>NW_026057521.1:811918-1131918 GCF_011397635.1 Epinephelus fuscoguttatus
TGTACCGACACCGTGTTTCCGTTGCAAACGCGGCCGTTCGGAATAAAAACGGCTCCGTGGTGATAAAGATGAAGCCCACGGAGTGTGAGCAGAAAGCTCCTCTTTGTGTTGCTCTGACATGGTGTGTTTTCTTTGATGCTAGCCCGTTAGCCTGCTGCTAGCGGAGGGGGATGGGGCGGCTAGCTCTGCAGAGGGCGGGAAGCAAATGGTGGCCCATTGTTCTGTTAGCATGGCTAGGCTAACTGCAGCACTCCGTACATGTCCATAGAAGACGCGGCTAGCTCCGGTTTTCGTTCATCTCTACGGCTCATAGACTCCCAGTCACAGGCGGAGCGGAGGAACCGGCTCCGGCCCCGGCGGGATGTCCCGGCACAGTCCCGGGCCGACAGAAGGTCCGGTGTGGGTCGGTGGGCCTCCGGGCTCCCCGGCTGAGAAAATGGATCCTCACTTTGTTCTCTTTGTTATTCTCAATCAGCCCGTTACACCGCCGGAGGACCGTTATTTCACCATGTAACGGGCCGTTAACGGGACGCGGTGTGACGGAGGAAGTTGATGTGCTCTGTGGTCAAATCTGATTTTTAATAAAACATGTTTAAACATTTGACAAGGTTAAATTCAGATTGTGAACAAAAGCAGCCTCTCAGGTTAAAGGGTCAGTCCACCCAAATGTTTTCACCCCTCACTTCACATGTATGAATTTAAACTGAATAAAGATTTAATCACTTCGTTTATGATTTTCACTTTGATTCATCCTTTCATCAGCGGGTGGTGTCAGCGTCAACACTATGCAGTCATCTTACTAAACAATCTGTCTGCGTCTCCTTCTGTCCACACTGAGTGTAAAATATCACCACCAGTGTTCTTCATCATCATCATCACTTAACCTCCTTCATCCAGTTGCTTTCCTTTGTTGTACATGATGTATTAACTGCGTCTGAAGACGTCTCCTGGGGACACGTGTGGACATCTGTCTCTGCTCCGAGACACCAGATCAGCTGTAACATATGATCAGCATGATGATCAATAACATGCAGCCAGCGTGTTTCAGATGTTTTGTCTCAGGCGTCACCATCAGCTGAGCGGTACTCACGAAATGATCAACAATTATTATCTACACTGATCAATGATGAAAAAAGAGTCAGCATGATGTAATAACTGATTATTGATCATGTTATAGATTGTATATTCTGTTCACACTGAAATAAAAAACAAACACAACTACTGAAAACAATGCAAATGAACTAATTAATCAGTTCAGTCAGATCAGTCATTCTCCTTTTTTTATCTGTACCCATCTGTCTGTCTGTCTGTCTGTCTGTCAGGCCGCCAGTATGATGCGTAAAGACGTCAACAAGCCGAAGGGGAAGACGTCGGCGTACGCCTTCTTCGTCCAGACGTGTAGAGAGGAACACCGGAAGAAGAACCCTGAGCAGTCGGTCAACTTTGCCGAGTTCTCCAAGAAATGCTCCGAGAGATGGAAGGTAAGACGGACAGGTGGGTGAGGACAGACAGACAGGTGGGTGGGGACAGACAGACAGGTGGGTGGGGACAGACAGACAGGTGGGTGAGGACAGACAGACAGGTGGGTGAGGACAGACAGGCAGAGTCTTCTAAACACTGTTCATCTCTGAGTCCTGCTGAAGTGTTCCCACCTGATGGAGCTGACATCAGGAGGTCAGAGTGTGAGCGTGGTGATGATCCCATCAGAAGAGACCACAGATCTAAAGTCATCGTGTTTCTAACAAAAGATTTCTCCAACTGACTTTAAAAAACTCAAATCAGTAAGTCAGATTGTTTTATTGATGTGTGGATAATAAAGTGTGGTGCTCCCTCGTCTGTCCAGCTGGTGTTGAGCCCCTTTATTAAATAATTCATCTCCTCACATGACGTCTATAAATCATGTTCTCTCCTCGCAGCTTGTGCCCTCAGCAGGACACAAAACTAACAGTGTCGGAGTTTGACCACAAAAATGGAATCAGCTGTTAAACACTGAGTAACTGCATGTGATGTATAAAACCAGCGTCTTCTATAATGAGACATGAGCACACGTGTATGGAAATGAGATTCAAACCTGCGTCCCTTCTATGTTAGTAAGTCAGTGATGTTTGTGGGTCCGTGTCCTGCGTCCCTGATGTGTTAAACTCTGACAGGTTGCGTTAAACTCATTGTCCACGTGTCCATAGAGACTCACCTCATCACTGTGATGGTGAACATAAGATCTGTGATGTCACCTGACGATAATAATAATAATAATAATAATAATACATTTTATTTATGAAGCGCTTTTCAAAGTTCTCAAAGTCACTTTATAGAGACAGTTCAAACCCATCAAAAAGCAATTTTCAGCAAAAGACATCGAAGACAAAGAATAGCAACAGGAGTGAAAAAACAAATGAATAAAAGTAGCTAAACATGAAAAGCAGAACGGAACAGGTGAGTTTTGAGTAGTGATTTGAATGATGGGAGGTCAGTGCAGTCACGGATGTGTTTTGGGAGGGAGTTCGCAGAGGGTGGGGGCAGCAACGGAGAAGGCTCTGTCCCCCCAGGTGCTGTGCTTGGTCTTTAGGACGGTGAGAAGGTTGGCATTGAAAGAGCGGAGGCTGCAGGAAGGGGTGTAAGGGTGGAGCAGGTCTGTGAGGTAAGAGGGGGTCTGGTTGTGGAGGGCTTTATGGGTGAGTAGGAGGAGTTTGAAGTGGATGCGTTGTGGAACAGGGAGCCAGTGGAGGTTCTGAAGGACAGGGGTGATGTGGTCGCAGGAGCGGGTGTGAGTGAGGAGGCGGGCGGCAGAGTTTTGGATATATTGGAGTTTATTGAGGAGTTTGGAGGTTGGGCCATAAATGATGCTATTGCAATAGTCAAGGTGGGATGGAATGAAGGCGTGAATCAGAGCTTCGGCAGCATTGCGAGAGAGTGAAGGGCAGCGGCGAGAAATGTTTTTAAGGTGAAAGAAGGCTGTTTTAGTGACGTTACTTATCATCAAAGTGTTTCTCACAGAAACCGCAGAGAGGTGAAATTGGTGACTTTCGCGATTGCAAAGGTTTGACCTCCTCTGGTTTTTAAGAGTGATCGAGGAACATCCAAGACCACCTTATTTGCTGATCTGAGGGCTCTGGAGGGCTGATGCAACTTAAGGTCAGATAGGTATTCCGGAGCCAGCCCATTCAGAGACTTAAAACCAAATAAAAGAATCTTAAAATCAATCCTGTACCTAACCAGAAGCCAGTGAAGTGAAGAGAGCACCAGAGTTATATGCTCTGCATTTTGAACAAGCTGCAGACGGTTAAGCTCTGACTGCTCAATGCCGATGTACAGGAAGTTACAGTAATCTAAGTGAGAGGTAATAAAAGCATGGATAACTTTATCGAGGTCTTTCTGGCTAAGATAGGGTTTAACTTTGGCTAAAAGCTTCGGCTGAAAAAAGCTAGACTTGACCACTGAGCTGACCTGTTTGTCTAGCTTAAAAGCACCATCAATAATCACACCAAGATTCCTAGCGTGGGGTGCCATGTAAGGTGCTAGTGGGCCCAGGGATCTGGCAAGGACCTGAACCAGACCAGGGCGACTGAACAGGACAACCTCTGTTTTGATTCCATTCAAGTTTCATTATAAAACACCAGTTTCCACCTGTGGAGTCTCACCTGAACCAGTACCACATGTTTTATTCCTTTGACCTTTACCACAGGTGATTTATCTACTGACAGAGCTCACATGAGGTTCTGACTCTGTGTGTGTGTGTGTGTGTGTGTGTGTGTGTGTGTGTGTGTGTGTGTGTTTCAGGCTCTGACAGCCAGTGATAAGAAGTGTTTTGAGGACATGGCAAAGGCTGATAAGGTGCGTTACAACAGAGAGATGAGAGACTACATCCCCCCCAAGGGCTTTGGAAAGAGGGGGCGCAAGAGGAAAGACCCCAATGCTCCCAAAAGACCCCCGTAAGACATCACATACACACACACACACACACACACAGAGCTATAAACCGATCAGCCAAACAACACTGATCATCTTGTCACAGCACAATGTTCTGTTGGGAAATCTTGGGTTCTTTGTTCTTGTGGTTGCCACCTGACACGCTCCACCCACCTAAGCACCGCTGCAGACCAGGTAACCCCCCACCCCCACCCCCACCCCCCCTCATGGCAGCAGCACTCCTCATAGCTGTGCCCCCCCCAGCAGGACAATACGCCATGCCACACCACAAAAAATGCTCAGGAATGGTCCAAGGAAAGTGACAAAGAGCTCAGACCTGATCTCCAATTCCTTCCTTCGATCCCAGTCTGAACAAACATCTGTGGGACATGTTGGTACCCCACCTCACAACCCAGGGGACTCAAAAGATCTGAAGACACCAGAGGACACCCTCTAGAGATCACGTGTCCATGCCTTAACAGGTCAGAACCAAGTCTGACCCAAGGAGCACCCACCTTGGATCAGAGGTACCTCTGGGGTACCAACACGTCCCTCAAATGTTCAATCAGATGGGGATCTGTGGTATTTTGGAGCAAAGTCGACACCTTGAGGTCTTTGTGCTGTTCCTGGGGTCGTAAGAAGCTTTTGTGGTGTGGCAGGGTGCATTGTCCTGCTGGAGGGCACTGCCATCGATAAGTGCTGCTGCCATGGGGGGTTTGGTCTGTAACGGTGTTAGGGTGGGTGGAGCACATCAAGTAGCATCAACATAAATATCAGGACCCAAAGGGTTCCCAGCATAATATTGTGCTGTAACAAGAAGATCAGTGTTGTCCACTTCACCTGTCAGTGGGTTTAACGTTCTGGCTGATCGGTGTGTGACTGATGTCTGCCAGCAGAGGGCAGCACACACTGAGACGTACAGCTGAGGGTCCTCTGGTCTGTCAATCAGGAGACGCTCTCTGATGGTGAACTGATCTGTGATCAGGCTGAGGCTCATCACAACAGACCTTTATTCACACTAATGGTTAACCTGTCTGTCTGTCTGTCTGCAGGTCTGCGTTCTTTGTGTTCTGCAGTGAGTACCGTCCCAGTGTGAAGCAGCAGTTTCCTGGTCTGTCTATAGGAGACTGTGCCAAGAAACTGGGAGAGATGTGGAGCAAACTGTCCCAGTCTGAGAAACTGCCCTACGAGGAGAAGGCCCAGAAACTACGAGAGAAATACGACCGGGTCAGTGACAGAGACACAGAGACAGGTTTTTGACTGTGGTTAGTGTAGTGACAGAGAGCATGAGGTGTGTGTTCAGTGTGTAGTTACTGTGGTTGTAAATACACCTGTCTGTCAGGTAGAAGACATGTGCGTGTCCTCATCAGGGTCCATCAGTGGACTGGCAGTCCTCATCAGGGTCCATCACTGGACTAACAGTCCTCATCAGGGTCCATCAGTGGACCGGCAGTCCTCATCAGGGTCCATCAGTGGACCGGCAGTCCTCATCAGGGTCCATCAGTGGACCGACAGTCCTCATCAGGGTCCATCAGTGGACCAGCAGTCATCATCAGGGTCCATCAGTGGACCAGCAGTCCTCATCAGGGTCCATCAGTGGACCAGCAGTCCTCATCAGGGTCCATCAGTGGACTAGCAGTCCTCATCAGGGTCCATCAGTGGACCAGCAGTCCTCATCAGGGTCCATCAGTGGACCAACAGCCCTCATCAGGGTCCATCAGTGGACCGACAGTCCTCATCAGGGTCCATCAGTGGACCGACAGTCCTCATCAGGGTCCATCAGTGGACCATCAGTCCTCATCAGGGTCCATCAGTGGACTAGTCTCCTGCATGTTTCTGATATGAATGTAATGATGAAATGATATATTTTGGTGGTTTGAGTTGAAGGTGTGAGAAAGAATAGTATCAGTAACATTGTTAACACTGTGCTACATTACAGAGAAATACAAACCGTACTAATGAACCTTCATTAATATAGGCCTATATTTTATCTCCAAGTGCACGTCACACACTGAGCGAGCCGCCTGTTAATGACGCTGTGGGCTAATGGGCATGTAGCTACTTCCATGTTTCACATGATACGTCATGTAGGTTTGGATTTATTATGACAAGGTGCAGCTCCTAATAGAGTTTCATGTTTGTGTTTTTTCTCTGCGACTAAGCGACCAATGAAATCTTGCTGACTAATGACCTTTCTGGTCGACTGCCGGGGGCGGGCCTAGTGTCTGTGTGTAGTCACTGATGAACACATTAATGTTTATCAATAATGAATTTCCCGTGTGTTTCTGACAGGACATGGTGGCGTACCGTGGCGGCGGAACGTACGCCAGCAGGAATCCTGGCTCCTCAGCTCAGGGAGGAGAGGAAGAGGAGGATGATGAGGGAGAGGATGAAGATGAAGAGGAGGAGGATGACGAGTAGAAACGAAGAGCTGCAGCTGGATGAGAGAAAGAGATACGGAGAGTGTGTGAGACAGGTGTGTGTGTGTTTCAGAGGACGAGACAGATGAGGAGTCTGACACGGACCAGACACACTGATGCTGTCTAATACACACACACACACACACACACACACACACACATACATACAGGTGTGTTACACACTGACACAGCTCAAAACACACAGGTGAGTCACACAGAGGTGTGTTATACATAGACGTGTCAAATAAGTGACTTACACACTCGTGTATGTTAGACATCTGTGCTACACACGGGTGTGTAACATACAGGTGTAGCCTATACACCTGTATGTAGCATACCTGTTTGTATCTCGCCTGTTTGTAACTCCGAAAGTTGTTGTTCAGAAAGGAAGTGAAGCTCTGAGCGTGGCGGCCATGATGACTTCCTGCTGCAGGTGATATTAGGGAGAGTAGAAGAAGAAGAGGGACAGGTGAGGGTGAAGGTAAGCTCAGCCAGCTGCCAGCCAATCAGGAGCAGCTATTCTGTGACAGAATCAATAGTATTAACTGTTCAAAAGCTTTGTTGTGATTGGTGTAAAGTCATGTGATGTCATCATAGAAACCGGACCAAAGTCGGGACAAACGCTCACCTCGTGTTTTTAAATGTTTTCCATATGATACACTAGACTGTACCTGCACCAGACTGCACCTGCACCAGTCAGACTGTACCTGTACCAGACTGTACCTGCACCAGAGTCAGACTCTACCTGCACCAGACTCTACCTGCACCAGTCAGACTTTACCTGTACCAGACTGTACCTGCACCAGTCAGACTTTACCTGTACCAGAGTCAGACTGTACCTGTACTGGACTGTACCTGTACTGGACTGTACCTGTACCAGAGCCAGACTGTACCTGTACTGGACTGTACCTGTACCAGAGCCAGACTGTACCTGTACCGGACTGTTCCTGTACTGGACTGTACCTGTACCTGTGCCAGACTGTACCTGTACCGGTGTCAGACTGTACCGGTGTCAGACTGTACCTGCACCAGACTGTACCTGCACCAGTCAGACTTTACCTGTACCAGACTGTACCTGCACCAGTCAGACTTTACCTGTACCAGAGTCAGACTGTACCTGTACTGGACTGTACCTGTACTGGACTGTACCTGTACCAGAGCCAGACTGTACCTGTACTGGACTGTACCTGTACCAGAGCCAGACTGTACCTGTACCGGACTGTTCCTGTACTGGACTGTACCTGTACCTGTGCCAGACTGTACCTGTACCGGTGTCAGACTGTACCGGTGTCAGACTGTACCTGTACCAGACTGTACCTGTACCTGTGCCGGACTGTACCTGTACCAGACTGTACCTGTACTGGACCGTACCTGTACCGGTGCCAGACTGTACCTGTGCCGGACTGTACCTGTGCCGGACTGTACCTGTACTAGACTGTACCTGTACCGGTGTCAGACTGTACCTGTACCGGTGTCAGACTGTACCTGTACCAGACTTTACCTGTACTGGACTCTACCTGTACCTGTGCCGGACTGTACCTGTACCGGTGTCAGACTGTACCTGTATTAGACTGTACCTGTACCTGTATTAGACTGTACCTGTACCTGTATTAGACTGTACCTGTACCGGTGTCAGACTGTACCTGTACCGGACTGTACCTGTACCAGACTGTACCGGACTGTACCTGTACCGGACTGTACCTGTACCGGACTGTACCTGTACCGGACTGTACCTGTACCGGTGTCAGACTGTACCTGTACCAGACTGTACCTGTACCGGTGTCAGACTGTACCTGTACCGGTGTCAGACTGTACCTGTACCGGACTGTACCTGTACCAGACTGTACCTGTACCGGTGTCAGACTGTACCTGTACCAGACTGTACCTGTACCAGACTGTATCTGTACCGGTGTCAGACTGTACCTGTACCAGTGTCAGACTGTACCTGTACCAGACTGTATCTGTACCAGTGTCAGACTGTACCTGTACCTGTACCAGACTGTACCTGTACCGGTGTCAGACTGTACCTGTATTAGACTGTACCTGTACCGGTGTCAGACTGTACCTGTACCGGACTGTACCTGTACCAGACTGTACCTGTACCGGTGTCAGACTGTACCTGTACCAGACTGTACCTGTACCGGTGTCAGACTGTACCTGTACCAGACTGTACCTGCACCAGTCAGACTTTACCTGTACCAGACTGTACCTGTACCAGACTGTATCTGTACCGGTGTCAGACTGTACCTGTACCAGACTGTACCTGTACCGGTGTCAGACTGTACCTGCACCAGACTGTACCTGCACCAGACTGTACCTGCACCAGTCAGACTTTACCTGTACCAGAGTCAGACTGTACCTGTACTGGACTGTACCTGTACCAGAGCCAGACTGTACCTGTACTAGACTGTACCTGTACCGGTGTCAGACTGTACCGGTGTCAGACTGTACCTGTACCAGACTGTACCTGTACTGGACTGTACCTGTACCTGTGCCGGACTGTACCTGTACCGGACTGTACCTGTACCGGTGTCAGACTGTACCTGTATTAGACTGTACCTGTACCGGTGTCAGACTGTACCTGTACCGGACTGTACCTGTACCGGACTGTACCTGTACCAGACTGTACCTGTATCGGTGTCAGACTGTACCTGTACCTGTGCCAGACTGTACCTGTACCAGACTGTACCTGTACCGGTGTCAGACTGTACCTGTACCGGACTGTACCTGTACTAGACTGTACCGGACTGTACCTGTACCGGACTGTACCTGTACCGGTGTCAGACTGTACCTGTACCAGACTGTACCTGTACCAGACTGTACCTGTACCAGACTGTACCTGTACCGGTGTCAGACTGTACCTGTACCAGACTGTACCTGTACCAGACTGTACCTGTACCAGACTGTACCTGTACCGGTGTCAGACTGTACCTGTACCAGACTGTACCTGTACCAGACTGTACCTGTACCGGTGTCAGACTGTACCTGTACCAGACTGTACCTGTGTCAGACTGTACCTGTACCAGACTTTATCTGTACCAGACTGTACCTGTGTCAGACTGTACCTGTGCCAGACTGTACCTGTGTCAGACTGTACCTGTACCAGACTGTACCTGCACCAGACTGTACCTGTATATCTCATTAACACCTGAGTTTTAACAGAGACGATGTGGAGACATCTCTGTGGGAACCTGTCCAATGTTTCCTTTTGATCAGTTATTGATTAACGATCAGCTGATCGATCAATGATGGCACTTACTCAGTTCAGTGTGTTAACTGGTTTTAGGTAGGTAGACCACTTGGATCAGTTGACACGAGGTCATGTGACTGAATCAGACTTCCTGTATCAAAGATCAGATTTTAAACCGTTGATCATATGATCAATAATCAATAATCAGTAATCATCAGTGTTCTGAACCTGACAGACGGGTCGCTCTGAAACACACACACAGGACCAGAGTGTGAGTGTGTGTCGCAGTGTGTGTTTGTGTGAGTGTGTGTGTGTGTGTGTGTGTGTGTATGTGTGTGATAATGGTGTGTGTGCGTGTGATGCCTTTCAGTAACGTGTGTGTGTGAGATCGTGTGTGTCAGAGGTCATCAGATGTTAAACTGTCCGTCACCAGAGGACAGTAGAGTAAACCCCGCCCCCCACCTCACTGTTACCATGGTTACCCCTGCACCTCCCCCCCCACTTCCACCCCTGTGTGTTACCATGGGAACCCCCCCTGCCCTTCATCATCATCATCATGATGTTGTTGTTTTTTATTTTCTTACTGGAGCTTTTTCTGTTGCTTTGTTTCACTGTCCTCCTGTAGAGACACATTGTCCTCCTGTAGAGACACATTGTCCTTCTGTAGAGATGTCCACTTTTCTAATAAACTGAGGAAAAACGCACTTCGTCTGTCTGTCTGTCTCTGTCTCTTCTTCTTCACTGTGGACACACTGTCCTCCTGTAAAGACACACTGTTGTCCTGCAGAGACACTGTTGTCCTTGTACAGACACATGAGGAGACGCACCACAGAAGTGGCAGGCCGTGGTTTGTTCGTCCATAAACTGACTCCTACGTGGTTTTAAGCCGCCTTCACCAAACAGTTTTTGGAGCCTGGTAGTTTTTAAAAACAGCCTTTGACTGAATTAAGAATTTTGGCAAACGGATGAGTGGACTGTACATTACTATGGTAAATCTGCCCGCTGCCACCGCTCCAGCCGCTGATTCTTTGCACACCCAGGTCACTGTCCCTGACGACCCCTGGCTCCAGCCCTCAGCTAAACCCAAAGCCCGTCCAGCTCTACTCCGTCACATCCGCATCATCGGCCCTGGGCTGTGATTGGTGGATGTAAAGAGATGGGCGGACTCTCCTTTCTTTCTTTTCACACTCCGGCAAACAAAGACTTCACTTGACGAATCGATGCGACATCCTTGATTCAAGTGAATATCCTCCATTAACCAGGAACCCGGAGCCTCTTCCACCTCCCATGACGAAACCTCGGTCCTGGTCCCAGCACATTTCACTGCATGTCCACTGCACAGCGGGAGTCAAGCTGCAGCTCCGTCTCCATCCTGACTCGTCTCCTCTGGACTGGAGGTTCTGGACAAACTGGATAAACTTTGAACAGTCTCAGTCTCTTCTGGGAACGTGGGTTTGTTTACAGTGCAGGTGTTCTCCACCTGAACTCAGCTGGTACACGAGTGCTTTCATACAGCCTCTGCCATCCACGTGCCCCCACGCCCACCTGCCTATTACGTCATCATTTAAACTATGAAGTACTGCAGTCTGTAGTATTTAAACCTTGAAGTACTGCAGTCTGTAGTACTTAAACCATGAAGTACTGCAGTCTGTAGTACTTAAACCATGAAGTACTGCAGTCTGTAGTACTTAAACTATGAAGTACTGCAGTCTGTAGTACTTAAACCATGAAGTACTGCAGTCTGTAGTACTTAAACTATGAAGTACTGCAGTCTGTAGTACTTAAACCATGAAGTACTGCAGTCTGTAGTACTTAAACTATGAAGTACTGCAGTCTGTAGTATTTAAACCATGAAGTACTGTAGTATTTAAACCTTGAAGTACTGCAGTCTGTAGTACTTAAACCATGAAGTACTGTAGTATTTAAACCTTGAAGTACTGCAGTCTGTAGTACTTAAACCATGAAGTACTGTAGTATTTAAACCATGAAGTACTGCAGTCTGTAGTATTTGCACCATAAAGTATTGCAGTATTTAAACCATGAGATACTGCAGTATTTAAACCATGAAGAACTGCAGTCTGTAGTATTTAAACCATGTACTACTGTAGTCTGTAGTATTTAAACCATGAAGTACTGCAGTCTGTAGTACTTAAACCATGAAGTACTGCAGTCTGTAGTTCTTAAACTATGAAGTACTGCAGTCTGTAGTACTTAAACCATGAAGTACTGCAGTCTGTAGTACTTAAACCATGAAGTACTGTAGTCTGTAGTATTTGCACCATGAAGTACTGCAGTATTTAAACCATGAGATACTGCAGTATTTAAACCATGAAGAACTGCAGTCTGTAGTACTTAAACCATGAAGTACTGTAGTATTTAAACCATGAATTACTGCAGTCTGCAGTACTTAAACCATGAAGTACTGTAGTATTTAAACCATGAAGCACTGCAGTCTGTAGTATTTAAACCATGAAGTACTGTACTATTTAAACTATGAAGTACTGTAGTCTGTAGTACTTAAACCATGAAGTACTGCAGTCTGTAGTACTTAAACCATGAAGTACTGCAGTCTGTAGTACTTAAACTATGAAGTACTGCAGTCTGTAGTACTTAAACCATGAAGTACTGCAGTCTGTAGTACTTAAACTATGAAGTACTGCAGTCTGTAGTATTTAAACCATGAAGTACTGTAGTATTTAAACTATGAAGTACTGCAGTCTGTAGTACTTAAACTATGAAGTACTGCAGTCTGTAATACTTAAACCATGAAGTACTGCAGTCTGTAGTACTTAAACTATGAAGTACTGCAATCTGTAGTACTTAAACCATGAAGTACTGTAGTCTGTAGTATTTGCACCATAAAGTATTGCAGTATTTAAACCATGAGATACTGCAGTATTTAAACCATGAAGAACTGCAGTCTGTAGTATTTAAACCATGTACTACTGTAGTCTGTAGTATTTAAACCATGAAGTACTGCAGTCTGTAGTACTTAAACCATGAAGTACTGCAGTCTGTAGTACTTAAACCATGAAGTACTGCAGTCTGTAGTTCTTAAACTATGAAGTACTGCAGTCTGTAGTACTTAAACCATGAAGTACTGCAGTCTGTAGTACTTAAACCATGAAGTACTGTAGTCTGTAGTATTTGCACCATGAAGTACTGCAGTATTTAAACCATGAGATACTGCAGTATTTAAACCATGAAGAACTGCAGTCTGTAGTACTTAAACCATGAAGTACTGTAGTATTTAAACCATGAATTACTGCAGTCTGCAGTACTTAAACCATGAAGTACTGTAGTATTTAAACCATGAAATACTGCGGTCTGTAGTATTTAAACCTAGAAGTACTGCATTCTGTAGTACTTAAACCATGAAATACTGCAGTCTGTAGTATTTAAACCTAGAAGTACTGCATTCTGTAGTATTTAAACCATGAAGCACTGCAGTCTGTAGTATTTAAACCATGAAGTACTGTACTATTTAAACCATGAAATACTGCAGTCTGTAGTATTTAAACCATGAAGTACTGCAGTCTGTAGTATTTAAACCATGAAGTACTGCAGTCTGTAGTATTTAAACCTAGAAGTACTGCATTCTGTAGTACTTAAACCATGAAATACTGCAGTCTGTAGTACTTAAGCCTAGAAGTACTGCATTCTGTAGTATTTAAACCATGAAGCACTGCAGTCTGTAGTATTTAAACCATGAAGTACTGTAGTATTTAAACCATGAAGTCCTGCAGTCTGTAGTATTTAAACCATGAAATACTGTAGTATTTAAACCATGAAGCACTGTAGTCTGTAGTATTTAAACCTTGAAGTACTGTAGTATTTAAACCATGAAGCACTGTAGTATTTAAACCATGAAGTACTGTAGTCTGTAGTATTTGAACCATGAAGTACTGCAGTATTTAAACCACGAAGAACTGCAGTCCGTAGTATTTAAACCACGAAGAACTGCAGCCTGTAGTATTTAAACCATGAACTACTGTAGTCTGTAGTATTTAAATCATGAAGTACTGTAGTATTTAAACCATGAAGTACTGCAGTCTGTAGTATTTAAACCATGAACTACTGTTGTCTGTAGTATTTAAACCATGAAGCACTGCAGCATTTAAACCATGAAGAACTGCAGTCTGTAGTATTTAAACCATGAACTACTGTAGTCTGTAGTATTTAAATCATGAAGTACTGTAGTCTGTAGTATTTAAATCATGAAGTACTGTAGTATTTAAACCATGAAGTACTGCAGTCTGTAGTATTTAAACCATGAACTACTGTTGTCTGTAGTATTTAAATCATGAAGTACTGTAGTATTTAAACCATGAAGTACTGCAGTCTGTAGTATTTAAACCATGAACTACTGTTGTCTGTAGTATTTAAATCATGAAGTACTGTAGTATTTAAACCATGAAGTACTGTAGTCTGTAGTATTTAAATCATGAAGTACTGTAGTATTTAAACCATGAAGTACTGCAGTCTGTAGTATTTAAACCATGAACTACTGTTGTCTGTAGTATTTAAACCATGAACTACTGTTGTCTGTAGTATTTAAACCATGAAGTACTGTAGTATTTAAACCATGAAGCACTGCAGTCTGTAGTATTTAAACCATGAAGTACTGTAGTATTTAAACCATGAAGAACTGCAGTCTCTAGTATTTAAACCATGAAGTCCTGCAGTCTGTAGTACTTAAACCATGAAGTACTGCAGTATTTACACCATGAAGAACTGCAGTCTGTAGTATTTAAACCATGAACTACTGTGGTCTGTAGTATTTAAACCATGAAGTACTGTAGTATTTACACCATGAACTACTGCAGTCTGTAGTATTTAAACCATGAAGTACTGTAGTATTTAAACCATGAACTACTGCAGTCTGTAGTATTTAAACCATGAAACACTGCAGTCTGTAGTACTTAAACCATGAAGTACTGTAGTCTGTAGTATTTAAACCATGAAGTCCTGCAGTCTGTAGTACTTAAACCATGAAGTACTGCAGTATTTACACCATGAAGAACTGCAGTCTGTAGTATTTAAACCATGAACTACTGTAGTCTGTAGTATTTAAACCATGAAGTACTGTAGTATTTACACCATGAACTACTGCAGTCTGTAGTATTTAAACCATGAAGTACTGTAGTATTTAAACCATGAAGCACTGCAGTCTGTAGTATTTAAACCATGAAACACTGCAGTCTGTAGTACTTAAACCATGAAGTACTGTAGTCTGTAGTATTTAAACCATGAAGTACTGTAGTATTTAAACCTTGAAGTACTGCAGTCTGTAGTATTTAAACCTTGAAGTACTGCAGTATTTAAAACCATGAAGCACTGCAGTCTGTAGTATTTAAACCTTGAAGTACTGCAGTCTGTAGTATTTAAACCATGAAGTACTGTAGTATTTAAACCATGAAGCACTGCAGTCTGTAGTATTTAAACCATGAAGTACTGTAGTATTAAAACCATGAAGCACTGCAGTCTGTAGAATTTAAACCATGAAGTACTGCAGTCTGTACTACTTAAACCATGAAGTACTGTAGTATTTAAACCATGAAGCACTGCAGTCTGTAGTATTTAAACCAAGAAGTACAGTAGTATTTAAAACATGAAATACCATAGTCTGTAGTATTTAAACCTTGAAGTACTGTAGTATTTAAACCATGAAGCACTGTAGTATTTACACCATGAAGTATGCAGTCTGTAGTACTTAAACCTCGAGGTAGTTTAATCTGTAGTATTTAAACCTCGAAGAACTGCAATCCATAATATTTAAACCATGAAGTACTGCAGTCTGTAGTATTTAAACCATGAAGTACTGCAGTATTTAAACCATGAAGAACTGCAGTCTGTAGTATTTAAACCATGAACTACTGTAGTCTAGTATTTAAACCATGAAGTACTGTAGTATTTAAACCATAAAATACTGCAGTCTGTAGTATTTAAACCATGAAGCACTGCAGTATTTAAACCATGAATAACTTTAGTCTGTAGTATTTAAACCATGAAATACTGTAGTATTTAAACCATGAAATACTGCAGTCTGTAGTATTTAAACCATGAAATACTGTAGTATTTAAACCATGTAGTCCTGCAGTCTGTAGTACTTAAACCATGAAGTACTGCAGTATTTAAACCATGAAGAACTGCAGTCTGTAGTACTTAAACCATGAAGTACTGTAGTATTTAAACCATAAACTACTGCAGTTTGTAGTATTTAAACCATTAAATACTGCAGTATTTAAACCATGAAGTACTGCAGTCTGAAGTATTTAAACCATGAAGTATTGTAGTATTTAAACCATGAAGCACTGCAGTCTGTAGTACTTAAACCATGAAATACTGTAGTATTTAAACCTTGAAGTACTGCAGTCGGTAGTATTTAAACCATGAAGTACTGTAGATTTAAACCATGAAGTACTGCAGTCTGTAGTATTTAAACCATCAACTACTGTAGATTTAAAACATGAAGTACTGCAGTCTGTAGTACTTAAACCATGAAGTACTGTAGTATTTAAACCATGAAGCACTGCAGTCTGTAGTACTTAAACCATGAAGTACTGTAGTATTTAAACCTAGAAGTACTGCATTCTGTAGTACTTAAACCATGAAATACTGTAGTATTTAAACCATGAAGTACTGCAGTCGGTAGTATTTAAACCATGAAGTACTGCAGTCGGTAGTATTTAAACCATGAAGTACTGTAGATTTAAACCATGAAGTACTGCAGTCTGTAGTATTTAAACCATCAACTACTGTAGATTTAAACCATGAAGAACTGCAGTCTGTAGTATTTAAACCATGAAGTACTGCAGTATTTAAACCATGAAGCACTGCAGTCTGTAGTATTTAAACCATGAAGTACTGTAGTATTTAAACCATGAAGCACTACAGTCTGTTGTACTTAAACCATGAAGTACTGTAGTATTTAAACCTTGAAGTACTGCAGTCTGTAGTATTTAAACCATGAAGTACTGTAGTATTTAAACCATGAAGTACTGCAGTCTGTAGTATTTAAACCTTGAAGTACTGCAGTCTGTAGTATTTAAACCATGAAGTACTGTAGTATTTAAACCATGAAGTACTGCAGTCTGTAGTATTTACACCTTGAAGTACTGCAGTCTGTAGTATTTAAACCATGAAATACTGTAGTATTTAAACCATGAAGTACTGCAGTCTGTAGTATTTAAACCATGAAGTACTGCAGTATTTCAACTATGAAATACTACTGTCTGTAGTATTTCAACCATGAACTACTGTAGATTTAAACCATGAAGTACTGCAGTCTGTAGTATTTAAACCATGAAGTACTGTAGTATTTAAACCATGAAGCACTGTAGTCTGTAGTACTTAAACCATGAAGTACTGTAGTATTTTAACCATAAAGTACTGCAGTCTGTAGTATTTAAACCTTGAAGTACTGCATTCTGTAGTATTTAAACCATGAAGTACTGCAATCTGTAGTATTGAAACCATGAAGTACTGTAGATTTAAACCATGAAGTACTGCAGTCTGTAGTATTTAAACCATGAAGTACTGTAGTATTTAAACCATGAAGTACTGCAGTCTGTAGTATTTAAACCTTGAAGTACTATAGTATTTAAACCATGAAGTATGCAGTCTGTAGTATTTAAACCTCGAAGTACTGCAGTCTGTAGTATTTAAACCTTGAAGTACTGCAGTCTGTAGTATTTAAACCATGAAATACTGTAGTATTTAAACCATGAAATACTGCAGTGTGTAGTATTTAAACCATGAAGTACTGCAGTATTTAAACCATGAAGTACTGTAGTATTTCCACCTTGAAGTACTGCAGTCTGTAGTATTTAAACCTTGAAGTACCTCAGTCGGTAGTATTTAAACCATGAAGTACTGTAGTATTTAAACCTTGAAGTACTGCAGTCTGTAGTACTTAAACCATAAAGTACTGTAGTATTTAAACCATGAAATACTGCGGTCTGTAGTATTTAAACCTAGAAGTACTGCATTCTGTCGTATTTAAACCATGAAGAACTGCAGTCTGTAGTATTTAAACCATGAAGTACTGTAGTATTTAAATCATGAAGTACTGTAGTCTGTAGTATTTAAACCATGAAGTACTGTAGTATTTAAACCATGAAGCACTGCAGTCTGTAGTACTTAAACCATGAAATACTGTAGTATTTCAACCTTGAAATACTGCAGTCGGTAGTATTTAAACCATGAAGTACTGTAGATTTAAACCATGAAGTACTGCAGTCTGTAGTATTTAAACCATCAACTACTGTAGATTTAAACCATGAAGTACTGCAGTCTGTAGTACTTAAACCATGAAGTACTGTAGTATTTAAACCATGAAGCACTGCAGTCTGTAGTACTTAAACCATGAAGTACTGTAGTATTTAAACCTAGAAGTACTGCATTCTGTAGTACTTAAACCATGAAATACTGTAGTATTTAAACCTTGAAGTACTGCAGTCGGTAGTATTTAAACCATGAAGTACTGTAGATTTAAACCATGAAGTACTGCAGTCTGTAGTATTTAAACCATCAACTACTGTAGATTTAAACCATGAAGAACTGCAGTCTGTAGTATTTAAACCATGAAGTACTGTAGTATTTAAACCATGAAGTACTGCAGTCTGTAGTATTTAAACCATGAAGTACTGTAGTATTTAAACCATGAAGTACTGCAGTCTGTAGTATTTAAACCATGAAGTACTGCAGTATTTAAACCATGAAGCACTGCAGTCTGTAGTACTTAAACCATGAAGTACTGTAGTATTTAAACCATGAAGTACTGCAGTCTGTAGTATTTAAACCATGAAGTACTGTAGTATTTAAACCATGAAGTACTGCAGTCTGTAGTATTTAAACCTTGAAGTACTGCAGTCTGTAGTATTTAAACCATGAAGTACTGTAGTATTTAAACCATGAAGTACTGCAGTCTGCAGTATTTAAACCTTGAAGTACTGCAGTCTGTAATACTTAAACCATGTAGTACTGTAGTATTTAAACCATGAAGTGCTGCAGTCTGTAGTATTTAAACCATGAAGTACTGCAGTATTTCAACTATGAAATACTACTGTCTGTAGTATTTCAACCATGAACTACTGTAGATTTAAACCATGAAGTACTGCAGTCTGTAGTATTTAAACCATGAAGTACTGCAGTATTTAAACGATGAGGAACTGCAGTGTGTCGTATTTAAACCATGAAGTACTGTTGATTTAAACCATGAAGTACTGTAGTCTGTAGTATTTATACCATGAAGTACTGTAGATTTAAACCTTGAAGTACTGTAGTCTGTAGTATTTAAACCATGAAGTACTGTAGTCTGTAGTATTGTACTGTAGATACACCTGTTTCCTGCAGGATGACAGGTGTGAGGGGGCGTGGCCTGGGGAACAAAGGGAAAAGAAATGTTTGCTGTGTGGACAGAGGACATGTGTGGACAGAGGACATGTGTGGACAGAGGACATACGGACAGAGGACATGTGTGGACAGAGGACATGTGTGGACAGAGGACATATGGACAGAGGACATGTGTGGACAGAGGACGTGTGGACAGAGGACATGTGTGGACAGACGTCAGTGGACAGACATGCAGCTCCTTGTTGTGTACCTGATGGATCTGAATCAGGATGTGTCTGAGTTGTGACGACCAATCAGAGGACGTCTGACGCCTCCACCTCACAACGCTGTGTCTGGTGAGTTCAAACATTTCTTTTTGGTCCTTTTTGGACACTGTAGTTGGACAGAGGTGGTCTCACGGGGACAGTTACCCAGAAGACATTGTACACCCTCCAGGATGACTGACGTACCTGCTGTCTGTCTGTGGTGTCCTCTCAGAGGTTGAGTCACCTGCAGGTGTCTCATGTGACCAGCAGAGGGCTCCACACAGCTGTATTATACATGTAGTGATGTAACAGGAAGGACTTATGTAACAAACATGGAATCATCCTGTTCTTCTTCTTCTCTCTCAGTTCAACACCAACACACACACTGACCCCCCGCCACAACAACTGACCTGCCACCGCAACAACTGACCTGCTGCCACAACAACAGACCCCCCGCCACAACAGCTGACCTGCTGCCACAACAACTGACCTGCTGCCACAACAACTGACCCCCCGCCACAACAACTGACCTGCTGCCACAACAACTGACCTGCTGCCACAACTGACCCCCTGCCACATCAGTTGACCCTCCCGCCACATCAGTTGACCCCCCTGCCACATCAGTTGACCCCCCTGCCACATCAGTTGACCCTCCTGCCACATCAGTTGACCCTCCCGCCACATCAGTTGACCCCCCTGCCACATCAATTGACCCCCTGCCACATCAGTTGACCCTCCCGCCACATCAGTTGACCCCCCTGCCACATCAGTTGACCCGCTGCCACATCAGTTGACCCCCCTGCCACATCAGTTGACCCTCCCACCACATCATTTGCCCCCCCTGCCACATCAGTTGACCCTCCCGCCACATCAGTTGACCCTCCTGCCACATCAGTTGACCCCCTGCCACAACAACTGACCCGCCGCCACAACAACTGACCCACTACCACATCAACTGACCCGCTGCCACATCAACTGACCCGCCGCCACAACAACTGACCCGCTGCAACATCAACTGACCCGCCGCCATAACAACTGACCCGCTGCCACATCAACTAACCCGCTGCCACAACTGACCCGCTGCCACATCAACTGACCTGCCGCCATAACAACTGACCCGCTGCCACATCAACTGACCCGCCACCACAACTGACCCGCTGCCACAACTGACCCCCCACCACAACAACTGACCCACTGCCACATCAACTGACCCCCCTGCCACATCAGTTGACCCCCCTGCCACATCAACTGACCCGTTGCCACATCAGTTGACCCCCCGCCACAACAACTGACCCCCCTGCCACATCAGTTGACCCCCCTGCCACAACAACTGACCCCCCTGCCACATCAGTTGACCCGCTGCCACATCAGTTGACCCGCTGCCACATCAGTTGACCCCCCTGCCACAACAACTGACCCCCCTGCCACATCAGTTGACCCGCTGCCACATCAGTTGACCCCCTGCCACAACTGACCCGCTGCCACATCAGTTGATCCCCCTGCCACATCAGTTGACCCGCTGCCACAACAACTGACCCCCCTGCCACATCAGTTGACCTCCCTGCCACAACAACTGACCCGCTGCCACATCAGTTGACCCCCCTGCCACATCAGTTGACCCCCCGCCACAACAACTGACCCCCCTGCAACATCAGTTGACCCCCCTGCCACATCTGTTAACCCGCTGCCACATCAGTTGACCCCCCGCCACAACAACTGACCCCCCTGCCACATCAGTTGACCCCCCTGCCACAACAACTGACCCCTGCCACATCAGTTGACCCGCTGCCACATCAGTTGACCCCCCGCCACAACAACTGACCCACTGCCACATCAGTTGAACCCACTGCCAGACCTACCTACCCCCCTGCCACATCAGTTGACCCGCTGCCACATCAGTTGACCCGCTGCCACATCAGTTGACCCCCCTGCCACAACAACTGACCCCCCTGCCACATCAGTTGACCCGCTGCCACATCAGTTGACCCCCTGCCACATCAGTTGACCCTCCCGCCACATCAGTTGACCCTCCTGCCACATCAGTTGACCCCCCGCCACAACAACTGACCCGCCGCCACAACAACTGACCCACTACCACATCAACTGACCCGCTGCCACAACAACTGACCTGCTGCAACATCAACTGACCCGCCGCCACAACAACTGACCCGCTGCCACATCAACTGACCCGCCGCCACAACAACTGACCCGCTGCAACATCAACTGACCCGCCGCCACAACAACTGACCCGCTGCCACAACTGACCCCCCACCACAACAACTGACCCACTGCCACATCAACTGACCCGCTGCCACAACAACTGACCCGCCGCCACATCAACTGACCCGCCGCCACAACAAGTGACCCGCTGCAACATCAACTGACCCGCTGCCATAACAACTGACCCGCTGCCACAACAGCTGACTGGCCGCCACATCAACTGACCCGCTGCAACATCAACTGACCCGCCGCCACAACAACTGACCCGCCGCCACAACAACTGACCCGCTGCCACAACAGCTGACTGGCCGCCACATCAACTGACCCGCTGCCACAACTGACCCGCTGCCACATCATCTGACTCGCCGCCACAACAACTGACCCGCTGCCACAACATCTGACTCGCCGCCACAACAACTGACTCGCCGCCACAACAACTGACTCGCGGCCACAACAACTGACCCGCTGCCACATCAACTGACTCGCCGCCACAATAACTGACCCGCTGCCACAACAGCTGACTCGCCGCCACAACAACTGACTCGCCGCCACAACAACTGACCCGCTGCCACAACAGCTGACTCGCCGCCACAACTGACCCCCTCGCCACAGCTGACTCGCCGCCACAACTGACCCCCTCGCCACAGCTGACTCGCTGCCACAACTGACCCGCTGCCACAACAACTGACCTGCCACCGCAACAATTGACCCGCCACCGCAACAACTGACCCGCCGCCACAACTGACCCGCTGCCACATCAACTGACCCGCCGCCACAACTGACCCGCTGCCACAACAACTGACCCGCCGCCACAACAACTGACTCGCGGCCACAACAACTGACCCGCTGCCACATCAACTGACTCGCCGCCACAATAACTGACCCGCGGCCACAACAGCTGACTCGCCGCCACAACAACTGACTCGCCGCCACAACAACTGACCCACTGCCACAACAGCTGACTCGCCGCCACAACTGACCCCCTCGCCACAGCTGACTCGCTGCCACAACTGACCCGCTGCCACAACAACTGACCTGCCACCGCAACAATTGACCCGCTGCCGCAACAGTTGACCCACCGCCGCAACAATTGACCCGCCACCGCAACAACTGACCCGCCGCCACAACTGACCCGCTGCCACATCAACTGACCCGCCGCCACAACTGACCCCCCGCCACAACAACTGACCTGCTGCCACATCAAGTGGCCTGCCGCCACAACTGACCCCCATAACAAATGCCACAACAGCTGACATGTTTCACAGATTTCAGCAGAGACAGCAACACTGAGACAAGGTGCTGATGTCACAGAAAATGACGACTTCCACGGTGTCTTACCTGTGCTAATGCTGCATTCGTTTTGTACTCGCAGGTCGGAAGTGGGAATGACGTCACCTCCAAGTTGACAACAGTTTTTGCATTCTAGTTGACGATGGTGGACAAGTCGGAAAAAAACATGGACGCCTGCAAGAAAGCCTTTGTTGCCCGTGCACTTTGGGAGTATAGACAGCTTCAAAACCATCATGCACTCCAACTGATGAACGCCGCAGATGAGGCTGACCTGATGTGAGACACATAAGATAAAGCTGCTATAAACAGTACTCACTACGTATGTGACCGGCAGCCATCTTGAATTCGTAAGCCAGCGATGATGTGGTTGCTCCGAGTTTCCGAGTTGGAAATCCGATCTCAGGGTGTGTTCGAGTTTAAACTTCCGACTGGGAACTGGGAATTTCCGACCTCCGAGTACAAAACGAACGCACCATTAAACTAGGATGTGTTAGTTTGTAGTCCTAAAACCAGGAAGTGTTTCCGTTTGTAGTCCTAAAAAAAGGGAGTGTGATAGTTTGTAGTCCTAAAACCAGGAAGTATTACAGTTTGTAGTCCTAAAACCAAGAAGTGTTACTGTGTGTAGTCCTAAAACCAGGAAGTATTACAGTTTGTAGTCCTAAAACCAAGAAGTGTTACCTTTTGTAGTCCTAAAAAAAGGGAGTGTGATAGTTTGTAGTCCTAAAACCAGGAAGTATTACAGTTTGCAGTCCTAAAACCAGGAAGTGTTACAGTTTGTAGTCCTAAAACCAGGATGTATTACAGTTTGTAGTCTTAAAACCGGGATGTATTACAGTTTGTAGTCCTAAAAAAGGAAGTGTTACAGTTTGTAGTCCTAAAAAAAGGAAGTATTACAGTTTGTAGTACATAAATCACACAGACATGTTCTTTTTTTATAATTTTTTTTTTGTTTAATTTCTTAATTTTTTCTATGTCTGTGAAACATAAGGAAATTTTCAGACGGGAGAAATCAACCAACCACAAACAAGTATCATATGACATCATACAGCAGGACCATCTGATTGGCTGGTCACTCTTTAAAGGAAGACGATTGTTGGAGAGCAGTACAGGTGTGTTTATGGGGGATGAAGGACAGGTAAAGAGACTGTGTGTCACCTGGTCTGGTTGTCATGGTAATGGTTGTCATGCTCAGCCCCATGGTGACGATAGTAAACAAAATCACACATCAACAAATCAACAAAAACAACAAACAAACACTGAACCACTTCCTAACTGGATAACTACATGAAGTCATGACATCACTAATTACTAATTAACTAACCAGACAAAGATATGACATCACACACCAACACTGCTACCATGGCTACTACAGCGAGCATCGATTGGCTGTGGATTCAGCTGCTTCCATGGCAACACACGACGAGACCAATTACCGAACTGGTTTCTGTTAAACTGGTTTCTGATGTTAAACTGGTTCCTGGTGTTAAACTGGTTTTGTTCAACTGGTTTCGGATGTTAAACTGGTTTCTGATGTTAAACTGGTTTTGTTAAACTGGTTCCTGTTGAACAGGTTTTGGATGTTAAACTGGTTTCTGATGTTAAACTGGTTTAGTTAAACTGGTTTTGTTAAACTGGTTTGTGATGTTAAACTGGTTTAGTTAAACTGGTTTTGTTAAACTGGTTTCTGATGTTAAACTGGTTTTGTTAAACTGGTTCCTGTTGAACAGGTTTCTGATGTTAAACTGGTTTTGTTAAACTGGTTCCTGTTAAACAGGTTTCTGATGTTAAACTGGTTTTGTTAAACTGGTTCCTGTTGAACAGGTTTCTGATGTTAAACTGGTTTTGTTAAACTGGTTCCTGTTAAACAGGTTTCTGATGTTAAACTGGTTTAGTTAAACCGGTTTTGTTAAACTGGTTTCTGTTAAACTGCTTTCTGATGTTAAACTGGTTTTGTTAAACTGGTTTCTGTTGAACAGGTTTCTGATGTTAAACTGGTTCCTGTTAAACAGGTTTCTGATGTTAAACTGGTTTAGTTAAACCGGTTTTGTTAAACTGCTTTCTGATGTTAAACTGGTTTTGTTAAACTGGTTTCTGTTGAACTGGTTTGTGACGTGTGTGTACTGTAAACAGCCAATCAGAGCCTTTCTTACCTGATGGTCCAGTATTAATGGCGCTCTCTGTGATGAGTTTAAAGTTGTAAAAAAACAAAACATCACCATAAATAAATAAATAAACAAATATGTCAACAAATAAATAAACAGGTAATAAATAACTGGAGACATAAATAAATAAACAGTAAACACGTCAGCTGTGTGATCAGTAATTTGGTGTTCATGCAGAGTGACGATGATGATGATGATGAAGGACCTGAAGAGCCTCCTGTGGGTCAGTCTGTCCTCAGTGACATCACAGCGTGTGTGCGTGCTGATTGGTGGGTTTGGGGTCAGTTAAAGCTGCACTGAAGCAACAGGATGGGTACAGGAAACAATCAGATGGGAACTAAAGGTCAGTGAACGCATCATGACTGAGGACAGGTACAGGTGTGTTCGAGGCTCTAACGGACAGAGTGTGTGTGTGACAACTGAAACATGTTGACATGTGCAGCTTTAACCAGCGTATGAGTGTGTGTGTGTGTGTGTGTGTGTGTGTGTGTGTCTATTTGTCGTTGATTCGTAGTTTGAAGGACACCCGTCCGGCGAACTTGTCCCTGTCGCTGCCGTCGGCCAGAGTGTTGGAGTGAATCTTACACTCGATGTTGATGTCTGTGTTCAGAGAGGCGTTCAGGAACTTCACGGCCACCAGCGGCTGAGTGTAGTTCACCTGTGACATTGAACACATCACACACTGAGTGACATGACATCACTGCAGGACATCATCACAGTTCCTGAACACACCGTCCTCTAGTGTGTGTGTGTGTGTGTGTGTGTGTGTGTGTGTGTTCTTGGTGTGTTACCTGAGCCTTCTTGCCGTAGTATGGGTAGTACATGAGGTTGAAGGTTCCGTTGGGAGGATAGTAGGCCAAAGGTCCGATCTTTTCAGTGTCCTCCCTCTGCACACACACACACACACACACACACACACACACACACACACACACTGATCAATATTTCAGATCAGTCATCAGTAACCTGCAGTTCACACAGGAACATTAACCAGGAGAACTTCTGTTCATGTTCTATGTTCTGACTCTGTGGTTCTATGTTCTAAATCTGTTGTTCTATGTTCTACATTCTAAATCTGTGGTTCTATGTTCTAACTCTGTGGTTCTACGTTATAAATCTGTGGTTCTATGTTCTACATTCTAAATCTGTGGTTCTATGTTCTAACTTTGTGATTCTATGTTCTAACTCTGTGGTTCTATGTTCTAACTCAGTGGTTCTATGTTCCACAACCTTCACTTGTTCTTACCCACTCATTTTTCTCCACTTTATACCTCTGATGATGGAGGGATAAAAAAATGGAGACAAACACATTCACAGAGAGATTCAGAGAGACGGACTCAAATTCAGAGAGACAGATTCAGAGAGACAGATTGAATTTCAGAGAGACAGATTCAGAGAGACAGATTGAAATTCAGAGAGACAGATTCAGAGAGACAGATTCAAATTCAGAGAGACAGATACATACCTTGGCTCCACAGATGACGTAAGGAGACTGACCGTCCTTCCCCGGCAACATACCAATGACCTGTAGAGACAGACAGGTGGACAGACAGGTCAGAACGTGTTTCAGTGTCTCCATTAACAGAGAACCAAAGGATCCATCAGCAGGGACGCCATGAAAACCAATCAGTCTCAGTCTGGCTCTCAATGGCCGACGTACCTGTCACTACGGTCCGCCAACAGACCAGGTTCAGTCCGGTCTCAGGGTCAAAGGTCAACATACCCGTCACTACGGTCCGCCCACAGACCAGGTTCAGTCTGGTCTCAGGGTCAAAGATGGACGTACCCGTCACTACGGTCCGCCAACAGACCAGGTTCAGTCTGGTCTCAGGGTCAAAGGTCAACATACCCGTCACTACGGCCCGCTTACAGACCAGGTTCAGTCTGGTCTCAGGGTCAAAGATGGACGTACCCGTCACTACGGTCCACCTACAGACCAGGTTCAGTTTGGTCTCAGGGTCAAAGATGGACGTACCCATCACTACGATCCGCCAACAGACCAAGTTCAGTCTGGTCTCAGGGTCAAAGGTCAACATACCCGTCACTACGGCCCGCCAACAGACCAAGTTCAGTCTGGTCTCAGGGTCAAAGGTCAACATACCCGTCACTACGGTCCGCCAACAGACCAAGTTCAGTCTGGTCTCAGGGTCAAAGGTCAACATACCCGTCACTACGGCCCGCTTACAGACCAGGTTCAGTCTGGTCTCAGGGTCAAAGATGGACGTACCCGTCACTACGGTCCGCCAACAGACCAGGTTCAGTCTGGTCTCAGGGTCAAAGATGGACGTACCCGTCACTACGGTCCACCTACAGACCAGGTTCAGTCTGGTCTCAGGGTCAAAGATGGACGTACCCGTCACTACGGTCCACCTACAGACCAGGTTCAGTTTGGTCTCAGGGTCAAAGATGGACGTACCCATCACTACGATCCGCCAACAGACCAGGTTCAGTCTGGTCTCAGGGTCAAAGGTCGACGTACCCGTCACTACGGTCTGCCTACAGACCGGGTTCAGTTTGGTCTCAGGGTCAAAGGTCGACGTACCCGTCACTACGGTCTGCCTACAGACCAGGTTCAGTCTGGTCTCAGGGTCAAAGGTCGACGTACCCGTCACTACGGTCCACCTACAGACCAGGTTCAGTTTGGTCTCAGGGTCAAAGGTCGACGTACCCGTCACTACGGTCCGCCTACAGACCGGGTTCAGTTTGGTCTCAGGGTCAAAGGTCGACGTACCCGGTTGAGTTTGATGAGGATGCAGGGCTGACCTCTGCTGTAACCATAGAAACGATCTGAAATCCCAGAGCACTCCTCCAACATGGTCCGATTGAACTGACAGGAACGCTTAGGATTGTTCCTGACCTGCAGAGAGGCAGACAGATATAGAGTGAGACAGGTGAAGAGTGAGACAGGTGGAGAGACAGAGAGGTGTAGAGACAAACAGACAGGTTACCTCTCCACTGTCCTCTTGAATGAAGTACTGATCTGGAGGGCAGTTATCATTGGTCTGAACCTGATAGCTGTCGTTGTACGCTGTAGGCACACAGACAGGTGGACAGACAGACAAGTAGAGAGTTAGACGCCAAACTGTACACATGAATTAATTACGATGTGTGACATCACATCCTGTTTAACCAGCGTCTTACGGGACAGGAAGTTGTTGAGGTTCTGAATGAAACCGTCCCAACTCTCAGTGTCCGACACTGAGAAACTGATCTCCAGCTGGTCCCCCTTCGGACGAATCATCATCCCTGAAACATGACAACACACGTCCTCGTTAACCAGTCACAGCTGAGCCTCGTTAACCAGTCACAACTGAGCCTCTTTAACCAGTCACAGCTGAGCCTCTTTAACCAGTCACAGGCTGAGCCTCTTTAACCAGTCACAGGCTGAGCCTCGTTAACCAGTCACAGCTGAGCCTCGTTAACCAGTCACAGGCTGAGCCTCGTTAACCAGTCACAGCTGAGCCTCGTTAACCAGTCACAGCTGAGCCTCGTTAACCAGTCACAGGCTGAGCCTCGTTAACCAGTCACAGCTGAGCCTCGTTAACCAGTCACAGCTGAGCCTTGTTAACCAGTCACAGCTGAGCCTTGTTAACCAGTCACAACTGAGCCTCGTTAACCAGTCACAGGCTGAGCCTTGTTAACTAATGACAGGCTGAGCCTCGTTAACTATTGACAGGCTGAGCCCTGTTAACCAGTCACAGCTGAGCCTTGTTAACCAGTCACAGGCTGAGCCTTGTTAACCAGTCACAGCTGAGCCTTGTTAACCAGTCACAACTGAGCCTCGTTAACCAGTCACAGCTGAGCCTTGTTAACCAGTCACAGGCTGAGCCTTGTTAACCAGTCACAGCTGAGCCTCGTTAACCAGTCACAGGCTGAGCCTTGTTAACCAGTCACAGGCTGAGCCTTGTTAACCAGTCACAGGCTGAGCCTTGTTAACCAGTCACAGCTGAGCCTTGTTAACCAGTCACAGGCTGAGCCTCGTTAACCAGTCACAGCTGAGCCTTGTTAACCAGTCACAACTGAGCCTTGTTAACTAATGACAGGCTGAGCCTCGTTAACTATTGACAGGCTGAGCCCTGTTAACCAGTCACAGGCTGAGCCTTGTTAACTAATGACAGGCTGAGCCTCGTTAACTATTGACAGGCTGAGCCCTGTTAACCAGTCACAGCTGAGCCTTGTTAACCAGTCACAACTGAGCCTTGTTAACCAGTCACAGCTGAGCCTTGTTAACCAGTCACAACTGAGCCTCGTTAACCAGTCACAGCTGAGCCCTGTTAACCAGTCACAGGCTGAGCCTTGTTAACCAGTCACAGGCTGAGCCTTGTTAACCAGTCACAACTGAGCCTTGTTAACCAGTCACAGCTGAGCCTTGTTAACCAGTCACAGGCTGAGCCTTGTTAACCAGTCACAGGCTGAGCCTCGTTAACCAGTCACAGCTGAGCCTCGTTAACCAGTCACAGGCTGAGCCTTGTTAACCAGTCACAGCTGAGCCTTGTTAACCAGTCACAGCTGAGCCTCGTTAACCAGTAACAGCTGAGCCTCGTTAACCAGTCACAACTGAGCCTTGTTAACTAATGACAGGCTGAGCCTTGTTAACCAGTCACAGCTGAGCCTTGTTAACCAGTCACAGGCTGAGCCTCATTAACCAGTCACAGCTGAGCCTTGTTAACCAGTCACAGCTGAGCCTCGTTAACCAGTCACAGGCTGAATATGGTCTGTGTGTTTGTTTTGTTACCTGGAGTAGCCAGACGGTCCTGCCAGGTGGGCTTGTAGTCGTCGAGCGTCAGCAGCATGATGTACATGGTGAGAACAAACATCCCCGCCAGAAACAGGTAGAAGATCAGGTAGAAGAGCAGGATGAGACCTGAGGAGGAGACAGAGGGGGAGACAGAGGGGGAGACATAGTAGGAGGAGACAGAGGAGGAGACAGAGGGGGAGACAGAGGGGGAGACAGAGGGGGAGACAGAGGAGGAGACAGAGGGGGAGACAGAGGAGGAGACAGAGGAGGAGACAGAGGAGGAGACAGAGGAGGAGACAGAGGGGGAGACAGAGGAGGAGAGAGAGGAGGTGACAAAGGGGAGACAGGGGAGGAGAGAGAGGGGGACAGAGAAGGAGACAGAGGGAGGAGACAGAGGAGGAGACAGAGAGGAGACGGGGGGGAGACAGAGGAGGAGACAGAGGAGGAGGCAGAGGGAAAGACAGAGGAGGAGACAGAGGGGGAGAGAGAGGAGACGGGGGGAGACAGAGGAGGAGACAGAGGGGGAGACAGAGAGGAGACAGAGAGGAGACAGAGGAGGAGACAGAGAGGAGACGGGGGGAGACAGAGGAGGAGACAGAGGAGGAGACAGAGAGGAGACGGGGGGGGGGACAGAGGAGGAGACAGAGGGGGAGATAGAGGAGGAGACAGGAGGAGACACAAAGCAGGAGTTATTTTATGACACAGTGCAGCTCATCACATCATCTCCTCTGAATGTCATCTTTATAATCCTCTTGAGTTTGGCCCCGCCCCCTGCTCATGACCTACATTCAGTGTTTGGGGAGGAGGAGGAGCAGGGAGAGAGGAGGAGTGAGGGGGAGCAGGGAGAGAGGAGGAGTGGGGGAGGAGCAGGGAGAGAGGAGGAGTGAGGGGGAGCAGGGAGAGAGGAGGAGTGGGGGGGAGGAGCAGGGAGAGAGGAGGAGGGGAGGGTATAATCTCTCAGCTCCGTCTCATGTTGGATTTTTATCACATTAACAGCAGTCAGTTCAAACTGGTTTTTACCCGGCAACAGAGAATCCTGCTCTCTGATTGGCTGACAGCTGTAACAGTTTAACCTTTAAACACATATATACATACCATATATACATACATACATATATATGTATATATGTTCTAAATATTCGACTACAGGTCACTACAGGTAACTACAGGTAACTACAGGTCAGTACAGGTCACTACAGGTAACTGCAGGTAACTACAGGTAACTACAGGTCAGTACAGGTCACTACAGGTCACTGCAGGTAACATCTGTCTGTGTGTTGTGCTGCTGCAGACTTTAAAGATGACATCACAGTCTGACTCTGGTCATGTGACCTGTTAAATGCCTGGTACTGTCCCTTTAAGACGTACATGAGGGTCCTCACAACAACATATACACAAACGTCTGTGTGTTACTGTGTGTGTGTGTGTGTGTGTGTGTGTGTGGATAGATTACAGTCCAATCAACTTTGTCTGTCTGCTTAATCCAGATTAACACACACACACACACACACACACACACACAGTAACACACCCTGGGACCTCTGAGCAGTGAGACAGCTGAGCAGTGAGACAGCTGAGTAGTGAGACAGCTTGTCCCAACACTCAGCAGCCATGGGCACCTGATGAAGACTAGAGGAAGATAAACAGCCACAGCACTGTGAACACTCAGAGACCTGATGAAGACTAGAGGAAGATATACAGCCGCAGCACTGTGAACACTCAGAGACCTGATGAAGACTAGAGGAAGATAAACAGCCGCAGCACTCTGAACACTCAGAGACCTGATGAAGACTAGAGGAAGATAAACAGCCACAGCACTGTGAACACTCAGAGACCTGATGAAGACTAGAGGAAGATAAACAGCCGCAGCACTGTGAACACTCAGAGACCTGATGAAGACTAGAGGAAGATATACAGCCGCAGCACTGTGAACACTCAGAGACCTGATGAAGACTAGAGGAAGATATACAGCCGCAGCGCTCTGAACACTCAGAGACCTGATGAAGACTAGAGGAAGATATACAGCCACAGCACTGTGAACACTCAGAGACCTGATGAAGACTAGAGGAAGATAAACAGCCGCAGCACTGTGAACACTCAGAGACCTGATGAAGACTAGAGGAAGATAAACAGCCGCAGCACTGTGAACACTCAGAGACCTGATGAAGACTAGAGGAAGATAAACAGCCACAGCACTGTGAACACTCAGAGACCTGATGAAGACTAGAGGAAGATAAACAGCCGCAGCACTGTGAACACTCAGAGACCTGATGAAGACTAGAGGAAGATAAACAGCCGCAGCACTGTGAACACTCAGAGACCTGATGAAGACTAGAGGAAGATATACAGCCTAAGCAATGTGAACACTCAGAGACCTGATGAAGACTAGAGGAAGATAAACAGCCGCAGCACTGTGAACACTCAGAGACCTGATGAAGACTAGAGGAAGATAAACAGCCGCAGCACTGTGAACACTCAGAGACCTGATGAAGACTAGAGGAAGATATACAGCCGCAGCACTGTGAACACTCAGAGACCTGATGAAGACTAGAGGAAGATAAACAGCCGCAGCACTGTGAACACTCAGAGACCTGATGAAGACTAGAGGAAGATAAACAGCCGCAGCACTGTGAACACTCAGAGACCTGATGAAGACTAGAGGAAGATAAACAGCCGCAGCACTGTGAACACTCAGAGACCTGAGGAAGACTAGAGGAAGATAGCAAAGTGTTTTCAGGTCACTTGGTCATGTTGTTGAGAAATGGACGTTAACAGGAAGTGTGGAGGTCAAGCTGAAAACTGTGTGAGAGAGGAAGAGGGGAGGTGCACTGTCGTACTGAGGAGACACACCTGGACAGGTATGACCTCATGATGTGTCCTCACCACTACATTGAGCCTGACAGGTCTGTGTAGGGACATGGAGACACGTCCTGATGTTGTTTGGAGACACGTCCTAATGTGTTTGGAGACACGTCCTGATGCTGTTTGGAGACATGTCCTGATGTTGTTTGGAGACACGTCCTGATGCTGTTTAGAGACACGTCCTAATGTTGTTTGGAGACACGTCCTAATGTTGTTTGGAGACACGTCCTGATGCTGTTTGGAGACACGTCCTAATGTGTTTGGAGACACGTCCTGATGTTGTTTGGAGACACGTCCTAATGTGTTTGGAGACACGTCCTAATGTGTTTGGAGACACGTCCTGATGTTGTTTGGAGACACGTCCTAATGTTGTTTGGAGACACGTCCTAATGTGTTTGGAGACACGTCCTAATGTTGTTTGGAGACACGTCCTAATGTGTTTGGAGACACGTCCTAATGTGTTTGGAGACACGTCCTAATGTGTTTGGAGACACGTCCTGATGTTGTTTGGAGACACGTCCTGATGCTGTTTGGAGACACGTCCTGATGTGTTTGGAGACACATCCTGATGCTGTTTGGAGACACGTCCTGATGTTGTTTGGAGACACGTCCTGATGTGTTTGGAGACACGTCCTGATGCTGTTTGGAGACACGTCCTGATGTTGTTTGGAGACACGACAGGATGTTGTTGGGAGACACGCCCTAATGTGTTTGGAGACACGCCCTAATGTGTTTGGAGACACCTGATGCTGTTTGGAGACACGTCTAATGTGTTTGGAGACACGCCTGATGTTGTTTGGAGACACGTCCTAATGTGTTTGGAGACACGTCCTAATGTGTTTGGAGACACGTCCTGATGTTGTTTGGAGACACGTCCTAATGTGTTTGGAGACACGTCCTAATGTGTTTGGAGACACGTCCTAATGTGTTTGGAGACACGTCCTGATGTTGTTTGGAGACACGTCCTGATGTGTTTGGAGACACGTCCTAATGTGTTTGGAGACACGTCCTGATGTTGTTTGGAGACACGTCCTAATGTGTTTGGAGACACGTCCTGATGTTGTTTGGAGACACGTCCTAATGTGTTTGGAGACACGTCCTAATGTGTTTGGAGACACGTCCTGATGCTGTTTGGAGACACGTCCTGATGCCGTTTGGAGACACGTCCTAATGTGTTTGGAGACACGTCCTGATGCTGTTTGGAGACACGTCCTAATGTGTTTGGAGACACGTCCTAATGCTGTTTGGAGACACGTCCTGATGCTGTTTGGAGACACGTCCTAATGTGTTTGGAGACACGTCCTGATGTTGTTTGGAGACACGTCCTAATGTGTTTGGAGACACGTCCTAATGTTGTTTGGAGACACGTCCTGATGTTGTTTGGAGACACGTCCTAATGTGTTTGGAGACACGTCCTAATGTGTTTGGAGACACGTCCTGATGTTGTTTGGAGACACGTCCTAATGTGTTTGGAGACACGTCCTAATGTGTTTGGAGACACGTCCTGATGTTGTTTAGAGACACGTCCTGATGCTGTTTGGAGACACGTCCTAATGTGTTTGGAGACACGTCCTGATGTTGTTTGGAGACACGTCCTAATGTGTTTGGAGACACGTCCTGATGTTGTTTGGAGACACGTCCTGATGCTGTTTGGAGACACGTCCTAATGTGTTTGGAGACACGTCCTGATGCTGTTTGGAGACACGTCCTAATGTGTTTGGAGACACGTCCTAATGTGTTTGGAGACACGTCCTGATGCTGTTTGGAGACACGTCCTGATGTTGTTTGGAGACACGTCCTAATGTGTTTGGAGACACGTCCTGATGTTGTTTGGAGACACGTCCTGATGCTGTTTGGAGACACGTCCTGATGTTGTTTGGAGACACGTCCTAATGTGTTTGGAGACACGTCCTGATGTTGTTTGGAGACACGTCCTAATGTGTTTGGAGACACGTCCTGATGTTGTTTGGAGACGCGGCCGGATGGTGTTTGGAGACACGTCCTTATGTTGTTTGGAGACACGTCCTAATGTGTTTGGAGACACGTCCTGATGTTGTTTGGAGACACGTCCTGATGCTGTTTGGAGACACGTCCTGATGTTGTTTGGAGACACGTCCTAATGTTGTTTGGAGACACGTCCTGATGCTGTTTGGAGACACGTCCTAATGTGTTTGGAGACACGTCCTGATGTGTTTGGAGACACGTCCTAATGTGTTTGGAGACACGTCCTGATGTTGTTTGGAGACACATCCTAATGTGTTTGGAGACACGTCCTAATGTGTTTGGAGACACGTCCTGATGTTGTTTAGAGACACGTCCTGATGCTGTTTGGAGACACGTCCTAATGTGTTTGGAGACACGTCCTGATGTTGTTTGGAGACACGTCCTAATGTGTTTGGAGACACGTCCTGATGTTGTTTGGAGACACGTCCTGATGCTGTTTGGAGACACGTCTTGATGCTGTTTGGAGACACGTCCTAATGCTGTTTGGAGACACGTCCTGATGCTGTTTGGAGACACGTCCTGATGCTGTTTGGAGACACGTCCTAATGTGTTTGGAGACACGTCCTGATGCTGTTTGGAGACACGTCCTAATGTGTTTGGAGACACGTCCTAATGTGTTTGGAGACACGTCCTGATGCTGTTTGGAGACACGTCCTGATGTTGTTTGGAGACACGTCCTAATGTGTTTGGAGACACGTCCTGATGTTGTTTGGAGACACGTCCTGATGTTGTTTGGAGACACGTCCTGATGTTGTTTGGAGACACGTCCTGATGTTGTTTGGAGACACGTCCTAATGTGTTTGGAGACACGTCCTGATGTTGTTTGGAGACACGTCCTGATGTTGTTTGGAGACACGTCATGATGCTGTTTGGATACACGCCCTGATGTTGTTTGGAGACACGCCCTGATGTTGTTTGGAGACACGCCCCTAATGTGTTTGGAGACACGTCCTGATGTTGTTTGGAGACACGTCCTAATGTGTTTGGAGACACGTCCTGATGCTGTTTGGAGACACGTCCTAATGTTGTTTGGAGACACGTCCTGATGCTGTTTGGAGACACGTCCTAATGTTGTTTGGAGACACGTCCTGATGTTGTTTGGAGACACGTCCTAATGTTGTATGGAGACACGTCCTGATGTTGTTTGGAGACACGTCCTAATGTGTTTGGAGACACGTCCTAATGTGTTTGGAGACACGTCCTGATGTTGTTTGGAGACACGTCCTAATGTGTTTGGAGACACGTCCTGATGTTGTTTGGAGACACGTCCTAATGTTGTATGGAGACACGTCCTGATGTTGTTTGGAGACACGTCCTAATGTGTTTGGAGACACGTCCTGATGTTGTTTGGAGACACGTCCTAATGTGTTTGGAGACACGTCCTAATGTGTTTGGAGACACATCCTGATGTTGTTTGGAGACACGTCCTGATGCTGTTTGGAGACACGTCCTGATGTTGTTTGGAGACACGTCCTAATGTGTTTGGAGACACGTCCTGATGTTGTTTGGAGACACGTCCTGATGTTGTTTGGAGACACGTCCTAATGTTGTTTGGAGACACGTCCTAATGTGTTTGGAGACACGTCCTGATGCTGTTTGGAGACACGTCCTAATGTTGTTTGGAGACACGTCCTAATGTGTTTGGAGACACGTCCTGATGTTGTTTGGAGACACGTCCTAATGTGTTTGGAGACACGTCCTAATGTGTTTGGGGACACGTCCTAATGTTGTTTGGAGACACGTCCTGATGCTGTTTGGAGACACGTCCTAATGTGTTTGGAGACACGTCCTGATGTTGTTTGGAGACACGTCCTGATGTTGTTTGGAGACACGTCCTAATGTGTTTGGAGACACGTCCTGATGCTGTTTGGAGACACGTCCTGATGTGTTTGGAGACACGTCCTGATGTTGTTTGGAGACACGTCCTGATGTTGTTTGGAGACACGTCCTGATGCTGTTTGGAGACACGTCCTGATGTTGTTTGGAGACACGTCCTGATGCTGTTTGGAGACACGTCCTGATGTTGTTTGGAGACACGTCCTGATGTTGTTTGGAGACACGTCCTGATGTGTTTGGAGACACGTCCTGATGTTGTTTGGAGACACGTCCTAATGTGTTTGGAGACACGTCCTGATGTTGTTTGGAGACACGTCCTGATGTTGTTTGGAGACACGTCCTGATGTTGTTTGGAGACACGTGCTGTTGTTTTTTGGAGACACGTCCTAATGTTGTTTGGAGACACGTCCTGATGTGTTTGGAGACACGTCCTGATGTTGTTTGGAGACACGTCCTGATGTTGTTTGGAGACACGTCCTAATGTGTTTGGAGACACGTCCTAATGTGTTTGGAGACACGTCCTGATGTTGTTTGGAGACACGTCCTGATGTTGTTTGGAGACACGTCCTGATGTTGTTTGGAGACACGTCCTAATGTGTTTGGAGACACGTCCTGATGTTGTTTGGAGACACGTCCTGATGTTGTTTGGAGACACGTCCTGATGTTGTTTGGAGACACGTCCTGATGCTGTTTGGAGACACGTCCTGATGTTGTTTGGAGACACGTCCTGATGCTGTTTGGAGACACGTCCTGATGTTGTTTGGAGACACGTCCTGATGTTGTTTGGAGACACGTCCTGATGTGTTTGGAGACACGTCCTGATGTTGTTTGGAGACACGTCCTAATGTGTTTGGAGACACGTCCTAATGTGTTTGGAGACACGTCCTGATGTTGTTTGGAGACACGTCCTGATGTTGTTTGGAGACACGTCCTGATGTTGTTTGGAGACACGTCCTGATGTGTTTGGAGACACGTCCTGATGTTGTTTGGAGACATGTCCTAATGTGTTTGGAGACACGTCCTAATGTGTTTGGAGACACGTCCTGATGTTGTTTGGAGACACGTCCTGAGGACTGATGAAGGTCAGACAGACCACACACACACACACACACACACACACACACACAGCTCCACTCTGAGGCTGTTTACTTCAGGTTATTGTGTGTGTACATCAGTGTGTAAGTGTGTGTGTGTGTGTCCTTCAGTCTCCATCAAGGCCAAACGTCCACTGGCCTGATGCATGATGGGAGATATGACATCATCACACAGCAGTTATGTAAAGCAGCAGCAGACCTCAGACTCTCTCTCACTCAGTGGACGGATGATGTCACAGGAAGCTAATCGTGGTTGTTTTGCTATGGAAGCTAACGTTAGCTAACGTGCTAAAAAGTTAGCGTTCCGGAGAAATCCAATGTTCCTCTTAATCCCTCCCCAGTTTCTGACGAGGCAGATGTCATCGTGATGTCATCATGATGTCAGCACATTAAGGGTCTGAGTGGCATCCTGGGTCCTCTGGTGACTCCCACCTGTCTTCAGTTTCAGTGAGACCTCTGTCTCTGTCTCTGTCTCTGTGTCAGTGATGCTAACTTGTCCTCTGTCAGCCGTGTCCCGTCTGAAGGTCACTCTGTCTCTATTTATAATCTGTGTCTCTCTTAAAGGAGACACTGTGGATCACACAGGAAATGGGACCAATGTGTGTCTCTCAGAGGACAGGAGGTCTCTGTCACTTTCAGCTCTCTGACTGGCTGTCTCCTGGTGAAATGCACTATGGGAGTCGTAGTTGACTCTTTAACTGTTAAAGGTCTGGTGGATTTCGTGGGGTCCATCAGTGAGGACTGAAACTTGTCCTGGTCAGATCCCTTCATTGATCAGGATCTGGATGATCCTCAGAGTCTCTGTCTCTCAGAGGACAGAAGGTCTCAGAGGACAGGAGGTCTCTGTCTCTCAGAGGACAGAAGGTCTCAGAGGACAGGAGGTCTCTGTCTGTCTCTGAGAGACAGAGACCTCCTGTCTCAGAGGACAGGAGGTCTCTGTCTCTCAGAGGACAGAAGGTCTCAGAGGACAGGAGGTCTCTGTCTCTCAGAAGACAGGAGGTCTCTGTCTCTCAGAGGACAGGAGGTCTCAGAGGACAGGAGGTCTCTGTCTCTCAGAGAACAGGAGGTCTCTGTCTCTCAGAGGACAGGAGGTCTCAGAGGACAGGAGGTCTCTGTCTCTCAGAGGACAGGAGGTCTCTGTCTCTCAGAGGACAGAAGGTCTCTGTCTCTCAGACACAAACAGGAAACACTCTGAACACACACGTTAGGTCAAATCATCACTGTTCATTTCACTGACGAAACGAGACGATGACGAGCTACAAGTAGATCTTTATATTAAAACCTAAGACGAGGCGTGTTGAAAATGTTGGTGGTGGACTGGTGGACATTGCCGAGAATGATTGTGCTTGTATGAACTTCACAGGCTGGTAAACTCCAGTAAATAGTCTGCACCAGGATGTTTGGGTTGGTGCGAGTTGTGAGCTGTAATTCAGCAGTAAATAATCAGCCGTGTGTGTCTGACTGTGGATGGTGGAGCTGCTGAATGGATTTGTGGAGTTTGTTAGTTGCAGCGGTGGCTGTTAGCAGCTAGCTCCGCTCGCAGCCTTCACAGCTTCACCCCGCAGGACTCCACTCAGTCCGGACTGGAGAAGGTTTGTGGGTTGATGGTGTTTGACAGGCAGGTAGGAGGCTCAGTTATCTGTGAGTGTAGCTGTGCTGTAAGTAAACAGTCTGAACTCAGATCAGTTTTCTCTGGCAGAGATGAAAGTTTAGTTTGAATCACCAACTCTGTGAGAGGACACCAGTTTAAACCTCCAGACTAACATGTTGCACATGAAGAAACAAGTTATGTTTCTGCTTCTTAACAGTCACATGGATAAGTCAGAGTTTACAATGAACCTGGGGACAAATCCTAGTTGGCTCACATTAGTTATTTGTTGAGAGCATAAATAGAGAGATGTTGAGCTTTTCAGATGATGATCAGTAAGTGTGTGCTCATAAATCAGCCCTTAAACCTGTCACACACTGCTGGAGACATGACACACACATTATCTTATACAACCTGTCACACACTGCTGGAGACATGACACACACATTATCTTATACAACCTGTCACACACTGCTGGAGACATGACACACACATTATCTTATACAACCTGTCTGATTTATGACACTAGTTTAAAGATACAAACACACAGAGACAATAATCACTGAAATGTTTCATTGAGATTTAATGTGACACGTCATCATCATCATCATCATCAGTATTATTTGATCTGAGACAAACTGCTCGTCTCAATAAAGATCTGAGAGGTCTGTGTGACAGAGACGTCACTAACCACTGCTAACTTTGAGTTTAGGGACTGTTCTGTATCTACCAGATAAATATTGTCCCATGACCCTCCAACATTTTATATGTTTGATGTTTGGAAGTTAAAAGTTGCCAAATAAAACATAAGCCCCTCCCCTCAGCCAAAATAAAACCATAAGCCCCTCCCCTCAGCCAGAATAAAACCATAAGCCCCTCCCCTCAGCCATAATAAAACATAAGCCCCTCCCCTCAGCCATAATAAAACCATAAGCCCCTCCCCTCAGCCAGAATAAAACCATAAGCCCCTCCCCTCAGCCAAAATAAAACCATAAGCCCCTCCCCTCAGCCAAAATAAAACCATAAGCCCCTCCCCTCAGCCAGAATAAAACCATAAGCCCCTCCCCTCAGTGATTAAATATTATTTAACCCCCCCTCCCCCTCATAAATAACAAACAGTCCCTAATCTGATGATGATGATGATGATGATGATGAAGATGATGATGATGATGATGAAGGGCTGATGAGGTCACACATTAATCTGCATCCTCATATTACTGTTATAGAACACCGACGTCTGACGTCACACAGTGACACTGTCAGTGATCAGAACTGATCGATTCTGATCAATAACACACACAGAGTACTGCTGTGACGTCACACAGGCAGACACACACTGAGGGACGGACAGAGACCCTGACGGGGACGGGGACAGACAGATGGACAAAAGGTACCGGAGCGTGAACGGGACTCACCCCAGCTCGAGGCGGTTCGGCCCAGCAGCTCGTGAGTTCGCGGGTTCCAGAAGAATTCCCGCCACTCGCTCGAGCCTTTGCGGTCCTCCTCCTTGGTGCCGGACATGATGATGATGGTGGGGATGAAGAGGATGAAGATGGAGGTCGGTCCGTGTGCTCCCTCGGTGACGGCACGAGACTTCCGCCGCGGCTGCTGCTGCTGCTGGTTCCGGTCAGAGACGATCAGAGTATCGATCCGACTGATCGACGGTGATGGGTGAGACGGGACGGCGACAGACAGACGGAGACAGAGAGACAGGACGGTGTCACTGCGGTAGACCTCCTCCTCCCTGCGAACACCGGCTGACGTCACACCTGCTCCTCTCACTCCGCCAATCACAGAGGGGCTTCATCAGGACAGGGACCGCCCCCTGCAGGCAGCCTGGTGTTTGAGCCTGTCTTCTGTATTGAACACTTGTCTCCAGGCCGAGGCTTCAGGTGCACTAACTTCATAGATGAAGACACCTGAGATCTGCACCTGTCTCACCTCTGCTGCCTTACAGTCATGTGCTCCTGACCAGTGCCTGCACACGTCACACACCAGGTACTGCTGTGCTGCTGTGCGCCTTATGCACAGGTGGAAAGTAACTAATTACATTTACTCACGTTACTGTAATTGAGTAGTTTTTTGTGTCATTTGTAATTTTTTCAGTAGTTTCTTAAATCTGTAATTTTACTTTTACTTAAGTACATTTTGACTGCAGTATTGTACTTGGCTACACTGGAGATCACATCCGTTACTGAGTAAATAAAAAAAGTTTTCGGCTAAATGAGGGTGAATCTCGGAAATCTCGCGTGGAATTGACCCAGAACAAGCGAGTTACTGGAGAGAGAGCTGGAGGAGGGTGGGAGCGCTTCAGCAGAAGAACAAGCAGACACAGCATTGACATGAACGAAGAAACAAACGAAACCGAAGAAAACCCCGTGTGCACAGTGCCCGTTATAACTGTGGGTCAGAAATATGCACCCGCGCTCTCGTGTGCTCACCTGTGTGTGTGTGTGTGTGTGTGTGCGTGCACATCAGGGGCCGAAGGATTTTAAAGGTGCAACCATGTAGAGACAGAAATGACATGGTGTCATGTAAACAATATGTCATCATGTTATAAAGTGAAACGTTTCAGCGTATAACACGATCAATAGTATATTGTTATTATGTGAAGCGTCTGTCGCTCAAAATAATATAACTTTAGTTTATGAAGAGATCAGACGGAGCTCTCTCCTCTCCTCTCATATGCTTTACTCACAAGTGTGTGAACTGACCTGGATATGAAGCGTCTGTAGCACCTAATAATATAACGGTAGTTTCTAAAGAGCAAAAAAACCCTAAAACTAAATCAGCAGCGGAGGTCATATTTCAGCAGAGGTCATATTTCAGCAGCAGAGGTCATATTTCAGTAGAGGTTATATTTCAGTAGAGGTCATATTTCAGCAGCAGAGGTCATATTTCAGCAGAGGTCATATTTCAGTAGAGGTCATATTTCAGTAGAGGTTATATTTCAGTAGAGGTCATATTTCAGCAGAGGTCATATTTCAGTAGAGGTTATATTTCAGCAGAGGTCATATTTCAGTAGAGGTTATATTTCAGTAGAGGTTATATTTCAGTAGAGGTCATATTTCAGCAGCAGAGGTCATATTTCAGCAGAGGTCATATTTCAGCAGAGGTCATATTTCAGTAGAGGTTATATTTCAGTAGAGGTCATATTTCAGCAGAGGTCATATTTCAGTAGAGGTTATATTTCAGTAGAGGTCATATTTCAGCAGCAGAGGTCATATTTCAGCAGAGGTCATATTTCAGCAGAGGTCATATTTCAGTAGAGGTTATATTTCAGTAGAGGTCATATTTCAGCAGCAGAGGTCATATTTCAGCAGAGGTCATATTTCAGCAGCAGAGGTCATATTTCAGCAGAGGTTATATTTCAGTAGAGGTCATATTTCAGCAGAGGTCATATTTCAGCAGCAGAGGTCATATTTCAGCAGAGGTTATATTTCAGTAGAGGTTATATTTCAGTAGAGGTCATATTTCAGTAGAGGTTATATTTCAGTAGAGGTCATATTTCAGCAGAGGTCATATTTCAGCAGCAGAGGTCATATTTCAGCAGAGGTTATATTTCAGTAGAGGTCATATTTCAGTAGAGGTCATATTTCAGCAGCAGAGGTCATATTTCAGCAGAGGTTATATTTCAGTAGAGGTTATATTTCAGCAGAGGTCATATTTCAGTAGAGGTTATATTTCAGTAGAGGTTATATTTCAGCAGAGGTCATATTTCAGCAGCAGAGGTCATATTTCAGCAGAGGTTATATTTCAGTAGAGGTTATATTTCAGCAGAGGTCATATTTCAGTAGAGGTTATATTTCAGCAGAGGTCATATTTCAGCAGAGGTCATATTTCAGCAGCAGAGGTCATATTTCAGTAGAGGTCATATTTCAGCAGCAGAGGTCATATTTCAGCAGAGGTCATATTTCAGTAGAGGTCATATTTCAGCAGCAGAGCACCACCTGCTAGTTGCATATAGGGGAAACACTGTTGCTCAGTGGATTTGTTCTGTTGTGGAATACACAGTATTCTTTCAAATTAGTTTTAGTGTATTTTAATATTCAGAATTTCGCTTCGACAAGCTCTCTCTGTTTTTGACCATACACCTGTTTGCATCCCTGAGGATAATGCCCAACAACATTGCTCAAAAAGTTGCTCTGTGTATCATCAGTCTAACAGTTGTGTTGGTGAGTCAAAATGAATGAGGGCTGCACAATATTAGACAACACTGACAATGCAACAACAATTTTGTATACTGCGATATGTGTTGCAATAGACAGTGTGTTGCAATAAGTTGAATTGCTCTATTTGGACAGATGTCATCATTTGGGATTTGGAAAGTCTGTATTTACATGAAATACACATTTTACAATCAAACTGTTCTGGAAACTGAGACCTTCACAACCTAAAGTATTAAGCAGCGAAATAAGTTTGGCATATTGCCTTTGACTAATATCATATTGATATGATGAACTCATACTGTCAGTCTCACACTGTGACTGTTGCACAGGAACACATCGCCATGGTGACGCTCTAATGATATTGTGCAGCCCTAACTTGAATTGAATTCTCGTGTTCATCAGAATTTATGACCCTGGACCATTTCTGCGCTGCACAGGAGTGACCCCCGTCAAGCTGCTTGAAGTAACTAAGTAACTTCTACTTTAAGTACATTTTAAACAAACTACTTTTTACTTTAACTTGAGTAGATTTTTAGATGGGTAGCTTTACTTGTACTTAAGTAGAACTTCACCAAAGTAAAGGTACTTTTACTTGAGTAGAATTTTTCAGTATTTTTTCCACCTCTGGCCTTATGACTGGTTATGGCCTCACAGACACCACTGTGCTCTGTATGGCGCTGCTACACGGTCGACTCGTCTGTGTGTCCGCAGCCTCTCACATTGGTTGGTTTTTAGAAACTAAGCACAAAAAGTAATGAAATGTGTGTTTGGTAAATTATTTCTTTGTAACAAAGCTTCTTGGCGATCAGTCTTACACCGTTGGAAAGCCTGTTTATTTCCCTTTAAATGCTGCCACATCTGTAAGGAGCATGCATTTGTGGGATGAGCAGCAGAGCTGAGTGTAAATTTGCCAAATCTTCTCAACCAATGCCAAACAGCTTTTCTTTTGCTGTTGCTATTGACTCTTGTTTTACGCTTCTGGAACCACCAGGTGTGAGCACAGGCCCTGCTACAGTGGTCAGCTGGCGTCTGCTCCAACAATCGGCACGCCACGTTTCACTGATCTGGATTGGGCCCGTGCGATAGGACAACTTCAAGCTGGTGTTCCGCAAAACCAAGGTGCAGCATTATTTAAAGTGAGCCCTCGTACCATCTGCAAACTGAAGGTTATAAGTTCGATATCATGGAGGATGTCAGAGACAGGCTGAGAAGTGAGCGTGCCTAGAAGACCGTTTCCTCATCCTATCAGCACTTGTAGGCAGTCTGCTACAGATTTGCAGTCAAGGTGTGCAGGACGATATGGCCGACGGCTCTCTGCCCAGACAATCCAGGGCAGACCGCACGCAGCCAGTCTCCGGTCTCACAGCATGGCTGCCAGGAGGCCTGCCACTGCTGCCCTTCGCCGTCAGGCCCGTTTGCTCTGGTGTCGGCAACACGTGCACTGGAACCTGAACATGCGGAGGAACGTTAGGTTCAGCGATGAGTCCAGATTGGCCTGGTTCCCTCTGATCTGTCCACGTACACGTGCAGGAACCCCAATCAGTAAGGCCTTCGCTTTCATAATATTCTTCAAATGGTGGTTCTGAGGATGAGAACAGAACTGAACAGAACTCAGCAAAGAAGCTTTTAAATACGCTGCTCCTTCGTCCTGGAATAATTCACAGAAGGATGTGAAACTGTTAAGACGGTTATAAAGGATTGAGAAATGATCTCTTAGTCAGTGCAACTGTTTATAAATCATTTAGAAATAATACTCACATCACATTTGTTCTTGTCCTCACCTTGTATTTCATGTTCATTAAATACTGCCGTCTTTAATCATTTGTTGTGTGTGTGTGTGTGTGTGCGTGTGTGTGTGTCCTTGTTGGAACTATATAAACATATACAGAGTTATACTCAGTTTATTACGGTAAACTTTAACATGTTAGTTGAATGATTCCTGTTGTCACAGCACAGGTTCATTGGACGAGTGGCGGCTGCAGGCTGGTCTGTGGCGTGACAATATAAACATGTGACGGAGCAACTGAAGGCAGAGCTGCTGGTGTTGGTCAGCTGTCAGTAGGATGTAGTTCATACACAGGAACACTGGGCTTCATCATCATCATCCTCTGTCTCCCCGCTAACATTTAAAACACTTTAAAGTCATGTTGTGTGCATGATGTTCACCTGTAGTGTGGGGTCATATGGGGGCGGGGCCAGTGAGGCAGGTATGAAGAGTCACACCTGTTAGTGTTCAGTCCAGAAATGTGGAACGTTACATCATCCTGTCAGCTGACCACAGACTACAGCTTATCATAATACATCAGTGTGTCCCTAAATCACAACATCCCAGATACACGTGACTGACAGACACCGCTGTGCACTGAGACAAACGTGGTAACGTACAGTAACGTGGCCACTTTACGGTTGTTGGGAGGCGGAGCTTAGCCGTGGAACAGACGTCCTCTATCATGTCAGCATCGTTAAATAAACTGACCTCACTTTGTCTGGTGTTAATGATTAATGGGATCAGTATAAAAACTAAACACTGTCTGAACAGGAAGTAGTTTTAGAAATAGGGGGACACTGGGTTCATGTCCTCACACGGGGACACTGGGTTCATGTCCTCACAGGGGGACACTGGGTTCATGTCCTCACACGGGGACACTGGGTTCATGTCCAACAGTCTCACAGTGTAATGAAGTGAAACCTGTTTATTTCAGTACCTGAACACAGTTGTGAAAAACGACATTACTAATAATACAACACATCTGAAGATCTGTTTGTGATGAAGGCTGGACTGTCCCGTCTGTCACAATGAATTGACCCTTCACTAAGTCCCGCCCCTTGAACACAGACCGGCCAATCACAGCGTAGCATCGTCCAGCTCCAACAACAACACAGCTGTGCTCCATCGACTCCAGGCTGCTGCTGTGGGTTTGTGAGGGACACTGTGGGCTACAGGCTAACTGACAGACTGATGGACCACCACAAAGGGGCGGGGCTTAGCGAAAGGTTAGCTGACCCATGTGAAGTCCTGCAGTAACACAATAACAAGTACTTCCGGCCATCTTGTTTTTACGTGGATTAGGTTGTTGTGCTGTCGTTGCCACTAGATGGGACAGAAAGTGTCCACGAACAAGGAACAAGGTGCAGCAGACACAAGGTGTGATGTCCCCAGGTGAGGACTGAGGGTCTCAGGAGGGTCAGTAACAGGTTCTAGGTTCTCGTAGTAAAAAAAAAAAAGGTGTGTTTTATTTTGTACAGGAAGTGCGGAGACTGACAGTCTTTAGTGTTCAGGGAAACCGTGGGCTGGTCCATCAGAAGTGGACATGTCCAGAGTGAGGTGTCTGTCCTGGGGGCCCATCCTGGAGCAGGGTCCGGTCCAGCTGCCGGCTGATTGAGTAGTGCTGGACCAAAGACTCATCGGTCCAGTCTGCTCGGGACAGCAGCTGGTCCATGTGAGGCCCCAGTGTCCTATGTGGAAGAGGGTATGGACTGATGGTGGGGTCCCGCTCCAGCAGTGACTGTCCAGGGGCTCGATGTGGCCCGTCAGGTCCATAAGGTGTCCCTGTCAGCATAGAAGTGTCCCGATCCAAGGGGGTCTGCTCGCCCATCTGGTACAGCTGCTTTTTATGAACCTGATGGTGGTCCTGGTGGTCTAGTCTCGTATGGCAAAGCTGCTTTTTGTGGATCTGAAGGTGGTCCTGGTGGTCCAGCTGGATATGGTACTGCTGTTTCTTCTGATTCTGAACGGTGTCCTGGTCCTGGTGGTCCATCTGGGCGTGGTACTGCTGTTTCTTCTGATTCTGAATGTTGTCCTGGTCCTGGGGGTCCATCTCGGCGTGGTACTGCGGTTTCTTCTGGTTGTGGTCCTTGTCTTGTTGGTGCACTTGGGCCTGGTACTGCTGTTGCTGCTTCTTCTGGTTTTGGATTTGGTCTTGTTGCTCCAGGTTCTCCTGAAGGTCCATCTGAGCGTGAAACTGCTGCTTCTTCTGGCTCTGGATCTGGTTATGGACCTGGTTCTTGATGTCTTTCCAGTGTCGCCCTCTGAGGACGGGCTCCAGGTCCAGACAGCGCTGACAGACCTCCTTCCCTGGTACTGACTGGACCAGCACGTGGACTCCCAGCTGTCTCCAGACCGCCTCCTTCTCTGCAGACGACCACGGGCGACGTCGGACCTTCCTGGGAGCCACAGGGACTGAAAGACAGACAGGAGGTAAGACAGTGCAGATCGGACATGTCAACATGTCAGAAACGTGGCGGTTGATATCAGCACCAGTGAAAATCCACAGGTCCTGATACCTTGTCCAGCACCGCCGTCACAAACACAACAATCACATGACCCGCTTCGAACACAGAGTACTGGTCTGAGTGGTTCATGAGATTTACACATACTAAAACATACATCAGCACCTGTACACGTATGGCGCGATGGTTGATAATATGTGTCTCGCCCCTCCTCCGCTGTGATTGGACAGATGGGTAAAAAGTGACCGTGACAAGCGCCATCTTTTACCCAAAGTTAAACATTTATTCAGTCTCAGTGACCCACAAAAAAATGGCAAACGTGCAGCGTTGAGTGTAGAATAGACACTTAGCGCCTCGTCACACTGCGGCCGTTTGTATGACAGGCTCGCCTTTCGGCAAGCTGCACTTGTCGCCAGTTTCCACGTGTTGTTCTTCCATGGTGGTCGGCGTTCTTCTTCTTCTTCCTGTGGCAGTTAACGTGAGATGAAAACCCGTAGGCGTACGTGCTGCCCTGTCCAGACCGGGAGAATCAAACCCCCAGTATCAACAGGAGTAAAGAAAGTGAGTGATGTCACATTTTTTTAATTTTGGCATCGACTTGGTACTGAAGGTATCTCTTCTCGTGGCATCCTGAGATCAAACCTCCTTAACATGTAACGGACTCCTGGAGAACCCACCTGAGATCGGAGGCTGCAGTCTGGACTCTGGTGGACTCGTGGACGTCAGCGGTCGGTTACTCCTCTGAGATGGACCTACAGTACAGAAGGTAGAGACAGATGATGACGTCAAACAGCACCACCTGGTGGACCACCAGAGTCATTACAGATGAATGGGTTAAGGTCAGGAGTGTGATCAGGTGTGAGGACTCACCCTCTGGTCTCGGGTCAGACTGCTGCTGACCCGGTTCTTTACACTTGTCACTTCTGGATTGGACGGATCGTTTCTTCAGCTTCGCTCCCTCTGCAGGAGCAGCTGGAAGAAGAAGAATCAGTCAGGTGGATTCATGTGTTCACCGTATGAATCAGTGATGAAGACCAGACGGTCCCTGAGGTTGACCAGGTGTTACCTGTGTCAGGATCCAGGTTCAGCAGCCCCAGGTTGTCCCACTCCCTCCCGAGCAGGTGGTAGAAGTCGGTGGTCTTGGCAGCAGCCTCCCAGTCTCCATCCTGCAGACTCTCTCCGATGGCAATTTCACAAACTGTCTTCAGCGTTGTCTTCACCGCCAGTGGAGGGCGGCTCCAGCGGTATCCGGACGCCTTCCTGGCGGCGGCCAGTGCCAGGCTGAGGCGACCTGGGGCCAGAAGGTCCTGGAGGGTGTGAACGTCAGAGTCCAGAGATTTAGCAGCGAGCAGGAACCTGCCCAGCTCCCTCAGCTTCTGACTGACGTAGTCGTACCTCCTCTGGCTGCCATCTTGGTTCCCCATCAACTTGTTCCCATATTTACAGATCAGCCAATCAGATTTGACCTGGACAGAGAGACGAGGGCGGGGTCAAACAGAGACAGGTGGACAGACAGACAGGTAGACAGGCAGACAGGTGGACAGGCAGGCAGGTGGACTGACAGACAAGTGGACACATAGACAGAAAGGCAGATAGACAGGTGGACAGGCAGCAAGGTGGACAGACAGACAGGTGGACAGACAGACAGGCAGGTGGACAGACAGGCAGACAGGTGGACAGGTAGACAGGCAGGTGGACAGACAGGTAGACAGACAGGTGGACAGACAGGTGGACAGACAGACAGGTGGACTGACAGACAGACAGACAGACAGACAGAAAGGTGGACAGACAGACAGATAGACAGACAAGTGGACACATAGACAGAAAGGCAGACAGACAGGTAAGTGGACAGACAGACAGACAAGCAGGTGGACAGACAGGTGGACCGACAGACAGGCAGGCAGACAGACAGGTGGACAGACAGACAGGTGGACAGACAGACAGGCAGGTGGACTGACAGGTAGACAGGCAGGTGGACAGACAGACAGGTGGACTGACTGACAGACAGACAGACAGGTGGACAGACAAATAAGTGGACTGACAGACAGACACAGACAGACAGACAGGTGGGCAGACGAGTGGACACATAGACAGAAAGGCAGACAGACAGGTGGACAGACAGAGAGATGGACAGACAGACAGACAGACAAGCAGGTGGACAGACAGGTGGACAGACAGACAGGTGGACAGACAGACAGACAGACAAGACAGACAGACAGGTGGACAGACAGACAGGCAGACAGCCAGGTGGACACATAGACAGACAGACAGATAGACAGGTGGACACATAGACAGACAGGTGGACAGACAGGCAGGCGGATAGACAGGCAAGTGGACAGACAGACAGGTGGCCACATAGACAGACAGACAGGCAGACAGGCAGACAGACAGACAGACAGGTGGCCACATAGACAGGCAGACAGACAGACAGATAGGTGGCCACATAGACAGGCAGACAGACAGACAGACAGGTGGCCACATAGACAGGCAGACAGACAGACAGACAAACCTGATGTGAGACGTGGTCCTGGTTCATGCGGTGCAGGACTTCACTGCAGCTCTCAGACGCGCCGCTGGAAATGGGGAGGAGGCGGGAGGCTGCAGCCTGGACCCTGCTGCGCTTCCTGGGCGGGTCTGTCCCGGGGTCAGAGGTCACATTCTGATCCACACCGGGGTCAGAGGTCACGGGACGTTTGGACCCAATCTGGTCTGTAGCAGTCGTGTCTCCTGAGGGGTCGGAGGGTGTGTCCTCTGTGGACCTGTCCGTCCTTTGGCTTGATGGATCACAGTCCGACTTCACCGTGGAGTCAGAGGTCGAGTTCTTTACGGGGTCAGAGGTCAATCTTGCTGTGGAGGTGGAGTCTTTGGAGGGGTCAGAGGTCAGCTTCTTACGACAGGAGGCCTGATGTTTCCACAGATCAGCACGAAGGAAGAAGCCGAGGCAGAGCGGGCAGGGCAGGTAGTTCCTCGCATCCACTTCCTCTGACGGCTGACGCCACGGGACGATCTCTCCGCTGCCCTGCCTGATCACCTGAGGGACAGACAGGTAGAGACAGAGACAGACAGGTCGTTAGATGTGAATATCATACAGGAAACAGACAGGTAAACAGGTGGGTAAACAGGTAAACAAACCTCGATGTTGTGCATGTAGTTTCCTCTGCAGCGTAAATGCTCCAGCAGCAGGTGGCGTTGTTTGGAGCCCGTTGGCAGCGTGCTGGCAGCTGCCACTTCCTGTTGGTCGGCGTGTTTCCTCAGCAGGTGGCGAGCGATCTTCACCTGCGGCCGCCGACAGAACACGCAGTAATGCTTCTTATCCCACCGCCGCTTCCCGTCGCTCCACGTCCTCTTCACCGTCACACCCTCCTTCGTCTCTTCATGGCCCCGCCTCTTCTCCTTCTGGACGCGCCTCCTATCACCTGCGCCCCGCCTCTTCTCTCCAGGGCCTCGCTTCTTCCCTCTCTGACCCCGCCTACCTAAAGTGGCAGCGGCTCGTCGGCGGGGACGGCGGCTGGCGGGCTTTGTCAGTTCTTCATCAGGAGAGGTGTGGTCTGAGGCGTGGAGCTCTGTCTTGTTCGCCATGGCAACCTCAGCCTGGTTCACCGTGGTAACAGCGGTCTCCACGGTAACCGAGGACCCTGTGATCAAACACACGGGTGAACATCAGCGTGGTGCAGGCAGACGTGATGATGTCAGAGGACATGTTCCTTTTCTAATTGGTCAGCATAAAACTACAGGTGTGTTTACACCCCCTGGTGGTCGAACCTGGAGCTGCACTGTGACAAACAGCAGCACAGAGCCACACCAGACTCCACACAGATATCAGACAATTTAAAGTTTCTCTACCTTTGGGCACAGAAACAGACCTCAGAGAAAAACATGCGACATGTTTTACAAGTAAACAGTTGTTACATGTTAATTCGGCCTGAACCAATTTCATAAACAGTCTTCAATGAGACAAAGGTTCAGCTGTCAGTGCTGAATCTCCTGTGAGATGAGCGCAGCCTCTTTACATGAAACACACTGCGGTGGACTGAAGGAGCAGGGTCGACCCGTGGAATGACCACACACTGTGACGTCACAGAGTCTGATTCGTAATTACATTTATGGCAGAATTAATGAAAATAAACATAATATAAGAACTACAGCTTCAGTCGGGCTGTTTGATGCAGCGGCGCGCGACGAACACTAAATCAGCTGTTTTCTGAATGGAATCTGGCAATGCCTCCTCCCAGATTTTAGCTCCGGGACAGCCGACATCAGGAGGGTGGTCTGGTGTTGATCAGTGAGTTCAGACTGACTGTCGATTACTGATCGATGACTAAACATATCGATAACGATGCGCCGACTGTTTAAGGGGTCAGACTGCAGACAGGAGGCCGTCAGAGGAGGGCGTGTCCGATAATGGAAGCGTATTTACCTTCTCAGTAAAGGCTAACGGCTAACGGGACAGAGGCTAACGGTAGCATCGCGGTTATTATTAGCATGTTAGCAGTTAGCATGAAGCTAGCTGTGATCGTGTTGTGTTTGAGGAGCAGAGCTGAAACTGATCAACTGATAACACACTGATGATCAATATTAATATCAACTTTAAAACGGTCCTCACCCCGCTGACACACACTCCTCCTCTTCCTCTGATGATGTAGAACACCAGCTGATCCTGCTCTGTGGCGCCACCTGCTGCCGCGGAGTGGAGACACGTCACATGGTATTGATCACATATTGACTCTGTCTGATCAGTGAGTTATATTGATCCGCTCTGATGTCAGGATGTTTGTTATTAGGGAATCAACGTCATCACTTACACCTGCACAGGTACATTAAAATAATTATTAAAAGAATTATTAATTAAAATAATCTTTTATCAAAATAAATAATTATTGCTGAAAATTATCATCGGTTAAAATTAATAACTATTTATCAAAATAATTATTTAGTAAAATAATAATTAACTAAAATAATGATTGATTAACTGTTAATACGTGAAGTGTACAGACAGAGTCCACAGTGTGCAGCTCCATGTAAAACACACACACAGCACAGTGACGTAGATGGTCCGTACGGAGAGATGTAGGTCTATAATTATATTTTAAACAATACTTACATGAATACACAACAAAATATGTCAGTCTGTAAAACAGGACACTGTGAGTGGAGACACAAACAGAAACTGATGAAGCTCCTAAAAAGAGCGACAAACATGACAGGATAATAGTCTGAGATCAGCCTCACAGATCGGTAACAGGCCTGAGATCAGCCTCACAGATCAGTAACAGGCCTGAGATCAGCCTCACAGATCGGTAACAGGCCTGAGATCAGCCTCACAGATCGGTAACAGGTCTGAGATCAGCCTCACAGATCAGTAACAGGCCTGAGATCAGCCTCACAGATCGGTAACAGGTCTGAGATCAGCTTCACAGATCAGTAACAGGTCTGAGATCAGCCTCACAGATCGGTAACAGGTCTGAGATCAGCCTCACAGATCAGTAACAGGTCTGAGATCAGCCTCACAGATCGGTAACAGGTCTGAGATCAGCCTCACAGATCAGTAACAGGCCTGAGATCAGCCTCACAGATCAGTAACAGGCCTGAGATCAGCCTCACAGATCAATAACAGGTCTGAGATCAGCCTCACAGATCAATAACAGGCCTGAGATCAGCCTCACAGATCGGTAACAGGTCTGAGATCAGCCTCACAGATCGGTAACAGGCCTGAGATCAGCCTCACAGATCGGTAACAGGCCTGAGATCAGCCTCACAGACAAAGACCTTTGTCTCCTTCTGATCTGCAGTTCTCCATCTTGCTCACACCAGGTGTCTGACAGTACCACACGCTGCCACATGATGGCGCTCACATACAGCTGATAGTTTCTAACAGACCCTAAAGAAGACACATCAACAGTCTCCATGTCCTCTGGGACCTGCTCCACATCTTCTATAAAGACCACTCAGTCAGGACCATGTCCACCGGTCCTGTCCAATCAGATCCTCCCTGCTGTGATGGACGGACATGTAGGAGAGGATGGTTAGACAGGGGCCACCAGTCTAACTCCACCTGTCTCCCGTCTGTCCTCCACCTGTCCTCACCTGTCCCCCACCTGTCCTTACCTCCACCTGTCCTCCACCTGTCCCCCACCTGTCCTTACTTCCACCTGTCCTCCACCTGTCCTGCAGGTTCTTGGACCTAAGCTCCTCCCCCTCAGACATGTCTCCGTCTGAAGACAGTTGAAACCACGACAGATGTGTCCCATCAGATCGGAGCGCAGCCAGGTGAGTCCAGGTGAGCAGGTAGAGACACGTCCGCTGGGATAGTCCTCAGGTATCTCACAGGTACGATGACTCACCTGTCTCAGCCTGTTTGTTTACCTTCTGTCTCAAGTCATGTATCCTGCTGCTCGCCACGTCTCACCGTAACCATGGAAACCACGGAAACCAAAGACGGTAGTTGTGAGACTCATTTTGAGGAGTGTCCCCTGTCCTCTGTCCCCGTCCTCTATCCCCTGTCCCCGATCCTCTGTCCCCTGTGACCTGTCCCCTGTTCCCTGTCCTCCTGTCCCTGTCCTCTGTCCCCGATCCTCTGTCCCCTGTCCCCTTGCCTCTGTCCTTCTGTCCCCTTTCCTCTGTCCTCTGTCCCCTGTCACCTGCCACCTGTGACCTGACCCCAGGGGCAAGACATGTCTGGTGCCAGTTTGTAGCTTCCTATCAGCAGCGAGATGTGTCCGGCGCCAGTTTGTATCTTCCTATCAACAGCGAGACGTGTCCGGCGCCAGTTTGTATCTTCCTATCAACAGCGAGACGTGTCTGGCGCCAGTTTGTATCTTCCTATCAGCAGCGAGATGTGTCTGGCGTCAGTTTGTATCTTCCTATCAACAGCGAGACGTGTCCGGCGCCACTTTGTAGCTTCCTGTCAGCAGCGAGATGTGTCCGGCACCAGTTTGTAGCTTCCTGTCAGCAGCGAGATGTGTCCGGCATCAGTTTGTAGCTTCCTGTCAGGTGCGAGATGTGTCTGGCGTCAGTTTGTAGCTTCCTGTCAGCAGCGAGATGTGTCCGGCACCAGTTTGTAGCTTCCTGTCAGCAGCGAGATGTGTCTGGCATCAGTTTGTAGCTTCCTGTCAGGTGCGAGATGTGTCTGGCGTCAGTTTGTAGCTTCCTGTCAGCAGCGAGATGTGTCTGGCATCAGTTTGTAGCTTCCTGTCAGGTGCGAGATGTGTCCGGCACCAGTTTGTAGCTTCCTGTCAGCAGCGAGATGTGTCTGGCATCAGTTTGTAGCTTCCTGTCAGGTGCGAGATGTGTCTGGCGTCAGTTTGTAGCTTCCTGTCAGCAGCGAGATGTGTCTGGCACCAGTTTGTAGCTTCCTGTCAGGTGCGAGATGTGTCCGGCGTCAGTTTGTAGCTTCCTGTCAGGTGCGAGATGTGTCTGGCGTCAGTTTGTAGCTTCCTGTCAGCAGCGAGATGTGTCTGGCATCAGTTTGTAGCTTCCTGTCAGGTGCGAGATGTGTCTGGCATCAGTTTGTAGCTTCCTGTTAGTGACTTCCTCTGATAATAAGGCTGAAGGAGGGTCAGACCTGCGCAGAATCCATCACTACCGCTAACCGCCGCTCACTGCTCAGTACACTGGTTTAATTTGTGACGTCACCTCGCCACGCTCTGACGTCATGCAGAAGTGGACGGTGATGACCTCACAAGGTTGAGGCTGCTGCAGCTGCTCTCCACCCACCACAGGACCCAGGGCATGATGAGAAACACCTGGCTGTCACCTGATCTGACAGCTGATTGGTTCGGACCAACGGCCGGTCCAGAGGCCTCCTGTGAGTGTCCCGTTCAGAGACCTGGACGCTCCGGGGACAAAATAAATTAGGACCATGGTTATATTAATAACCTCTGATGTCATCGACTCTGATTGTTTCTGTTGAAAGATCTAGTTTCATGTGTCATCACATGTCACAGCTGACACACACCCACACACACACACACACACCCACACACACACACACACACACACACACACACATGCAGACTGAGGCTGTGTTCACACCTGTCCTGTCCTGTTGGTTTGTGGTGAGAAGGTGTTGCGACCTGGATGTGAAGCAACTGCAGTCACATGACACATTGTTTGGGTTAAACATGAGCATGTTACAGTCCTGGAGGATTATTAATGTGCACCTCCTCCTGTACTGCCTTAATATGCACATTCAGCACATCCAATGCATCAAAACATTGTTTTCTAGTTGGAGCCGCGTTTGCCTCGTTTTCAAACTGTATGCTTTGACTAAAATGAACAATGACAGCAATATAGTCCACGATGAGCAGCGCTAAAATCAACCTGCGTAGTTGTCCCTCCATTGTGACATTAGAAAGTGTCACATTTATCTTGCAAGTGTACTCTTCTTCAACGTTTGCTTTACTTCCTGGATTTTTCCCACATGGAAATTCTGACCAATCAAGAGCAGCTTTCTCACACAAGGCATTTGATCTGGTCCTCTTGTAAATGCTGCCGTGAGAACACCAACCAACTCTAGGCAGTTATACAACTTTGGAGTGAGAGAGTGAGAAAGTGAGAGAGTGAAAGAGAGTGAGAGAGTGAATGATGTCAGACTCAGCTGTGGTCACCTCTGACTCCAAAAACCAAGATGGTGACAGCTGAAGGCCTCAGAGCGCCCAGAGTCTACAAACCAACATGTGTGTGTGTGTGTCTGTGTGCGTGTGTGTTTATGTGTGAGTGTGTGTGTGTGTGTGCTTATGTGTGTGTTTATGTGTGAGTGTGTGTGTGTGTGTGTGTGTGTGTGTGTGTTTATGTGTGAGTGTGTGTGTGTGTGTGCTTATGTGTGTGTTTATGTGTGAGTGTGTGTTTATGTGTGTGTGTGTGTGTGTTTATGTGTGAGTGTGTGTGTGTGTGTGTGTGTTTATGTGTGAGTGTGTGTGTGTGTGTGCTTATGTGTGTGCTTATGTGTGAGTGTGTGTTTATGTGTGAGTGTGTGTTGCGCCGCACAGAGCAGCGTTCTTCTTCTGTGTTTTGTTTTCTTCTCTGTCTGATGTTTACTCTGACATCACCGCTGTAAAGTCACTGTAAAGGATGATGATGAAGATGATGATGATGATGTGAGTGAGGTGTAACCATGGTAACTGAAGTGCTGTGTCCTGTGTTTGGATCTTGTTGACTTCCGCTGAGAGTAAAGAGGTGTGTGTGATGACGTCCAGGACCAAACAGAGAGATGGAGGGGGGAGGAGACCGGGACACACCTCCTGCTCCTCCTCCTGCTCCTCCTCCTGTAGAACAGGGAGCGGCTCCAGCTGAATAAAATCCTCCTGCAGTCAGAGCTGTGTCAGTTTGATCTGCGACAGAGTGACGCCGCCATGACCCGAGCTAAGGTGAGTGCTGACAGGAGACTGACTGTAGGTGTCCTCAGAGACACACAGACACTCAGAGACACACAGAGACACAGAGACACTCAGAGACACACAGAGACACAGAGACACTCAGAGACACACAGACACACAGAGACACTCAGAGACACCCAGAGACACACAGAGACACTCAGAGACACTCAGAGACACCCAGAGACACACAGAGACACACAGAGACACACAGAGACACTCAGAGACACACAGACACACAGAGACACTCAGAGACACACAGACACTCAGAGACACACAGAGACACAGAGACACTCAGAGACACACAGACACACAGAGACACTCAGAGACACCCAGAGACACACAGAGACACTCAGAGACACCCAGAGACACACAGAGACACACAGAGACACCCAGAGACACACAGAGACACACAGAGACACTCAGAGACACCCAGAGACACACAGAGACACACAGAGACACCCAGAGACACCCAGAGACACTCAGAGACACACAGACACACAGAGACACTCAGAGACACACAGAGACACTCAGAGACACACAGACACACAGAGACACACAGAGACACTCAGAGAGACACAGAGACACCTAGAGACACACAGAGACACTCGGAGACACACAGAGACACTTAGAGACACAGAGACACTCAGAGACACTCAGAGACACACAGAGACACTCAGAGAGACACAGAGACACCTAGAGACACACAGAGACACTCGGAGACACACAGAGACACTCAGAGACACACAGACACACAGAGACACTCAGAGACACACAGACACACAGAGACACACAGAGACACTTAGAGACTCAGAGACACCCAGAGACACACAGAGACACTCAGAGACACACAGAGACACTCAGAGACACACAGAGACACTCAGAGAAACTCAGAGACACCCAGAGACACACAGAGACACTCAGAGACACACAGAGACACTCAGAGACACACAGAGACACACAGAGACACTCAGAGACACTCCTGAGACCTGGTCTCATGTGGTCTGTGGTCTGAGGTTGGACCTGGTCTCATGTGGTCTGTGAATGTTCCCTGAACGCACCATGTAATCTGGAGTGTGTTGTTGCAGACAGGTGTGTGTGGGAGGGGCGGGGCTTCCTCAGGTATGCAGGTGACGGGTCACTGCAGTGTTTGAGTGGAATGTTGTTGCTAGGAGACGAACGAGACGAGACAGTGTTCAGATTTAAAGCTGCAGATGAGACAAACAGGAGGAGGAGGAGGAGGAGGAGGAGGAAGATTCAAGTGTTCAGTCTCACCTGTGTGTGTGTGTGTGTGTGTGTGTGTGTGTGTGTGTTTCTTTCCAGGTGAGCTTTGTATGTGTGCTGCTGAAGATGACCTTTGACCTCATCTCTGCCCAGCTGCTGAGGCCCAGACGCTGTCGAACATGTGAAGAAGGTAACGGACCAATCACGGGTGACGCTCTGTAAGGACGTTGAGCTGAGTGTGAAGGTGACTTCCTGTCTGTGACCTGCAGGTTACTTTGTGAGGAAGAACTGTTCGGTGTCTAACGGGAAGCTGTGGGGCGTCATGTGTCAGCTCTGCACCAACTGCTCAGGTAATGAAGCACTTCCTGTTTGCTCCTCAAATGTCTGCCTCACTTCCTGTCGTTTTCATAACGCAGTGCGGATGAGTTGTTTTTGAGGCGTTCAGGTTCACAAACAGTCATCAGGTTTTCTATGTGTGTTCATCAAACGAGTCAAAGAATGAGTCCAGTGTCCTCCGGGTGTTCCGACATGTTCTCCCCGTGTCGGCGTGGGTTTCCTCCAGGTGCTCCGACATGTTCTCCCCGTGTCGGCGTGGGTTTCCTCCGGGTGCTCCGACATGTTCTCCCCGTGTCGGCGTGGGTTTCCTCCGGGTGCTCCGACATGTTCTCCCCGTGTCGGCGTGGGTTTCCTCCAGGTACTCCGACATGTTCTCCCTTTGTCAGCGTGGGTTTTCTCCGGGTGCTCCGACATGTTCTCCCCGTGTCGGCTTGGGTTTCCTCCAGGTGCTCCGACATGTTCTCCCCGTGTCGGCGTGGGTTTCCTCCGGGTGCTCCGACATGTTCTCCCCGTGTCGGCGTGGGTTTCCTCCGGGTGCTCTGACATGTTGTCCCCATGTCAGCGTGGGTTTCCTCCAGGTGCTCTGACATGTTCTCCCCGTGTCGGCGTGGGTTTCCTCCAGGTGCTCTGACATGTTGTCCCCATGTCAGCGTGGGTTTCCCTCAGGTGCTCTGACATGTTCTCCCAGTGTCGGCGTGGGTTTCCTCCGGGTGCTCCGACATGTTCTCTCCATGTCAGCGTGGGTTTCCTCTGGGTGCTCTGACATGTTCTCTCCATGTCAGCGTGGGTTTCCTCCAGGTGCTCTGACATGTTCTCCCTGTGTCAGCGTGGGTTTCCCCCAGGTGCTCTGACATGTTCTCCCCGTGTCAGCGTGGGTTTCCTCCAGGTGCTCTAACATGTTCTCCCTGCGTCAGCGTGGGTTTCCTCCAGGTGCTCTGACATGTTCTCCCCGTGTCAGCGTGGGTTTCCTCCAGGTGCTCTGACATGTTCTCCCTGTGTCAGCGTGGGTTTCCTCCAGGTGCTCTGACATGTTCTCCCTGTGTCAGCGTGGGTTTCCTCCAGGTGCTCTAACATGTTCTCCCTGTGTCAGCGTGGGTTTCCTCCAGGTGCTCTGACATGTTCTCCCGGTGTCAGCGTGGGTTTCCTCCAGGTGCTCTGACATGTTCTCCCTGTGTCAGCGTGGGTTTCCTCCAAGTGCTCTGACATGTTCTCCCCGTGTCAGCGTGGGTTTCCTCCAGGTGCTCTGACATGTTCTCCCTGTGTCAGCGTGGGTTTCCTCCAGGTGCTCTGACATGTTCTCCCTGTGTCAGCGTGGGTTTCCTCCAGGTGCTCTGACATGTTCTCCCTGTGTCAGCGTGGGTTTCCTCCAGGTGCTCTGACATGTTCTCCCGTGTCAGCGTGGGTTTCCTCCAGGTGCTCTGACATGTTCTCCCTGTGTCAGCGTGGGTTTCCTCCAGGTGCTCTGACATGTTCTCCCTGTGTCAGCGTGGGTTTCCTCCAGGTGCTCTGACATGTTCTCCCTGTGTCAGCGTGGGTTTCCTCCAAGTGCTCCGACATGTTCTCCCCGTGTCAGCGTGGGTTTCCTCCAGGTGCTCTAACATGTCCTAACAAACAGACAGAGTTGATAATCAGCTTCCTAGTCCCTGTTTTCTGTGACTGAGGCTGCAGGGTTTGTTGATCCAGCTCAGACAGAGTCATTTGGACTCTGAGACCGCTGGACTTTGTTTGGTCCTTCATCAGCTGTTTAAAATAAACGCTTCAGTGTTTAGAATAAACAGCTGTTTGGAGAATAAACACATCACAGGAAGTGACTCAGTCCTCTCCTGCGTCCATCTGAACTGTCGATCAGACAGACTGAGACAAGACGCTGTCCTCAAAGACACCAACCTGAAGACAGCAGCTGACTCAGTTCGACAAACAACGCTCTGATGTTTCACAGTGACGTTAATTCATCCTGAAGATATCTGTTGGATCAGATGGGTTCTGTAGGGTTAACATTATTATTATTATTATTATTATTATTGTTATTATTTACACATAGAACAGCACCATATGTGAGACTATCTGCTGTGACCCAGTGTTCATATTTTATATGAACTTGTTATATAAAGTTTGATGATGTTTCAGTCCTCTTCATATGTGTGATGATTTTATTCATTCAGATTCTTTTTTCTTTAAAATCTATAGTTTGATTAAAAACAGATTTATTGATTTTTGGTTCCAGCTGCTCAGCGGGAAACTCTGCTTCAGTGTTCCACCTTTGCTGACTCGCTGTGCGGAAACAAAACCACACCTGCCGTCACCTGGAGACCCACTGACGCTCCAGGTAAACTCACCTGACATCAGCTCATTCATGCTCACCTGACATTAGCTCATTAACTCACCTGACAGCAGCTCGTTAACTCACCTGACAGAAGCTTGTTAACTCGACTGAGAGCAGCTCGTTAAGTCACCTGACAGCAGCTCATTTATTCATCTGACAGCAGCTCGTTAACTCACCTGACAGCAGCTCGTTAACTCACCTGACAGCAGCTTATTTATTCACCTGTCATCAGCTCATTAATTCACCTGACAGCAGCTCGTTAACTCACCTGACAGCAGCTCATTTATTTACCTGACATCAGCTCGTTAACTCACCTGACAGCAGTTCATTTATTCACCTGACATCACCTTGTTAACTCACCTGAGAGCTGCTTGTTAACTCACCTGACAGCAGCTCGTTAACTCACCTGACAGCAGCTCATTTATTTACCTGACATCAGCTCGTTAACTCACCTGACAGCAGTTCATTTATTCACCTGACATCACCTTGTTAACTCACCTGAGAGCTGCTTGTTAACTCACCTGACAGCATCTCATTAACTCACCTGAGAGCTGCTCGTTAACTCACCTGACATCAGCTCGTTAACTCACCTGAGAGCTGCTCATTAACTCACCTGACAGCATCTCATTAACTCGCCTGAGAGCTGCTCTTTAACTCACCTGACAGCACCTTGTTAACTCACTTGACATCAGCTCGTTAACTCACCTGAGAGCTGCTCGTTAACTCACCTGACATCAGCTCATTAACTCACCTGAGAGCTGCTCGTTAAGTCACCTGACATCAGCTCGTTAACTCACCTGAGAGCTGCTCGTTAACTCACCTGACATCAGCTCGTTAACTCACCTGAGAGCTGCTCATTAACTCACCTGACAGCATCTCATTAACTCACCTGAGAGCTGCTTGTTAACTCACCGGACAGCACCTTGTTAACTCACCTGACATCAGCTCGTTAACTCACCTGAGAGCTGCTCGTTAACTCACCTGACATCAGCTCGTTAACTCACCTGAAAGCTGCTCGTTAACTCACCTGACATCAGCTTGTTAACTCACCTGAGAGCTGCTTGTTAACTCACCTGACATCAGCTCATTTATTCATCCGACAGCAGCTTGCTAACTCCTCCTCTTCTTCTTCCTCTTCACAGTCTCTGCTCCTGATATGTGGAGCATCCTCAAAGTCACGTAAGAATCTTCATCTCCTTTAAAGTGGCAGCCATTTTGATTTTAGTTAGACCAGTGAGGTGTCCCAGTCAGACCAGTGGGGTCCCAGTTTGACGTTGTGCTGTTGCCTCTGTCTGCAGAGTCCCATTTTTGTTTGTGGTTCTGCTGCTCGGTGTCGGTATCACCCTGTGGTCGTGCAGAAGCCACAAATGGAACAAACTTAAAGGTAATAACCCCTCTCTCCTGACAACAAGCCCCTCCCCCATGCTGACAAGCCACTCCCCTGACAACATGCCCCTCCCCTCAAAGAACAAGTGACACACCTTGTTGTTTCCTCTGCAGGTCTGGATCAGCTGTGACTGATGCGGAAATGATCACATTCAGAGTTTGTCTTTGCCAGAGACGGCTGTTGGATCAAATCCAGCTCTCAACACAACCACCAAGTGGGGCAGCAGGACCTAAGTCCAGGTGCTGTCCAGGTGCAGCCCTGTCTGAGGCCAGTCTGAGGCCAGGATTAGTCCACGTTCAGTCCAGGTGCTGTCCAGTTACAGTCCAGGTGCTGTCCAGTTACAGTCCAGGTGCTGTTCAAGTTCAGTCCAGGTGCTGTCCAGGTTCAGTCCAGGTGCTGTCCAGTTACAGTCCAGGTGCTGTCCAGTTACAGTCCAGGTGCTGTCCAGTTACAGTCCAGGTGCTGTCCAGGGTCAGTCCAGGTGCTGTCCAGGTGCAGCCCTGTCTGAGGCCGGTCCGAGTCCAGGATTAGACCAGTTTCAGTCCAGGTTCAGTGCAGGATTAGTACAGGTGTAGTCCAGGTTCAGTCCAGGTGTAGTTAAGAGTTAGTCAAGGTGTAAACCAGATTTAGGTCAACTGTGGTCCAGGTTAGGTGAGAGGTAGAGTTAGTTGAGGTGTAGCCGAGAGTAAGTCAAAGTGTAGTCCAGATTTAGTCCGGGAGTAGTTTTGAGTTAGTCGAGGTGTAGTCCAGGTTCAGATCAGGTGTAGTCCAGATTTAGTTCAGGTTGACCAAGATTTAGTCCAGCTGTAGGCCAGGTGTAGTCCAAAACCAGTCCAGGTGTAGTCCAGATTTAGTCCAGCTGTAGACCAGGTGTAGTCCATAGTCAGCCCAGGTGTAGTCCAGATTTAGTCCAGCTGTAGGCCAGGTGTAGTCCAAAGTCAGTCCAGGTGTAGTCCAAAGTCAGTCCAGGTGTAGTCCAGATTTAGTCCAGCTGTAGGCCAGGTGTAGTCCAAAGTCAGTCCAGGTGTAGTTAAGAGTAAGTCCAGGTGTAGTCCAGGTGTAGTCCAGGTGTAGTCCATTATATACTAATTTGGTCCCCCTGTCAGCCAATCAAATTGAAGAAGAGCTCCTTATCTGTGTGTAACAGAACAACATGCTGTGACATCACTTCCTGTGGGGTACCACAGTTATTTTCTTTCTGTAAGTGCTGCTGATGCTCAGTGGACATGAAGACAGGGTGTCTCCCTCTGCTGGTGGACTCTGGTACTGCAGCGCTCTGTGGCTCTGTTCACTACATCCAGTTAAATAAAAAAAACTTTATTTAAAATCAGTTTAATAAAATGAGGTTTGAAGGCGACCTGAGAGAAAACCAGCAGAGACCTGATCCTGTAGAGACCTGATCCTGCAGAGACCTGATCCAGCAGAGACCTGATCCTGCAGAGACCCGATCCAGCAGAGACCTGATCCTGCAGAGACCCGATCCAGCAGAGACCTGATCCTGCAGAGACCTGACTCACTGTCCCCCTGTCTCAGAGTCTCACTGTCTCAGTGTCTCACTGTCACCCTGTCTCACTGTCCCCCGTCTCCCTGTCTCACTGTGTCAGAGTCTCACTGCCCTCTCTCTCACTGTCTGACTGTCCCCCGTCTCACTGTTTCGCTGTCTCCCAGCGTCTCTCACTGTCTCACTGTCCCCCTGCCTCAGTGTCCCAGAGTCTCACTGTCTCACTGTCCCCCAGCCTCTCTCACTGTCTCGCCGTCTCCCAGCCTCTCTCACTGTTTCGCTGTCTCCCAGCGTCTCTCACTGTCTCACTGTCCCCCTGCCTCAGTGTCCCAGAGTCTCACTGTCTCACTGTCCCCCAGCCTCTCTCACTGTCTCGCTGTCTCCCAGCGTCTGTCACTGTCTCACTGCCCCCCTGTCTCACTGTTTCGCTGTCTCCCAGCGTCTCTCACTGTCTCACTGTCCCCCTGCCTCAGTGTCCCAGAGTCTCACTGTCTCACTGTCCCCCAGCCTCTCTCACTGTCTCGCTGTCTCCCAGCCTCTCTCACTGTCTCGCTGTCTCCCAGCGTCTCTCACTGTCTCACTGTCCCCCTGTCTCACTGTTTCGCTGTCTCCCAGCGTCTCTCACTGTCTCACTGTCCCCCTGCCTCAATGTCCCAGAGTCTCACTGTCTCACTGTCCCCCAGCCTCTCTCACTGTCTCACTGTCCCCCTGTCTCACTGTCCCCCGGCCTGTCTCACTGTCTCAGCGTTTCCCAGCGTCTCTCACTGTTGGACTTTAAGGATTCAGTGGGAGTCAAACTCCAACAGCACTGCAGCCTACATTTCCCATGATGCCCCTGACTCCTCCAGAGCCACAGGGGACCAAATTTACCTGTTGAATCAGAGCACAGTTTGTCATCAGTGGGCTAGCTGTAACCATGGTAACGTCAGCCAACTGTAACCATGGTAACGGCAGGTTCTGGGCCCGGGTGTCTGCATGTTGTTCTGTTACTGATGTTTCCTTGTTGTCATGTGACTGTTTGTGATGCAGCCAATAAAAACCATCTGAGAAACTTTATCCTTGAATCTGAATTCAAACACGAGGTCATGTGACGCCTGTGTGGTATGAAACATGACACCATGACAGAGTTAACCCCGCGTTGGGACCAGACCAGCTGTGAAAGGGTTAAACTGAGACAGCTGGAGGGAGGCGGGGTCTCACACACACACACACACACACACGCACACACACACACACCTTATCAGTTGTCACCGCGGCAACGGACAGGAAGCAACACAAACTTCCACACCCATAATGTTACCGTGGTGTGATGACATCATCAGGGGGAGGAGTTCAGTGAAGATCACAGATCAGAGACGTCTGTCGTCACACTGAGCTCATTTAATTAATTTAATTAATTTGATTTAGTGTGAGAGAAAAGTCAAATACAGAACAACATTTCACCAAACAACAAATCAGAGTCATAAACACTTTATTGATCTGTGATTGGTTAGAGTCGCGCTGACGTTAAGAAGGGAGAAATAAAAGTGTGTAAATATGAAATGATAAAACATAATGAGCATCATGCTGCAGTGTTTCATCAATAATAACAAACAACAACAGAATCCAAGTAAACAAACAGGACCAATCACAGACGTGATGAACAAACACGTTACCTGTCTGTCACTGAGGAGACAAACACCTGAGCTCAGTCCAACCTGAGGGACAGTGACACAGTGAGAGGGGTCAGAGGTCATGTTAACTGTCAGCACATTCATGTGTTCATCGCTCGGAGCTGAGGCTGCTGATGAAGTGATGAAACACACACATGTTGAAAGACACGTGAGGAAACACAGAGTTGAGTCCTCCCACAGCTCCCACTCATCCTCACCTCCTCACTGATATTCACACTGTGACGTAATGTGGTGAACATAAAGAGTAATCTGATTACTTTATATAAAGTAAATACACACGGTGAGTCTCACTTCAGGTTTCATTATTGTCGGACTGATCCTCGGGTCAGCAACGTGCACGCGCTCCCCAAGTTTCGTCATGAGCTCTGATTGGCCGAGAGGATTCCACCCAGAAGGGAGTGCCTGGTGCGCATGCGTAAAGGGGAAGGAGGGGGCGCGTGTTTGTAAAGTTTGGGGGAAGTGGAGACTGAGACAGAGAGAGAGAGACAGGTTCAACAAAGTTTACTGAATACTTTATAGTCTCTGCTGCACAGCTGCCCGACACACCGAGGGACAGACTGAGGGACACACCGAGGGACAGACTGAGGGACACACTGAGGGACAGACTGAGGGACACACCGAGGGACAGACTGAGGGACAGACTGAGGGACAGACCGAGGGACACACCGAGGGACACACTGAGGGACAGACTGAGGGACAGACTGAGGGACAGACTGAGGGACACACCGAGGGACACACTGAGGGACAGACTGAGGGACAGACCGAGGGACAGACTGAGGGACACACTGAGAGACACACCGAGGGACAGACTGAGGGACAGACTGAGAGACACACTGAGAGACAGAGAGGCAGACAGAGACAGGCAGGAGAGAGGAGCTCCGATATCCTGACGGAGACACCGGGAGGTCGCAGTGCTCCAAGCCGGACCAGGGTGCGCGACCGGCGGCATGAAGGTGGAGTTCGCCCCGCTGAACATCCCGCTGCGGAGGAGACTGCAGACCGCCGCGACTCTGCAGTGGGTCTTCTCCTTCCTGGCTCTAGGTACCTGTCCCCTGTCCATCTGTCTGTCCCCTGTCCATCTGTCTGTCTGTCAGTCCCTCAGCTCAGTGCTGTCTCTCAGCTGTCCCCCTGCCTGTCTGTCCCTCAGCTCAGTGCTGTCTCTCAGCTGTCCCCGTCTGTCTGTCCCTCAGCTCCGTGCTGTCCCTCTGCCTGTCTGTCCCTCAGCTGTCCCTCTGTCTGTCTGTCCCTCAGCTCCGTGCTGTCCCTCTGCCTGTCTGTCCCTCTGCCTGTTTGTCTCTCAGCTGTCCCCGTCTGTCTGTCCCTCAGCTCCGTGCTGTCCCTCTGCTTGTCTGTCCCTCAGCTGTCCCTCTGTCCGTCTGTCCCTCAGCTCCGTGCTGTCCCTCTGCCTGTCTGTCCCTCAGCTGTCCCTCTGTCTGTCCCTCAGCTCAATGCTGTCCCTCTGTCTGTGTGCCCCTCAGCTCCGTGCTGTCCCTCTGTCTGTCTGTCCCTCAGCTCCGTGCTGTCCCCCGTCTGTCTGTCCCTCAGCTCCGTGCTGTCCCTCTGTCTGTCTGTCCCTCAGCTCCGTGCTGTCCCTCTGCCTGTCTGTCCCTCAGCTGTCCCTCTGCCTGTCCCTCAGCTCAATGCTGTCCCTCTGTCTGTGTGTCCCTCAGCTCCGTGCTGTCCCTCTGTCTGTCTGTCCCTCAGCTCAGTGCTGTCCCCCGTCTGTCTGTCCCTCAGCTCCGTGCTGTCCCTCTGCCTGTCTGTCCCTCAGCTCAGTGCTGTCCCTCTGCCTGTTTGTCTCTCAGCTGTCCCCGTCTGTCTGTCCCTCAGCTCCGTGCTGTCCCTCTGCTTGTCTGTCCCTCAGCTGTCCCTCTGTCTGTCCCTCAGCTCCGTGCTGTCCCTCTGTCTGTCTGTCCCTCAGCTCAGTGCTGTCCCCCGTCTGTCTGTCCCTCAGCTCCGTGCTGTCTCTCTGCCTGTCTGTCCCTCAGCTCAGTGCTGTCCCTCTGCCTGTTTGTCTCTCAGCTGTCCCTCTGCCTGTCTGTCCCTCAGCTGTCCCTCTGTCTGTCTGTCCCTCAGCTCCATGCTGTCCCTCTGCCTGTCTGTCCCTCAGCTCAGTGCTGTCTCTCAGCTGTCCCCCTGTCTGTGTGTCCCTCAGCTCCGTGCTGTCCCTCTGTCTGTCTGTCCCTCTGTCTGTGTGTCCCTCAGCTCCGTGCTGTCCCTCTGCCTGTCTGTCCCTCAGCTGTCCCTCTGCCTGTCTGTCCCTCAGCTCCGTGCTGTCCCTCTGTCTGTCTGTCCCTCAGCTCAGTGCTGTCCCTCTGTCTGTCTGTCCCTCAGCTCAGTGCTGTCCCCCGTCTGTCTGTCCCTCAGCTCCGTGCTGTCTCTCTGCCTGTCTGTCCCTCAGCTCAGTGCTGTCCCTCTGCCTGTTTGTCTCTCAGCTGTCCCCGTCTGTCTGTCCCTCAGCTCCGTGCTGTCCCTCTGCCTGTCTGTCCCTCAGCTGTCCCTCTGTCTGTCTGTCCCTCAGCTCCGTGCTGTCCCTCTGCCTGTCTGTCCCTCAGCTGTCCCTCTGTCTGTCCCTCAGCTCAATGCTGTCCCTCTGTCTGTGTGTCCCTCAGCTCCGTGCTGTCCCTCTGTCTGTCTGTCCCTCAGCTCAGTGCTGTCCCCCGTCTGTCTGTCCCTCAGCTCCGTGCTGTCTCTCTGCCTGTCTGTCCCTCAGCTCAGTGCTGTCCCTCTGCCTGTTTGTCTCTCAGCTGTCCCCGTCTGTCTGTCCCTCAGCTCCGTGCTGTCCCTCTGCCTGTCTGTCCCTCAGCTGTCCCTCTGTCTGTCTGTCCCTCAGCTCCGTGCTGTCCCTCTGCCTGTCTGTCCCTCAGCTGTCCCTCTGTCTGTGTGCCCCTCAGCTCCGTGCTGTCCCTCATCTCAGTGCTGTCCCCCGTCTGTCTGTCCCTCAGCTCCGTGCTGTCTCTCTGCCTGTCTGTCCCTCAGCTCAGTGCTGTCCCTCTGCCTGTTTGTCTCTCAGCTGTCCCTCTGCCTGTCTGTCCCTCAGCTGTCCCTCTGTCTGTCCCTCAGCTCAGTGCTGTCCCTCTGTCTGTCTGTCCCTCAGCTCAATGCTGTCCCTCTGTCTGTCTGTCCCTCAGCTCAATGCTGTCTCGCTGCCTTCGTCCTCCTGGCTCTCTCTGATTGGTGGATGCTGGCTGTCCTCTATGCTGGTTGGCTGTGGTTGGACTGGGACACTCCGTCCTCTGGAGGTCGAAGGTCACACTGGGTCAGGAGCTGGAGCGTCTGGGACTACTTCAGGGACTACTTCCCTCTGTCGGTGAGCTGAGCGCCATCCATCCGATCAATCAGGTTTATTATTGATCTGATCAGTCAGGTTTATTATTGATCTGATCAGTCAGGTTTATTATAGATCCGATCAATCAGGTTTATTATTGATCTGATCAGTCAGGTTTATTATTGATCTGATCAGTCAGGTTTATTATAGATCCGATCAATCAGGTTTATTATAGATCCAATCAATCAGGTTTATTATTGATCTGATCAGTCAGGTTTATTATAGATCCGATCAGTCAGGTTTATTATTGATCTGATCAGTCAGGTTTATTATTGATCCGATCAGTCAGGTTTATTATAGATCCGATCAATCAGGTTTATTATTGATCTGATCAATCAGGTTGATTATTGATCCGATCAGTCAGGTTTATTATTGATCCGATCAATCAGGTTTATTATTGATCTGATCAATCAGGTTGATTATTGATCTGATCAGTCAGGTTTATTATAGATCCGATCAATCAGGTTTATTATTGATCTGATCAATCAGGTTGATTATTGATCTGATCAGTCAGGTTTATTATTGATCCGATCAATCAGGTTTATTATTGATCTGATCAGTCAGGTTTATTATAGATCCGATCAATCAGGTTTATTATAGATCCGATCAATCAGGTTTATTATTGATCTGATCAGTCAGGTTTATTATTGATCCGATCAGTCAGGTTTATTATAGATCCGATCAATCAGGTTTATTATAGATCCGATCAGTCAGGTTTATTATTGATCTGATCAGTCAGGTTTATTATTGATCCGATCAGTCAGGTTTATTATTGATCTGATCAATCAGGTTTATTATTGATCTGATCAATCAGGTTTATTATAGATCCGATCAATCAGGTTTATTATTGATCTGATCAATCAGGTTTATTATTGATCTGATCAGTCAGGTTTATTATTGATCCGATCAATCAGGTTTATTATTGATCTGATCAGTCAGGTTTATTATTGATCTGATCAATCAGGTTTATTATTGATCTGATCAGTCAGGTTTATTATAGATCCGATCAATCAGGTTTATTATTGATCTGATCAATCAGGTTGATTATTGATCTGATCAGTCAGGTTTATTATTGATCCGATCAATCAGGTTTATTATTGATCTGATCAGTCAGGTTTATTATAGATCCGATCAATCAGGTTTATTATTGATCTGATCAGTCAGGTTGATTATAAATCCGATCAGTCAGGTTTATTATTGATCCAATCAATCAGGTTTATTATTGATCTGATCAGTCAGGTTTATTATAGATCCGATCAATCAGGTTTATTATTGATCTGATCAGTCAGGTTTATTATTGATCCGATCAGTCAGGTTTATTATAGATCCGATCAATCAGGTTTATTATTGATCTGATCAGTCAGGTTTATTATTGATCTGATCAATCAGGTTTATTATTGATCTGATCAATCAGGTTGATTATTGATCTGATCAGTCAGGTTTATTATAGATCCGATCAATCAGGTTTATTATTGATCTGATCAATCAGGTTTATTATTGATCTGATCAGTCAGGTTTATTATAGATCCGATCAATCAGGTTTATTATTGATCTGATCAGTCAGGTTGATTATAAATCCGATCAGTCAGGTTTATTATTGATCCGATCAATCAGGTTTATTATTGATCTGATCAGTCAGGTTTATTATTGATCCGATCAGTCAGGTTTATTATTGATCTGATCAGTCAGGTTTATTATTGATCTGATCAGTCAGGTTTATTATAGATCCGATCAATCAGGTTTATTATTGATCTGATCAGTCAGGTTTATTATTGATCCGATCAGTCAGGTTTATTATAGATCTGATCAGTCAGGTTTATTATTGATCTGATCAGTCAGGTTTATTATAGATCCGATCAATCAGGTTTATTATTGATCTGATCAGTCAGGTTTATTATAGATCCGATCAATCAGGTTTATTATTGATCTGATCAGTCAGGTTTATTATAGATCTGATCAATCAGGTTTATTATTGATCTGATCAGTCAAGTTTATTATAGATCTGATCAATCAGGTTTATTATTGATCTGATCACTGTGATTATTGATTTATGTTTGCAGCTGGTGAAAACTGTCGATCTGGATCCAAAGAAAAACTACATCTTTGGTTTTCATCCACACGGTGAGACACACACACCTGACTGTCTGTCCTAGAGTTTGGCGATCGTGTCCATATCCTATCGTCCTATCGCCATCTAGTGAAATCGCTGATGAACGATGTCATCGCCCGGGGGCGGGGGGGGGGGGGTGGGGGGGGCATTACGCGTCGCCGCTGAAACGCTCACTTATAGCCTCTCTTTGGCGTTTGAGCAGCTTTATAAAACTCTTGAACATGTAATGGCTCCTCCGCTCTCACTAAGCAGCCTCCCTCTGTCTCCTCTCACTCAGCCTCACTCAGCCTCAATCAGCCTCGTTCAGCCTCAATCAGCCTCGTTCAGCCTCGTTCAGCCTCAATCAGCCTCGTTCAGCCTCGTTCAGCCTCGATCTCGTCAGCATGCTCCACACACGAAATGAATGGAAATGAAACCTACCACTTATGCCATTAAAAGTGCTTAGATAAGGTCAGAGGTCTATAACTGCACATATAGACCTCTGACCTTATCTGGGTATATTTCGTTTCCTTTCAATATTAAGATTATTTAGAAAAGTGTTTGAAGCATTTTGGCGGTTGTTTAATTGATTATTTTGTTTTCTGAAGTGACTGTGCGCGATGCAACTGCAACAGTGCGCAGCAACAGTTGACAGTTCTCACTAAATAGGAGAATACAGTCATTAAGTTAAATAAATTCATATTTAACTTTATCCTTTCAATCAAAATATAATGAATGTAGCTTAATACCATGCTAGAAACCCCAATTAAGCTATTTTAATGTCTGCATCATTAACAGCCTACATGTTGTTATGGGAGGTTTAAAAAAAAAAACCAGTCAGGCTTATTTTCGGGTTCGGGCATGAGAATTCTGAAAACCTGTCGGGCCGGGCTGAGGCTCCACCCCCTCAGGCCGGGCCGGGCTGAGGCTCCACCCCCTCAGGCCGGGCCCGGGCCCAGATAATAGGCCCGTGCAGGGCACGAGACCTGTCTCTGTCTCCACCTGTCTGTCTCTCAGGTGTGGTAGTGTTGACCTGTCTCTGTCTCCACCTGTCTGTCTCCCAGGTGTGGTGGTGGCAGTGATAACCTGTCTCTGTCTCCACCTGTCTGTCTCTCAGGTGTGCTGGTGGCGGGGGCCTTTGGGAACTTCTGCACGGAGGCGACAGGTTTCTCTCGTCTGTTTCCTGGACTGACGTCTCACCTGCTGATGCTGCCGTTCTGGTTCAGAGTCCCCTTCTTCAGAGACTACATCATGTGTGGAGGTTCACACCTGTCTGTATACTTGTACCTGTCTGTGTGTCTGTCTGTGTGTTGGATCGTTGTTGGTGGTTGACGTGCTGTAACAGTGAAACAGCTGATGTTAAAGTGGTTCTGTTCCGTCAGACTTCAGACCAACATGTTTATGTGTTTACATGTAAACATGTAAACACATAAACATGTAGAGAGCTGAAGAGCACCATGTCCAGGTCTGATGGCTGTCTGTCCACCAGTTGTTCGTCCAGCAGCTGTCTGTCCACCAGTTGTTCGTCCAGCAGCTGTCTGTCCACCAGTTGTACGTCCAGCAGCTGTCTGTCCACCAGTTGTTCGTCCAGCAGCTGTCTGTCCACCAGTTGTACGTCCAGCAGCTCTCTCTCCATCAGTGAGTTTACACTGTGTGACAGGTCGGAGCAGGAGGAGGCCAACAGCTGCCCTCTGATTGGCTGACCCAGCACAGTCACACAGGACCAGTTTCATCATCGATCTTCAGAGATAATAGAGTTCAGCCTGTCTGTCTGTCTGTCTGTCTGTCTGTCTGCCCGTCTGTCAGGCCTGGTGTCCTCCTGTAAGTCCAGCCTGTCTCACCTCGTCAGTCATCCTGCAGGAGGAAACGTCGCCGTCATCGCAGTGGGTGGAGCCCCGGAAGCTCTGGACGCTCGACCAGGAGCTTTAAAACTACAGGTGCACTTTTATTTATTTCATCTGACTCCTCGTCTGATTTACAGAAATATCTGTTTATATTTATTTTAAATATGAAACACAGCAGGCGCCAGTCAGCTGATCAGGTGTCATGTTTCTGGTCATTTTGTTGTTTTGAAATTATTAGGAAATATGTGACCTCCATGGTGTTACAGATATTTAGCAATGTCCACTGGGAACAGAGACAGACAGACATGTTGCGTCAGTCAGTGAAACCAGGTTGAATTCTGTACAGAGACACCATGTGGAAACTTCCATCTGTCTATCAGCACAGCAAACTTTATACACACAAAGTGCAGCTAACTGACAGAGCTAACGTTACCATACTAACACATGTTACAGACACAAAGTGCAGCTAACTGACAGAGCTAACGTTACAATGCTAACACATGTTATAGACACAAAGTGCAGCTAACTGACAGAGCTAACCTTACCATGCTAACACATGTTACAGACACAAAGTGCAGCTAACTGACAGAGCTAACCTTAGCATGCTAACACATGTTACAGACACAAAGTGCAGCTAACTGACAGAGCTAACCTTACCATGCTAACACATGTTACAGACACAAAGTGCAGCTAACTGACAGAGCTAACCTTACCATGCTAACACATGTTACAGACACAAAGTGCAGCTAACTGACAGAGCTAACCTTACCATGCTAACACATGTTACAGACAGAGCTAACCTTACAATGCTAACACATGTTATAGACACAAAGTGCAGCTAACTGACAGAGCTAACCTTAGCACGCTAACACATGTGACAGACACAAAGTGCAGCTAACTGACAGAGCTAACCTTACAATGCTAACACATGTTACAGACACAAAGTGCAGCTAACTGACAGAGCTAACCTTACCATGCTAACACATGTTACAGACACAAAGTGCAGCTAACTGACAGAGCTAACCTTAGCACGCTAACACCAGTTATAGATACAAAGTGCAGCTGACTCTCAGAGCTAACCTTAGCACGCTAACACATGTTACAGACACAAAGTGCGGTTTACTGACAGAGCTAACCTTAGCATGCTAACACAAGTTATAGACACAAAGTGCGGTTGACTGACAGAGCTAACCTTAGCACGCTAACACATGTTATAGACACAAAGTGCGGCTAACTGACAGAGCTAACCTTAGCATGCTAACACAAGTTATAGACACAAAGTGTGGTTGACTGACAGAGCTAACCTTAGCACGCTAACACATGTTATAGACACAAAGTGTGGTTGACTGACAGAGCTAACCTTACCATGCTAACACAAGTTATAGACACAAAGTGCAGCTAACTGACAGAGCTAACCTTAGCATGCTAACACGTTATAGACACAAAGTGCGGCTAACTGCCAGAGCTAACATTAGCATGCTAACACAAGTTATAGACACAAAGTGCGGTTGACTGACAGAGCTAACGTTAGCATGCTAATTAGAGATCGTCAGGTTTTCACAGTGACATAAATTCCTCTCTGTAGACCTCAGTCCTCTCTGTAGACCTCAGTCCTCTCTGTAGACCTCAGTCCTTTCTGTAAACCTCAGTCCTGTCTGTAGACCTCAGTCCTGTCTGTAGACCTCAGTCCCCTCTTTAGTCCTCAGTCCTGTCTGTAGACCTCAGTCCCCTCTTTAGTCCTCAGTCCTGTCTGTAGACCTCAGTCCTCTCTTTAGACCTTCAGTCCTCTCTGTAGACCTTCAGTCCTCTCTGTAGACCTCAGTCCTGTCTGTAGACCTCAGTCCTCTCTGTAGACCTCAGTCCTCTCTTTAGACTTCAGTCCTGTCTGTAGACTTCAGTCCTGTCTGTAGACCTCAGTCCTCTCTGTAGACCTTCAGTCCTCTCTGTAGACCTCAGTCCTGTCTGTAGACCTCAGTCCTCTCTGTAGACCTCAGTCCTCTCTTTAGACTTCAGTCCTGTCTGTAGACTTCAGTCCTCTCTGTAGACCTCAGTCCTCTCTGTAGACCTTCAGTCCTCTCTGTAGACCTCAGTCCTCTCTGTAGACCTCAGTCCTCTCTTTAGACTTCAGTCCTCTCTGTAGACTTCAGTCCTCTCTGTAGACCTTCAGTCCTCTCCGTAGACCTCAGTCCTGTCTGTAGACTTCAGTCCTCTCTGTAGACTTCAGTCCTCTCTGTAGACCTTCAGTCCTCTCCGTAGACCTCAGTCCTCTCTGTAGACCTCAGTCCTCTCTGTAGACCTCAGTCCTGTCTGTAGACTTCAGTCCTGTCTGTAGACTTCAGTCCTTTCTGTAAACTTCAGTCCTCTCTGTAGACCTCAGTCCTATCTGTAAACTTCAGTCCTCTCTGAAGACCTCAGTCCTGTCTGTAGACTTCAGTCCTCTCTGTAGACCTCAGTCCTCTCTGTAAACTTCAGTCCTCTCTGTAGACTTCAGTCCTGTCTGTAGACCTCAGTCCTCTCTGTAAACTTCAGTCCTGTCTGTAGACCTCAGTCCTCTCTGTAAACTTCAGTCCTCTCTGTAGACTTCAGTCCTCTCTGTAGACCTCAGTCCTGTCTGTAGACCTCAGTCCTCTCTGTAGACCTCAGTCCTCTCTGTAGACCTCAGTCCTGTCTGTAGACCTCAGTCCTCTCTGTAGACTTCAGTCCTCTCTGTAGACCTCAGTCCTGTCTGTAGACCTCAGTCCTCTCTGTAGACTTCAGTCCTCTCTGTAGACCTCAGTCCTGTCTGTAGACCTCAGTCCTGTCTGTAGACCTCAGTCCTCTCTGTAGACTTCAGTCCTCTCTGTAGACCTCAGTCCTCTCTGTAGACCTCAGTCCTGTCTGTAGACTTCAGTCCTGTCTGTAGACTTCAGTCCTTTCTGTAAACTTCAGTCCTCTCTGTAGACCTCAGTCCTGTCTGTAGACCTCAGTCCTCTCTGTAGACTTCAGTCCTCTCTGTAGACCTCAGTCCTCTCTGTAGACCTCAGTCCTGTCTGTAGACCTCAGTCCTGTCTGTAGACTTCAGTCCTGTCTGTAGACTTCAGTCCTCTCTGTAAACTTCAGTCCTCTCTGTAGACCTCAGTCCTGTCTGTAGACCTCAGTCCTCTCTGTAAACTTCAGTCCTCTCTGTAGACCTCAGTCCTGTCTGTAGACCTCAGTCCTGTCTGTAGACTTCAGTCCTCTCTGTAGACCTCAGTCCTCTCTGTAGACCTTCAGTCCTCTCTGTAGACCTCAGTCCTGTCTGTAGACCTCAGTCCTGTCTGTAGACTTCAGTCCTCTCTGTAGACCTCAGTCCTCTCTGTAAACTTCAGTCCTCTCTGTAGACTTCAGTCCTCTCTGTAGACCTCAGTCCTCTCTGTAGACTTCAGTCCTCTCTGTAGACCTCAGTCCTGTCTGTAGACCTCAGTCCTCTCTGTAGACCTCAGTCCTGTCTGTAGACCTCAGTCCTCTCTGTAAACTTCAGTCCTCTCTGTAGACCTCAGTCCTGTCTGTAGACCTCAGTCCTCTCTGTAGACTTCAGTCCTCTCTGTAGACCTCAGTCCTGTCTGTAGACCTCAGTCCTCTCTGTAGACCTCAGTCCTGTCTGTAGACCTCAGTCCTCTCTGTAGACCTCAGTCCTGTCTGTAGACCTCAGTCCTGTCTGTAGACCTCAGTCCTCTCTGTAGACTTCAGTCCTCTCTGTAGACTTCAGTCCTCTCTGTAGACCTCAGTCCTGTCTGTAGACTTCAGTCCTCTCTGTAGACTTCAGTCCTCTCTGTAGACCTTCAGTCCTCTCCGTAGACCTCAGTCCTCTGTAGACCTCAGTCCTCTCTGTAGACCTCAGTCCTGTCTGTAGACTTCAGTCCTGTCTGTAGACTTCAGTCCTCTCTGTAAACTTCAGTCCTCTCTGTAGACCTCAGTCCTATCTGTAAACTTCAGTCCTCTCTGTAGACCTCAGTCCTGTCTGTAGACTTCAGTCCTCTCTGTAGACCTCAGTCCTGTCTGTAAACTTCAGTCCTTTCTGTAGACCTCAGTCCTGTCTGTAGACCTCAGTCCTGTCTGTAAACTTCAGTCCTCTCTGTAGACCTCAGTCCTGTCTGTAGACCCCAGTCCTCTCTGTAAACTTCAGTCCTCTCTGTAGACCTCAGTCCTGTCTGTAAACTTCAGTCCTCTCTGTAGACCTCAGTCCTGTCTGTAGACCTCAGTCCTCTCTGTAGACTTCAGTCCTCTCTGTAGACCTCAGTCCTGTCTGTAGACCTCAGTCCTCTCTGTAGACTTCAGTCCTCTCTGTAGACCTCAGTCCTGTCTGTAGACCTCAGTCCTGTCTGTAGACCTCAGTCCTCTCTGTAGACTTCAGTCCTCTCTGTAGACCTCAGTCCTCTCTGTAGACCTCAGTCCTGTCTGTAGACTTCAGTCCTGTCTGTAGACTTCAGTCCTTTCTGTAAACTTCAGTCCTCTCTGTAGACCTCAGTCCTCTCTGTAGACTTCAGTCCTCTCTGTAGACCTCAGTCCTCTCTGTAGACCTCAGTCCTGTCTGTAGACCTCAGTCCTGTCTGTAGACTTCAGTCCTGTCTGTAGACTTCAGTCCTTTCTGTAAACTTCAGTCCTCTCTGTAGACCTCAGTCCTGTCTGTAGACCTCAGTCCTCTCTGTAAACTTCAGTCCTCTCTGTAGACCTCAGTCCTGTCTGTAGACCTCAGTCCTGTCTGTAGACTTCAGTCCTCTCTGTAGACCTCAGTCCTCTCTGTAAACTTCAGTCCTCTCTGTAGACCTCAGTCCTCTCTGTAAACTTCAGTCCTCTCTGTAGACTTCAGTCCTCTCTGTAGACCTCAGTCCTCTCTGTAGACTTCAGTCCTCTCTGTAGACCTCAGTCCTCTCTGTAGACCTCAGTCCTCTCTGTAGACTTCAGTCCTCTCTGTAGACCTCAGTCCTCTCTGTAGACCTTCAGTCCTCTCTGTAGACCTCAGTCCTCTCTGTAGACTTCAGTCCTCTCTGTAGACCTCAGTCCTGTCTGTAGACCTCAGTCCTCTCTGTAATCTTCAGTCCTCTCTGTAGACTTCAGTCCTCTCTGTAGACCTCAGTCCTGTCTGTAGACCTCAGTCCTCTCTGTAGACCTCAGTCCTGTCTGTAGACCTCAGTCCTGTCTGTAAACTTCAGTCCTCTCTGTAGACCTCAGTCCTGTCTGTAGACCTCAGTCCTGTCTGTAGACCTCAGTCCTCTCTGTAAACTTCAGTCCTCTCTGTAGACTTCAGTCCTCTCTGTAAACTTCAGTCCTCTCTGTAGACCTCAGTCCTGTCTGTAGACCTCAGTCCTGTCTGTAGACTTCAGTCCTCTCTGTAGACCTCAGTCCTCTCTGTAGACCTCAGTCCTCTCTGTAGACTTCAGTCCTCTCTGTAAACTTCAGTCCTCTCTGTAGACCTCAGTCCTGTCTGTAGACCTCAGTCCTCTCTGTAAACTTCAGTCCTGTCTGTAGACCTCAGTCCTGTCTGTAGACCTCAGTCCTCTCTGTAGACTTCAGTCCTCTCTGTAAACTTCAGTCCTCTCTGTAGACCTCAGTCCTGTCTGTAGACCTCAGTCCTCTCTGTAGACTTCAGTCCTCTCTGTAAACTTCAGTCCTCTCTCAGTGATGTCTCTGCAGCAGCAACATGTCCTCAGAGGACAGGGGACAGTCAACTCTGCTCAGAAATCAATCTCTCAGTTAACATATTAACTTTTAACATCCTGTCAGAGACAAACAGGGAGGGACAGAAAGGGAGGGACAGATAGGGAGGGACAGACAGGAAGGGACAGCCAGGGAGGGACAGACGGCACAACAGAGACACCTGCTGAGTCCAACAGGTAACTGCTTCCACAGACAGGAAACACATCACAGGCCTCAGACTCTGTGACATCAGAGGATCCACAGTCAGGAGGAGACAGCTCGTCTCTTTGGAGTCTCATCAGTCCATGTCCTGAAGGACAGTCTGAGCAGAGACATCATGACTCAGCAGAATGTAAACCGAGTTCTGTGCCGGTGATGAACGCAATTTTTGGTAAAATATCAAATATTCAGTAAACTATCAACTATTTTCTCTGCTGTCCATCATGGGACCAAAAAAGTGCAGAAGATTTGGAGGAGATCAGTCACCGAACTTTATATGAGGAACTCAGCGGTGTGGCCAAACAACAGACAGAACTGCCTGTCTTACTGAAGGAGGTTTGTGAACTTAAGAAGATGATGCAGGAGAAAGACAACAAAATCAGTCTCCTGGAAAAACAAGTGGATGAATTAGAACAATACACCAGGATGGATAATGTCATTGTAACAGGATTGAACACCAAACATAGATCATAGGCGAGGGTTGCCACTGCAGCTGGAGCCGACAGCACAAGTGCTGAGGATGACACCCCGGAGGAAATTAATTCCCTGGAGCAGCAGATCATCCAGTTCTTTTCCTCAAATGACATCCACATTAAGAACAGTGATATTGCCATCCACTTCCAAGGAAAGACAACAGGTCTAAACCGGTCATCATTATCCGGTTTGCAAACAGAAAAGTTAAGAACGATTTGCTGCGGCAAATGGAAAAGCTGAGTGGAACAGATGTGTACGTCAATGAACACCTGATCAAGAAGAACGCAGATATAGCAAGACAAGCCAGAGCCCTTCAGAAACAAAAGAAAATACAGACGACTTGGACAAGACCTTGTAAAGTTTGGATTAAATTAAATTAAATGGGACTCCGGAGGAAGCGAAAGTCATGATGCTAAGAGAGCTCTCTGACGTAGATAAGTTCAAGTGACTGCTCCCTCTGGGACATAAGTGCCCAAAACGACTCTTTATTGTTTAGGCCTACACTGAGTAACTTTTCTCTTTTTTCATGGGACAAACTCTGAGCATTCTTCCTTCAGGCTTAGGCCTACTGTACATCACGCCAATAGACTGCATCCTGCATGCGGAATTACTAGGCCTACATGACGTCAACTGACTGTATCCAATTTACCTCTGCACAAGAGCTCTGTCTGAAAACTTTTGACAACACTGAACATAGATTTCACAACTTTGAATATAATATAGACCCGGATCACTTTTTTCTCAACAACATTTCTCGTCAGTGTAAATATTTCACAGAGGAACAGTTTAAAGACTGCCCTATGACCGATGGAACATTTTCAATTATACACTTTAATAGCAGGAGTCTCTCTGTGAACATTCCAAAAATTTAGGACTGTTTAAAAACATCCAACAAACTTTTTTCAGCTATTGCAATTTCTGAGACATGGTTAAAAGATGACCACGAGGATGTCGCCCAGATTGGTGGTTGAATCAAAGGGGCAGGGTGTTGCACTTAATGTCAAAGCCCCTACAAGGAACTTTCATTTTGAGTTGATTTTGGCGACCCTGTGGACAAAAGCGGTAGTGTTTTGCTGGAATGAAGCCTACATTTCCCATGAGCTCTAGCGCGTATTGCCGTAAAGACGCTTACCTGGCTCGCGCATGTGTTTGTTTTGGGGATGAATGAAACAACAAGACGGGAAAACTTTGCCCCCACTCCTATCGGGGATCCCAGCTCACCTCTGCCGCGCCCCAGCTTCACCTCTCCGGTGTAAGCGCCACTGCCGCCAGGGTAAACGCAGTGGTCAGCTGGTAAGGCTGAAGGCCTGTTTGGCGAGCACTTCCACAGCTTCTTGGACTGAGTATGGAGCAGTGCCTCGCCTCTTTATTTCTCGGCACTCGCTGGACACTGTCGACGCCTGGCTGGTACCTGTCATCGGCCCGGATGAGGTGTTCCAGCCCTGCGGCCCCTGCTCTCCTCGTCCCCGAGACCTGCGGCCTCTGTGTGTGGCTCCCCGGACAGCTAACGCCGTGGATCCGCCGGCTCCTGCCAGGATTGGGCTGGTAAATGCCAGATCGCTAGCGAACAAAACGTTTATCCTGAAGGATTTCCTGACTTCCCGAGGATTGGATTTTCTCTGTGTGACTGAGACGTGGCTGACTGTTGGTGAGTCCAGTGCTTTCACAGAACTTTTACCCGATGATTGCTGCTATTTTAACTCCCCGCGGACGTCGAGTCGAGGAGGAGGAATAGCGACTATTTATAAGAGTCACTATAAATGTAAGCAGCTAGGTAAGATGACGTGTGCTGTCTGAGTGCCGTAAATTGCTTCATCCTGGAAGCGACCTGGGGCGGACCCGGAGACAGTTTTCTAAAGGTATGGATATACACTATATAGAAATAGCTTATCTTCACACCGATGTTGTAGGTCACGCACAGACATCAGCAGAAACAAGAGACTTTTGCATATCCAGTTAAAAGTTCCTTGTAGCGGCTTTAACTCAACTCACCAATGTGAAATTGTTAAAAATATGTTCTTTTCAATAGAAAATATTTTGGAATGTGTTACAGTTGAGATTAAATGTGAAAAATCAAAAAATATAATTATAAGCTGTGTTTATAGAGCTCCTGGGTCAAACATTGATCTTTTTGAGGATAAACTTACAGAAATGTGTAACACAATCAATAGCAATAAGCTTCTATTTGTCTGTGGAGACTTCAGTATAGATTTTCTAAATCCACATAATCAATCACAAATAACGAAATTCATTAACTCTGGGTGTTGTATGGGATTGTATCCAACAATTACCCATCCAAGCAGGATAACTATGAACACAGCTACACCTATTGATAATATAACAAATGTCACTGAAGGGAACTTAACTGGGGGTTTACTTATAAGTGATGTTAGTGACCATTTGCCTGCACTGACTGCACATCTAACAAGGAAAATAACAGATGCAACTATTGAAAATCTTAGAAAGGACTTACTGCATCAAAACTGGAACAAAGTTTATGTTGATGATATTGTCACAGTCTCTGTCTCTCATTCCCCTCCTGTCACTCTGCTGCAGTGATTTTCCACTCTCCCTCCCTCTGCTCCACTCTACCTGCCAGCCACGCCCACCTCATCAGCCCAACTCTGCTCACCTGCCTTCTGTCCCTGACCTCGTGCTCTGCCTCAGCATTTCTGGCATCTGACTGCTCGGCTGGTAACGACTCCTCCGCCTGTCCTCGTTTATCCTCCTGCCTGCTCCTCTTCGGTGCCTCTGCCTTCGCGGACTGCTCATCTGGCTACGACCCCCCCGCCTGCCTCCGACCACTCCTCTGCTCTCTCCCCGTCGGCACCTCCACACGTGCAGCCGGCTCTTCGGGCCACGGAGCTTCCTCCTCGTCGCCATCGGCTGAAATAAGCTACTTCTCTTCCCCTCACACCAAAAGAGAACTGAACTGTTTGGAGCCGGGGTTACGTCTCTTCCCCTCGTCTGAGCCCCAGAGACTGTGTGAGGGCTTTCAGCCCGAAGAACGAACTTTATTCTGTGTTTATTCTATCTGCTCCGTACCTTGTTTGCTGTGGTGAAAATAAAGGTCATTACCAACTGTTCCTGAGCGCCTGTGTATTGCATTTGGGTCCATACCACACCCGTTTCAGTACAGTCTGGCCAGAAATGGACCCAGCAGACCCCGCTTCTCCTCAGTCTCGCCTAGCCCGGGTGGAGGGAATGCTCCAGCAGCATGAGGCTCAGTTAGCCTCCAACGCGGCGGAGACCCGTCAGTCAGCGTCAGCTCTGGAACGAGCGCTAACCTCGCTAGCCACCCAGGTACAACAGATGGCGGCCTCCATGACTCAACACGCTGCCTCTGCCTCAGCTCCAGCCCCTCCTGCTCCGACCCCGGGGCCATCATCAAGCACCACATCTGAGCCCCAGGTGGGGGCGCCAGAACGCTACGCTGGGGATCCTGAGGGTTGCAACCCTTTCCTGACAAACTGTTCAATTTTGTTTGCCCTGCAACCCCATACCTTCGCCACAGAGGGAGCTAGAGTCGCCTTCGCCATCAACCACCTCACTGGAAGGGCACGTCTGTGGGGTACAGCGGAGTGGGAGAGAGGCACGCCAGCCTGCGCCTCTTTCCAGGCCTTCTCAGAGGAGCTTCGCAAGGTGTTCGGACCCGTTTCCCTGGGTTCTGATGCTACAGGGGGACTCATGAGTCAGAGGCAGGGGGATCGGACAGTTTCAGACTATGCCATAGACTTCAGAACCCGGGCTCACCTCAGTGACTGGAACGCTACTGCACAATGTGACGCCTTCCTCAACGGACTAGCTCCTTACGTTAAGGATGAGCTGGTCTCGTTCGACCTCCCTAGCTCCCTGGACGGGCTCATCCAGCTGACCACGAGGCTAGACAGACGGATACAGGCGAGGAGGACGGAGCAACGCCACGAGGGAGGAGATCATCGGCTTTCCGCCCGTCAGCGTGGGTTTCCAGCCACCCCTGTCCTTTCCTCTGAACCCATGCATGGGGGGGCAGAGCCCATGCAGGTGGAGTGCACCAGCCTAACGCCGGAGGAGCAAGAGCGCCGACACCGGGGAAATCTCTGCCTCTACTGTGGTCAGGCCGGCCATTTTGTCTCCCGGTGTCCAGTAAAAGGGAGGGCTCAGCAGTAAAAAGGGGCATTCTGCTGAGCCGGTCCCAGAACTCTGCCCCCAACCCAAGAACACTGTTTCACGTCCAGCTCCTGCTGGCGGGGGGGTCCCACACCCTCGCCACCTTCATCGACTCGGGGGCAGATGTCAACCTGATCGACGAGGAACTCGCCCGTCAGCTGGACATTGGTCAAGTTCCTCTCCCTCGTCCCATGCCGGCCAGCGCTCTGGATGGTCATCTTCTGGGGACCGTCACTCATCAAACCACCCCCATCTCGATGCTCCTGTCCGGCACACACCATGAGACCATCCGGTTTCATATCCTGAGGTCTCCCAACCTTCCCCTGATCCTCGGCTACCCCTGGCTTCGCCGCCATAACCCCCATATAGACTGGTCTACGGGGTCCATCCTGGGACGGAGCCCCTCCTGTCAACAGATCTGTCTCAGACCGGCAGTTGCACCCACGCCGCCTGCCAGCTCCTGCTCCACCCCAGACCTCTCCACGGTGCCCCCCGACTACCACGATTTCCGGGAGGTATTCAGCAAGGCGAGGGCCACCTCTCTGCCCCCTCATCGGCCTTACGACTGCGCCATCGACCTCCTTCCCGGCTCTGTTCCCCCCAAGGGTCGCCTCTACTCCCTGTCCGCACCTGAAAGGGAGGCCATGGAGACCTACATCAGTGATGCCTTGGCCGCCGGGATCATCCGACCCTCCTTGTCACCTGCTGGGGCGGGGTTCTTCTTCGTCGACAAGAAGGATGGTTCCCTGAGGCCCTGCATCGACTACAGAGGGCTGAACGACATCACGGTAAAGAACCGCGATCCTCTCCCCCTCATCGCCTCAGCTTTCGAGCTGCTCCAAGGGGCCACCATCTACACCAAGTTGGACCTCCGCAACGCCTATCATCTGGTTCGGATCCGAGAGGGGGATGAGTGGAAGACAGCCTTCAACACCCCCACAGGACACTATGAATACCTGGTGATGCCTTTCGGGCTCACCAATGCCCCGGCTGTTTTCCAAGCCCTCATCGATGACGTACTAAGGGACATGCTCAACAAGTTTGTGTTCGTCTACCTAGACGATATCCTGATCTTCTCCCGGTCCAAGCAAGAACACATACATCACGTCCAGACGGTGCTACAACGCCTGCTGGAGAACTCCCTGTTCATCAAGGCTGAGAAGTGCGAGTTCCACGCCTCCTCTGTCTCCTTCCTGGGGTACATCATTGGCCAGGACCGCATGGAGATGGACCCCACTAAGGTCTCAGCCGTCACCTCCTGGCCTGTCCCTGACTCTCGCAAGCAGTTGCAACGCTTCCTGGGGTTCGCCAACTTCTACAGGAGGTTCATCCGGGGCTACAGCACGGTGGCAGCACCTCTCACCGCCCTCACCTCCTCCAAGGTCCCCTTTCGATGGACTTCGGCCGCCGAGGAGGCATTCCAGCACCTGAAGGGGCGATTCAGCTCAGCCCCCATTCTCCTGATCCCTGACCCCGAGAGACAGTTCGTAGTGGAGGTTGACGCTTCTGATGTGGGGGTGGGGGCCGTCCTCTCCCAGCGTTCTGCCGAGGACCAGAAACTACACCCCTGCGCTTTCTTCTCCAGGCATCTGTCTCCAGCTGAGAGGAATTATGACATCGGTAATCGAGAACTGTTGGCGGTGAAGCTGGCGCTGGAGGAGTGGCGCCATTGGTTGGAGGGAACCAAGACCCCCTTCCTCGTCTGGACTGATCACAAGAACCTGGAGTACATCCGCTCCGCCAAAAGACTGAACTCTCGTCAGGCCCGGTGGGCTCTGTTCTTCGCCAGATTCAGCTTCACCCTCTCCTACCGGCCAGGCTCCCGCAACGTTAAACCTGACGCCCTGTCCCGACAGTTCATGGTCGGGGAAGAGGGTCCCTCCAGTCCAGACACCATCCTCCCCGCTTCCCGTCTGGTGGCCACTCTCACCTGGGAGGTGGAGGAGCGGTTAAGAGCTGCTTTGGAGGACCAGCCGGGGCCCAGCTCCTGCCCCCAAGACTGCCTATTCGTCCCTCAGGAGTTGAGGTCTGAGGTCCTGCAGTGGGCCCACGGTTCCCGACTCACCTGTCATCCTGGAATTCATCGAACCAAGGAGGTACTGCAATGGCGGTTCTGGTGGGGCACCTTGGATGATGACACCAGAGACTTTGTTAATGCGTGCCCAGTCTGTAACCAGAACAAGACCCCGCGACGGGCCCCCGCCGGTCACCTGCACCCTCTGCCTGTGCCTCATCGACCCTGGTCCCACATCTCATTAGACTTCGTCACTGGGCTGCCGCTGTCAGGAGTCTACACCACCATTCTGACAGTAGTAGACCGGTTCACCAAGACGGCTCATTTCGTGCCCCTGCCCAAGCTCCCTTCGGCCAAGGAGACTGCTGAGCTGGTCTTGCAGCACGTGTTCCGGCTCCACTGCCTCCCGTCCGACGTGGTCTCCGACCGAGGCCCCCAGTTCACCTCTGCATTCTGGAGAGAATTCTGCCGCCTCCTGGGAGCCTCCACCAGCCTGTCCTCTGGGTTTCATCCCCAATCCAACGGCCAGTCCGAGAGGATGAATCAGGAGATGGAGACGGCGCTCCGCTGCATGGCTTCCAAGCACCCTGCCTCCTGGTCCACAGAACTGCTGTGGGTGGAATATGCCCACAATACCCTCATCAGCTCCGCCACTGGGCTCTCTCCATTCCAGTGCGCTTATGGCTACCAGCCTTCCCTGTTTCCTGCCCAGGAGAAGGAAACCGTCTGCCCGTCAGTGGAGGCCTTCATCCGCCGCTGCCGCCGGACCTGGACACAGGCCAGGACCGCTCTCCTACGGGCCACAGATCGTTATTCGACAGCCACCAACCACCGCCGCTCCCAGGCCCCCCCTTACCAGGTGGGACAGAAAGTGTGGCTGTCAACCCGGGACCTTCCTCTGAGGGTGGAGTCGAAGAAATTGGCTCCCAAGTTTATTGGACCATTCCCCATTGAGAAGGCTGTAAACCCAGTGGCTGTTTGGCTCAAGCTGCCCCGCACCATGCGGATTCATCCCACCTTCCATGTCTCCAGGATTAAGCGGTTCCGGGAGAGTCCCCTGCAGCCTGCCTCCCAGCCACCTCCACCTCCTCGCATCATTGACGGGGCCCCTGCTTACACGGTGCACCGCCTGCTGCGCTCTCGTCGTCGTGGGAGGGGTCTGCAATACCTCGTCGACTGGGAGGGGTACGGCCCGGAAGAGCGGTCATGGGTTCCGGCCTGTCAGATTCTGGATGCGCGACTCATTGAGGAGTTCCATCGCCAACACCCTGATCAGCCCTCCTACATCACCTCGGCACGAGGGGGTCACAACACCGACCCTCAGTCCCCTCTTGCATCTGAGGCATCTGGGTCTGAGGAGGAAGATGGGGGTCAGTCTCTGAAGAGGACGAGGAGGCTGGGACGGAGGCCTCAGAAGAATTTGGGTCCATACCACACCCGTTTCAGATACTGACAAATCTTAATTTATTTACATTATTTCAAAGTTATATGATAAACACTGCTCTCTTGTGGCCAAAGCAGGTAACAAACGGTATACAGACAAACCATGGATAACAAAGGGGCTACAGAATGCATGTGAAGAGAAAAATCTATTGTATAAGCAATTCCTAAAACTTAGAACTAAGGATGCTGAAAGCAAATATAAGACATACAAAAATAAATTAACTTGTATCATGAGATCTAGCAAGAAATTATATTACATTGAATTACTAGAAAAAAACAGAACTAATATTAAAGGCAGATTCTAAATGAAATTATCAAAAAGAAAAAAAGTTGTTAAAGATTACCCATCTTTCTTTTACTCAAATGATGCAATCATTAAGGAAAATAAACCTATAGCAGATAGATTCAATGAATACTTTGTTAATGTGGGTAAAAATCTAGCCAACTCTATTGTATCCCCTAAAAATATTTACTGGGAAAACATCAATACTATCAACATAATATCGGATTCAATGTTTATTAAAAAACTGATGAAAAAGAAATAATTGATATAGCTCGTAAATCAAAAGATAAAATAATCAACGGACTCTAATAATTTTGATACGTTTTTGATAAAGAAAATTATTGATTGTATTGTTAAGCCCTTAAATTATATTTGTAACCTGTCTCTAATGAGTGGAAAATTTCCATCAAAAATGAAAATAGCTAAAGTGATACTGCTGTTTAAATCTGGTGACAAACATGTATAGGCCAATCTCACTGCTACCACAGCTCTCCAGAATTTTGGAAAAGGTATTTGTGGAGAGGCTAAATGATTTCTTATCAAAGCACCAAATACTCTGTGAACAACACTAGCTCTCATGTAGCCTGGAAATCCAGACCCAAATCTAGAATGATTCAGGGTCTGGCCATGAGTAATGCAAATGGCCCAACTCGAGGGGCGGCATCAAGCATGCATTTGTAAATATCACTGTTCCTCTTTTAGAGAAAAAGCCAAGTCTAACTCGTTCATTGTAGCGGCCAAAGCCGTTTCAAACACGTGGTGTAATACAACTGGTTGCAATGTTTACTGACTGATTCTGGACTTTGTTGTCGCAGCGCTGTCGTCATCTGTTTAGCTCGCCTCTGGCCCGCCTATATCAGATACACCGATGTGATTGGTGCAGCTCGGTTTCATGGGGATAGGTAATGAGCATCATTTCTGATTGCCAGAGTGACTCGCTGAGCAAATTCAAATTGTGCTCTCGTAAGAACTCTAGATTTCCAGGGTAGCCCTAATGGACTTTGCTGAAGAAATTACAAATGCCATTGATAAAAAGCAATACAGCAGGGGTGTTTTTTGATTTACAGAAAGCATTTGAAAGAAAGCTATTGACCACACCTTATTATTAACCACATTACAAAAATATGGCATCAGGGGATTGGCACATGACTGGTTGACCAGCTATTTACAAAATAGGTATCAGTATGTTCATATTAATAAGACAAACTCAGAGTACTTGAAGGTTACATGTGGTGTGCCTCAGGGTTCAGTCCTTGGTCTATTGCTGTTTCTTTTATATATTAATGACATAAGTTTGGTTTCAAAGTCACTGAATTGTATTTTATTTGCTGATGATACGACTGTGTTCTGTTGTGGGGATCATTTGGGACAGCTTCTGGATACAGTGGAGAAGGAACTGCAGAAATTCAAACAATGGTTTGATTTAAACAAATTATCACTTCACTTTGGCAAAACAAAGTGAAGTGATAATTTGGAAATAAGTCCATGAACTCAAGCAGAAGTTTAACAATAAATGATGTTGATACTGAAATTGTATCTGAAACAAAATTCCTTGGAGCTATCATGTTGATCTGTTCTGTACGACATCTATTGCACGTCTGTCCGTCCTGGAAGAGGGATCCCTCCTCCGTTGCTCTTCCTGAGGTTTCTACCGTTTTTTCCCCGTTAAAGGGTTTTTTGGGGAGTTTTTCCTGATCAGCTGTGAGGGTCATAAGGACAGAGGGATGTCGTATGCTGTAAAGCCCTGTGAGGCAAATTGTGATTTGTGATATTGGGCTTTATAAATAAAATTGATTGATATTATTGATGACAAATTAAGTTGGAAATCCCACATAAATTATGTTAAATCAAAAATGTCAAAATCCATTGCAATTTTGTACAAAGCCCATGATTTCCTCTCTCAAAATTCACTAATTACACTTGATAATAGCTCCATATATGACATATTGTATTGAGGTCTGGGGAAACACATATAAAAGAAATACTTTGTTATATAAATTCAATAAATTATATATAACTTCTATATTTTTATTGCAAAAGAAAGCTGTAAGAAGTATCTGTAAAAAAAAAAAAAAACAAAAAAAAAACCTTATCGCGAGCCAACTAACCCACTATTTATTTGCAAAAACATTTTGAAATTTACGGACTTAGTTGATTGCATCCCAATACAAACCACGTACAAAGTAAAAAATGAACTTCTGCCTCCACCTCTCAAAAACTGTTTAAAATGAGAGACACCAGATATAATCTGAGGGGAACATTATTATTTGATAAACCAAAGAACCGAACTAATGTTAAAAATAACTGTGTTTCTGTGAAAGGGGTAAAGATCTGGAACAACTGTCCCGAAAATATTAAATCATGTTGTACATTACACATCTTTAAAAGATTCTATAAAAACTACATTATTTATTGCTGTGGTAAAGACAATTAAGTTTACTGACTGTACTATTATTTCCGAATTTGTGCGCTGTGCGCTATTCGTTCTATTTTGTGATGGAAAATTTAAGTTTATTGATATGATTGATTTCAAATTCTTGCATGTTGCTCTTTTGTATGTGTATTGTTATGACGAGTATAATTTTGGAAGGTAAAAGGGGTAGGTAGCTTTGGCTTCTACTTACACCCTTTCAGTTACATTGATTATTGAAATGTACTGAAATAAACACATTCATTCATTCAGCTGCTTCAACTTGCCTTTGATATCAGAGGGTTGTATAATGTAACTGATCTCTGACATCACTCACATCATGTGACCTAAACGCACCAATGCCCAAATGCTTCACCACCGTTGAATAAATGAATCATAAAATACATTAATATAAGATGGACGTGTGGCGTTTACAGAGACGCCGTCACAGCGTCCTGAGTGGTAAACATGTAGTTAACATGTAGTAACCATTTAATAAAAAATGTAAACATGAAGTAAACATATAAACATGCAGTAAACATGAAATAAACAAACACATGTTGCCTTAAAAACAAAGGAATGGATTTTATGTGAATATTTACTGAACATGTTTGTTTCTGTGTTTCAGGTCCTGAACAGGAAGGGCTTCATCAAATTGGCTCTCAAACACGGGTGGGTGGGGCTTATGGAAGGGGGGTGGGTGGGTGGGCGGGGCTTCAATCAGTACACTAACTCTGTGTGTGTGTGTGTGTGTGTTTGTGTTTGTGTGTGTGCGTGCGTGCGTGCGTGTGTGTGTATGCATGTGCACAGAGCTCAGCTGGTCCCGGTCTTTTCCTTTGGAGAAAACGAGTTGTTTGATCAGATGGAGAATCCCAGCGGCTCGTCTCTGAGGAGGCTGCAGGTCAGAGGTCACACCGACGTTCATACTGCATTCACACAAACCATGACACACACACTCATCAGTCATCCTGTGTCCACAGAACCGGCTGCAGAGCATCATGGGAGTGGCAATGCCACTGTTTCACGCCAGAGGAGTTTTCCAGTACAGCTTTGGTCTGATGCCCTACAGGAAGCCCATCCACACTGTCGGTAAGACCGCAGTGTTAGCCTGATGTTAGTCTGACATTGGGTTAACGTTAGCATGATCTTAGCCTGACGTTAGCGTGACGTTAGGTTAATATTAGCCTGATGTTAGGTTTATGTTAGCCTGACGTTAGTTTTATGTTAGCTTTACGGTAGGGTAAAGGTTAAGTAAATGTTAGCCCAAAGTTAGCCTGATGTCAGATTAATGTTAGCCTGATGTTAGGTTAAAGTTAGCCTGACGTTAGATTAATGTTAGCCTGATGTTAGGTTAATGTTAGCCTGATGTTAGGTTAATGTTAGCCTGATGTTAGCTTTATGTTAGCCTGACGTTAAGTTAACATTAGCCTGATGTTAGGTTAATGCTAGCCAGACGTTAGCTTTATGTTAGCTTTATGGTAGGGTAAAGGTTAAGTAAATGTTAGCCTGATGGTAGGTTAATGTTAGCCTGATAATAGGTTAAAGTTAGCCTGGTGTTAGATTAATGTTAGCCTGATGTTAGGATAAAGGTTAGGTAAATGTTAGGTTAGGGTTGTGCGGTATACCCATTCGTACCAACAACCGGTATTTATTTTCATTATGATATGAATTTTTCATATACCGCAATACAGGTGAATAGCCCAAACAACATCAACATTTTTTTCGTCTTAGCTCTTTAGAAAGTACCGTTATATTATTTGGCGCTACAGACGCTTCATATCCAGGCCTATCGAACAGGTCTATACCTTGTCCGTTTATTAAACAAACTAAATAGCCTTAAGTTATTAAGTTATCTATTTATTAGTCTTATTTACATGACGGCATGTCATTTCTGTCTCTACATGGTCGCGCATTTACAATTCTCCTCTGCTCTCTATATCTCCCACGGTGGAGTTTCGCCCCGATGCGCGCGCGCGCACACACACACACACACACACACGTGCGCACACACACATACAAGTGAGCACACTACAACACGGCTCGGGCCGCATTTTCCTGACCAAAGCCGACCCGAGTCCGCAACAATTATAACCGAGTCCGGCCTGAACCTGCAGCACAGCACTAATGCAGCCTGTGTTGTGTTCAGGCGTTGTCACGTAAATAACAAATTCCAGCACTTGAATAGGCAGTAGCACAACACAACAGCATGTCAAGTGGGCCAAACCCGACCAAAATACCGTCAAATACTGTGAAACCGATATGATTTTTTTTTTTAAAAACGTGATATGAAAATTTTGTCACACCGCCCAGCCCTATGTTAGGTTAATGTAAGCCTGACGTTAGGTTAGCGTTAGCCCAATGGGAGGAGTGGGAGGAGCAGATGGATCTGACGTGTTGTCTGTTTTCAGTGGGAGGGCCGATCTCAGTGGTCCAGACTCCCAGTCCCAGCAGAGAGGACATCGAGTGTCTCCATAAAGTTTACCTGCAGAGTCTCACTGAGCTGTTTGAGCAGCACAAACACACCTACGGCCTCCAGGAGCACCAGCACCTTTAACGTGACTTCTTTATTTTCATCTATCACCTTCACATGACCTTCATATCACCTTTATTAGACCTTTATATGACCTTCACATGGCCTTCATATGACCTTCACATAAACACCTGACCTTCATATCACCTTTATATGACCTTCACGTGACCTTTATCTCACCTTCATCTAACAATCATCTCACCTTCATATGACCTTCACATGACCTTCATTTCACCTTTATATGACCTTTATCTCACCTTTATTTGACCTTTATATGAACTTCTCATGACCTTCATATGACCTTCACATAAACACCTGACCTTCATATCACCTTCATCTCTCACCTTCACATGACCTTCATATCACCTTCACATGGCCTTCATCTCACCTTTATATGACCTTCTCATGACCTTCATATGACCGTCACATAAACACCTGACCTTCATATCACCTTCATCTTCACATCTCACCTTCACATGACCTTCATATGACTTTCCCTATGATGTGTACATAAACATTACTACATTTCCATGACAACAGGAGCTGGTTGATTTGAAAGTAAAACTTTATTTCTGTTGACGTTTATAATGTTTACTGTTGAACTGTTTCACTGTGTTGAAGAGCGACGTAAACATGTTATTGAGTATTTGTTATGTTTCTTTAATAATTACATGATGATGTAACATTGACAGCTTGGTCATGCAGAGGTCTAATGTGATATCACAGTGACAATAAAAGATCCAAATGAAATGGTGTCTGTTAGCTGCCTGTTAGCTTTCTGGTAGCTGTGTGTTAGCTGTCTGTTAGCAGTCTGTCAGCAGTTAGCTGTCTGTTAGCAGTCTGTCAGCAGTTTGTTAGCAGTCTGTAAGCAGTCTGTCAGCTGTTTGTTAGCTATCTGTTAGCTGTCTGTTAGCTGTCTGTTAGCAGTCTGTTAGCAGTCTGTCAGCAGTTTGTTAGCAGTCTGTAAGCAGTCTGTCAGCAGTTTGTTAGCTGTCTGTAAGCTGTTTGTTAGCTATCTGTTAGCTGTCTGTAAGCTGTCTGTTAGCAGTCTGTCAGTTTGTTAGCAGTCTGTCAGCAGTTTGTTAGTCTGTTAGCTGTCTGTAAGCTGTTTGTTAGCTGTCTGGAAGCTGTCTGTTAGCAGTCTGTCAGCAGTTTGTTAGTCTGTTAGCTGTCTGGAAGCTGTCTGTTAGGTGTCTGTAAGCTGTTTGTTAGCTGTCTGGAAGCTGTCTGTTAGCAGTCTGTCAGCAGTTTGTTAGTCTGTTAGCAGTCTGTTAGCTGTTTGTCAGCTGTCTGTTAGCAGTCTGTCAGCAGTTTGATAGCAGTCTGTTAGCAGTCTGCTGGCAGTTTGTTAGCTGTCTGTTAGCAGTCTGTCAGTTTGTTAGCAGTCTGTCAGCAGTTTGTTAGTCTGTTAGCTGTCTGTAAGCTGTTTAACAGTCTGTTAGCAGTCTGCTGGCAGTTTGTTAGCTGTTTGTTAGCTGTCTGTAAGCTGTCTCTTAGCTTTTCATTAGCCTCCACTAGCAGTCTGTTAGCTGTTTGTCAGCTGTCTGTTAGCAGTCTGTCAGCAGTTTGTTAGCTGTCTGTAAGCTGTCTCTTAGCTTTTCATTAGCCTCCATTAGCAGTCTGTTAGCTGTCTGTTAGAAGTCTATTGGCAGTCTGTTAGCAGTCTGCTGGCAGTTTGTTAGCTGTCTCTTATCTTTTCATTAGCCTGTGACTCACTGTCTGTTAGCAGTCTGTTAGCTGTCTGTAAGCTGTCTCTTAGCTTTTCATTAGCCTCCACTAGCAGTCTGTTAGCTGTCTGTAAGCTGTCTCTTAGCTTTTCATTAGCCTCCACTAGCAGTCTGTTAGCTGTCTGTAAGCTGTTTCTTAGCTTTTCATTAGCCTATGACTCACTGTCTGTTAGCCGTCTGTTAGCTGTCTGTAAGCTGTTTGTTAGCAGTTTGTTAGCTGTCTCTGTCTGTTGTTGTATGTTGTTGATTGTTGTTTGTACCATCAGCTCATCACACCAAACAACAATGGACGTGCATCAAGTGAGATGATGTCATCGCTTCCCCAAGTTCTGCATTTTCCATCCAAACAGACGAACGGTGAGGGAGGTTAAAAAATCAGAAGAAACTTTACACAGACGAGTGTACGTTAGTAAACATATGTGGCTGTGTCATTAGTAAACATCAGTGAACGTGTCGTTAGTAAACACCTGTGAACGTGTCGTAAGTAAACATCTGTTTACGTGTTGTTAGTAACATCTGTGAACGTGTCTTTACTTCAGTAAACATCAGTGAACATGTCGTTAGTAAACATCTGTAAACATGTCATTAGTAAACATCAGTGAATGTGTCATTAGTAAACATCTGTAAACGTGTCGTTAGTAAACATCTGTAAACGTGTCATTAGTAAACATCTGTAAACGTGTCGTTAGTAAACATCTGTAAACATGTCATTAGTAAACATCAGTGAATGTGTCATTAGTAAACATCTGTAAACGTGTCGTTAGTAAACATCTGTAAACGTGTCATTAGTAAACATCTGTAAACGTGTCGTTAGTAAACATCTGTAAACGTGTCGTTAGTAAACATCTGTGAACGTGTCATTAGTAAACATCTATGAACGTGTCGTTAGTAAACATCTGTGTACGTGTCGTTAGTAAACATCTGTTTATGTGTCATTAGTAAACATCTGTAAACATGTCATTAGTAAACATCAGTGAATGTGTCATTAGTAAACATCTGTAAACGTGTCGTTAGTAAACATCTGTAAACGTGTCATTAGTAAACATCTGTAAACGTGTCGTTAGTAAACATCAGTGAACATGTCGTTAGTAAACATCTGTAAACGTGTCATTAGTAAACATCTGGGAATATGTCGTTAGTAAACATCTGTAAACGTGTCGTTAGTGAACATCCGTGAACGTGTCGTTAGTAAACATCTGTGTACGTGTCATTAGTAAACATCTGTTTATGTGTCATTAGTAAACATCTGTGAACGTGTCGTTAGTAAATATCTGTTTATGTGTTGTTAGTAAACATCTGTTTACATGTTGTTAGTAAATATCTGACTGTGCCGTTCGTAAACATCTCGTTATTAAACATCTGTGTACGTGTTGTTAGTAAACATCTGTGTACGTGTCGTTAGTAAACATCTGTTTACGTGTTTTTAGTAAACATCTGTGTACGTGTCATTAGTAAATATCTGTTTATGTGTTGTTAGTAAACATTTGTTTACATGTTGTTAGTAAATATCTGTGTATGTGTCTTTAGTAAATTTCTGTGTATGTGTCGTTAGTAAACATCTGTTTACATGTTGTTAGTAAACATCTGTTTTCCAAGCCACTGTCGGCACAATGAATATAAGTCCCACTGTCGGCTGGGTGGAGATAAGACAAAGGGCTCTAGTTTCCCGGCGCAGCGCAGGGTGGTGCAGGGTGGTGAACCCCACGCAGAGCTAGTTTCGAGCAGCACAACCCGAGGCGCGCTCAGTTTGGTAGTTTGGCAGACCGAGGTGCGCTGAGATGGGTGTGGCAGCACAGCAGGGGGAGGGGTCGACAGATCCAGCTTGGCACAGTGACGGTTTTGTGCCAAAAGGCTTTGCCGAAGGTGCGCTAAAAGCTCACCAGCTGAAACCAGGTCTACTGTCAGCGCAGGTGGAGCGCAGCTGGTGTAAGCCGAAGTTTGGCTGACCGGCGGACAGTGCACACACGTCACCACAACCTCACAGGCAGGTTTCCAGAATATCAGGCACATTGATGATGCAATAAATAGCCAAAAACCACTATTCAATGCAACTATCTGCAATCAGCACATACATGTATCTCTATATCGACTGTCCCGTCACATCTGATGTCAGATCAAAGGGGATTGGCACCGTTTGGCAGGTTTGGCACGCGTAATGGAAACCCAACCTGATTTGATTAACACAGCTGCAAACTAATGAGTTCACATCCCTCTCAGCCAACCACAAACAGCCACAGCATCAGATAGGGAGTATATATTCAGCATCTGTCATCTTAGAAAAGTCAAAAGAAAAGAAACAGAGTGAGACTGCGAGAGAGAAAGAGAGAGTGCGCGCACGAGAGAAACACAACATTGATTTACAATTGTGGTGACCTCCTCCCAGGCTACCTTTGCACCATCAGCCCGTGGAGGTCTGCTCGCAGTTCCGTATATTCGGACACTGCGAGCTTGGACCTCCCGGACCAAAACATCAGTTTCCTCCTGGGAGAAGTTTGGCTGTCTGACGCTGCTGCTCTCTTCTGCCATGGCGAATTGAGTCAACTCTCATTACACCTTCACGCGGTGCATTTAAGGGCGAGGAGAGGGGCTCATTTGATTGGTGTGATGTGTGTAAAACCCACTCCACGCCTTCTCTCCTCCCTCTTTCTGACTTGCGCAGGTAGGAGGGACGGAGGTGGGAAAGAGGAGTAGCTGCGCCAGCGCACACGGTGTGCCAAACTTGCAAAATCCACCTGGCCAGCGCAGGTGCGCTGTGCCCCCACCTCGCCCGGACTGCGGAACTAGAGCCCAAAGTGTGGAGAAGAGGGACCGGGAAAAGTGGCGGACCTCCGGGTAAACCTGCTCCGTTCTCCCCGCAGTTAGGGACCGTTCGCCACGGTACTGCTGCTGGGCAGGGTGGAAATAAGTCCTGCAGAGTTACAGAGGACCTGGAGAATGTTTTAGGATAGTAATAACATTATATAAGATAATCATATTACAAAGATAATATAAGATAATAACATTAAAGACAAAATTAAATTGCAATACTTTTTCAAAACTTGATGATTTTACCTTTCTGCACATTTTGTATACAAATTCATTTCAATTTCAATTTACAATGTTCAAAATTTTCTTCCGGGGGGGTTGAGGAAGAATGAGTCTGAATCTAACCCTGAACTCTGACTTGACTTACCCTGAGCTGGGAAACTCTGAGTATCCGGTTCCAGAACAGCTGATTTGAATGAGTTTAATCAACTCTGAGTAGGTACACCTTGAGTTAAGCACGTGCACAACCACAATAAAAAGCCATCATCAATGGAGCCCCGATACCTCGATTCAGTAGAGGCCACAAATATCGTCGGTCCCCACGTAGGTAGCCATCAAAGTCTCCTGCAGTTATAATGGATACATTTGGTTGTGTTGAAAGAGAAAGACAATGAATGATATTTGCGCAAAGCTTTGGGCTTCTTACCACGTGCAAATCTATTGCTCAGGCTACACTCATGGCAGATCCGGGAATCATGGACGGAGCCTGGCCACTTGGCCTCCACATTAGTGATGATATGTGTTGCATCACATTTGATCTTGACATGCAGAGGATGACATGTTAGTTGTATATTGTGATGTATAGTCTGTCACTTTAAGATAAAAGGCTAGTTAATGTACCTGAACATTAATGCTGTGGAAGGACGTCATATTAACACATTCCCCTCATTTTCTGCTGGAGCAGTGATGGGTGTTTGGGTGCCATCTATGCACCATGAGACTAAAACAATAGCTAATAACTGATCTCAGTCTGAGGTTGCAGCAGAATGTCTCTAACATAATATTAAATATAATATAGAATACACAATATGATTTTAGAATACTGTCTGATTTCTCCATCAGTTACCTGCAGTCCTGTGGAACTCCTCTTTCATGTTCCTCAGAGGTTTGTGCCCAGGGAACACCACCATGATGGTGGTCTGAGGATCCTCTCCCAGAACTCAGGGTTTCTTATAGAAAACCTGTCAGCGAGCAGGTTAGGTTCACAGACTCAGTTGCCATGGTGATTGACTCAGAGTTTGACTTACCTCTCTGTCTGGAGCTGAAAACTCAGAGTTTCCTTCATCTCGGGGTTAACACACTCAGAGTTTCCTTAATCTCGGGGTTAACACACTCAGAGTTTTCACTGAACCAGAGTTTAAATAGAGTTTAAATATATTGATTATCTTCTGTGATCTTCTGTGAGTGTAGCCTGAGCAATAGATCTGCACGTGGTAAGAAGCCCAAAGCTTTGCGCAAATATCATTCATTGTCTTTCTCTTTCAGCACAACCAAATGTATCCATTATAACTGCAGGAGACTTTGATGGCTATTATACACATATGATTATTGTCACACATGTATACTGCCAGGTATTAATACATACTTTCAACATATTGTACCACAGTAGCCAGAACTATAACTATAATATTATTACTTTCATTAATGTTGTTGTAAGATACTGTCATTACCTGCATCTCTCTCTCTCTCTCTCTCTCTCTCTCTCTCTCTGTCTCATTGTGTCATATGGATTACTGTTAATTTATCATGCTGATCTGTTCTGTACGACATCTATTGCACGTCTGTCCGTCCTGGAAGAGGGATCCCTCCTCAGTTGCTCTTCCTGAGGTTTCTACCGTTTTTTCCCTGTTAAAGGGTTTTTGGGGAGTTTTTCCTGATCAGCTGTGAGGGTCATAAGGACAGAGGGATGTCGTATGCTGTAAAGCCCTGTGAGGCAAATTGTGATTTGTGATATTGGGCTTTATAAATAAAATTGATTGATTGATTGATTGATTGATTGATTATTGATTTGTCATCAGAGCCTCTGATCAAACATCTTGATTAACAACAATCTGTTTACATTCAATAAAACGTTATTATCAACGTGTCAGACGAACAGTGACTCCTTCTCCTCCTCCTCGTCTTTTAAGCGCATGCACCTCCCTGCCGGAAACGCACAAGCGCACGCGCGCGGCTCGGTCCGGGCTGGTTCACGCGCGCGTCCCGTGTCTTCACCACATGTCAGTGACGCGCGCTGTTTACAGAGAGAGGAGGAGGAGGAGGGTTGAAGGAGGACTGACAGAGAGGAAGAAGAAGAAGAAGAGTTTCTTTCTTTCCAGAGAAGAGGAAGAGGAGGAAGAGGAAGACAAGAAAGAGGAAGAGGAGACGTCCCGCTGTAGTCCTGGTCTCTGATGGACTCACAGAACTCTCAGATCAGTAGAAGAAGAACTTGGAGGAGTTCCTCTTCAAACCTTTTCCTATCTGAACTTTGCGCGCGCTCCCGCCGCCTGCGGCTGTAACGCGCATGCTTTCTCCACAGCTGTTTTTGTTTTTTCTTCTTCGGTGAATAATAATGGACCGATTGTGTCACTGGGTCCGGTGGTGACGTCACTGGAGAGACAGAGAGGGAGGACCGGTGCGCGCTGCTGATCCAGATCACAACCAGGGCTGTCGGGAGCGCGCCTCGGCTGAGCGCATGAATGTGAGTGTTTGTTTACAACTTTGACGTCAGAGGGTTTGATTCACTGTTGTTTGTGAAGTTTGTTGTTTGTAAAGTTTGTGCAGTTTGTTGTTTGTGACGTTAGTTGTTTGTAAACAGTCAGGAGCAATGTGGAGACGTCTGTTATGTTTTTATTAAAACTTGTTCAGGTTTGATTAAATCACAGAGACCCTGAAACCTGACAGCAGGAAATGATCTGGGATACTTTAATGCTTTTATGTTCCCTCACATTCAGATTTATGTTCCCTCACATTCAGATTCATGTTCCCTCACATTCAGATTCATGTTCCCTCACATTCAGATTCATGTGCCCTCACATTCAGATTCATGTTCCCTCACATTCAGATTCATGTGCCCTCACATTCAGTTTGTGTGGTTCATTGTCAGCCTAGTGGTGGGTGATAAAACGATAACATATCGTCTCGCAATAAATACTTGTACGCCACTCATTCGGGTATCATCGGATAATTCGTAATTCATTTGTAATTGCAATTGTCATTGTAATTCAAAAACCAAAAACAGTAAGTCTGTTATTTGATTCAAAACAAAAAATGGAAAACCATTTTTGGTGTCAGAATCAAATAATGGAAAACCAATCAAACCCCGCCTGTTTTTGCAGATTTGTTTTATCGTTATTTCTTTTTGGACTGAATATTGAACAGGTCTGCGGGACACTCAGCCAATTCGTTTTCACGTTTGAAACCAAAAACGGAAGTCACTTGTTTTTTTTTTCTTTTTTTTTTAAACCAAAAATCGAAAAACGAAATCACGTGATCTATTCCTTTTATGTTTCCAAACAAAAAAAAACAGAAAACCAAATTCAAAAGACCGTGCAATTTTGGTTTTTGCAAATTCCTTTTTTCATTTCTCATTTGGGACAGACAGTAGTGCAGTGGACAGACAGGAAGCAGAAGTGAAGTATAAAAACGTCAAAATAAAATCCAAGAGGATAGAATGGCCATTCTATTAAAAATGTAACAGCCAACATTATGCAAGCACAGGATCTAACAAAATAAATAAATAGGTCCACAAATGCTATGCCTATGAAATATATTTTATCCAAAAAATGTGTGATATATTATTTAGTTGTGTAGTGTGAATTAATAGCCTAATTAATTACATATGTGGAAATAGCCTGTGTCGTCCTTTGTTAACCATTTCACATACAGATGTTACTCATTTCAGTGCCGCAGCCACAGTGAAGGGGGTGAAATAATTGATCCAGGAGTAGCTGCAGTGCGCAACAACAACCAGCAGGTGGCACATGTGAGCAGCTGAGATGCAGCGTCCAACTGAAACTGTTTGAGAATTAGCAGTAGGCTACTGTTGTATTTTCTGCCGGACCTGAACAGTATACTAACTCGTTACACAGACTTAATTTCATAAAGGACATTTATACTATGATATTTAAACCAACCATCCGTATTATGAAACATGGAATTAAACTTTTAGCTTCTGAAGTTTTTATTTAGACAGCTCTGATGGAGCTCAGGATTTATCAGGAGGACGCTGCTTTACTCAAACAAATTTCACTGTATGAAATATATCCGTGAGAACATGATTTCAGTTGGAGGTGTGGGGTTGCTGACTATTAAACACCCCCTCCCCAAAAAACGTTTTGAGTTTATTAAATACCTGCAGAGATGCGGCCGCAGCAGAAACGATAAGTGCGTCTGACTTCATTAATTATCTGGATCTAATGTATCAGGATCTAATGTTAATTAATGTTCTGTGTTCTTCTACACATCCAAAAGGTCACACACAGTTCAGGTTCATACAGTGAAATTTGTTTGAGTAGTTTTTCGTTTTTGGTTTAAAATGAAAGAAAAGGAAAAAAAACACGTGACTTCCGTTTTTGGTTTCAAACGCGAAAACGAATTGGCTGAATGTAAGCAGACCTGTTCAATATTAAATCCAAAAAGGAATAACGATAAAATGAATTAACAAAAAATAAAAACGGGCCGGGTTTGATTGGTTTTTCATTATTTGGTTCTGACAACAAAATCAGTTTTCCGTTTTTTGTTTTGAATCAAATAACAGATTTACTGTTTTTTGGTTTTTGAATTACAAATGATTAATTTTATTATCCAACCACTGACCTTAGCCTGGATTAATAGAAGGGCATTATATGAATACAATGGTGTCATGGTGGGCCAACCTAATTCTTTCCAAATAGAGCTATTCAAGTCATCTGGTGAAAATTCTTGTATTTTTTAATATCGCAATATATATTGCAAAAAAAATTATAAAAATCTCAATGTCAGTTTTTTCCAATATCGTGCAGCCCTAGTTGACAATACATTTTCCTCCGTGTGCATTGACTGATGACTGTGATTGAAATCAGAAGAAAGTGTTAAAATTTATTTATTTTCTCCTGGTCCTTATTTTAAATACATGTAGGTTATTGAAGAATTATCGATAATTATCGTTATCGATCAGTATGAACCAGCTATATTGTGATATACTTTTCAGCCATATCGCCCATCTCTAGCTCTGAGTTGCTCTGCAGTGTAAACAGTTGTTGTCACAGCAGGAACAGAAACTTTCTCCTCCACTGACTCAGACTTTCACCATCTGAAGGGACGTGCATGCTCATCTGCATCTGTAGAGCAGCCAGTAGGAACAAGGCCTCTCTAAAATGTCCTGTGATTGGACAAAGTGTCCTGAAGACAGGAGGACAAGTGGACATCCAGTCGTCTCTATAATCAGAGGTTATTTTGGCCCCGTCCATCTCAGAGTTACCTCCTCCGTGTCCTCACGTTTGAATAAGAATCATCACGTTGACACAGAACTGCTGTGTTTCTGCGTTCATGTGGAACTCACATTTACGACACAGGAAGTCATGAACTTGAGTCTCTCAGTACATTTGTAGTTTTGAGGACATGAACGTGACTTCAGGGGGACTCGTAGGGTCACTTCCTGTGAACGCAGCCTGTATATGAAGGAGTGGAGGTTTCTGTCAGCTGGAAGTGTCATCATTGTTTAGCCAATCGGCATGCAGACGTTCATCTATTGGTCCAATCAGAGCAGCTCGTGTGTCCCACACAGGAACACAGTTAGAAACATGTGAGAGTGTGAAGACCCTGCAGTGGTCAGAGAACAAAGAACATGTACTTTAATCTGACCTGTGGAACAGCAGAACGTCTCCAACACTGAAATACTGAGAGTACAGAGTACTGAGAGTAGCAGTAAATGTACAGACTGAAGGTGATTGTTGTTTCAACAGTTGAGATCTTGCAGAACCTGAACTGAGCATGCATGCACACACACACACACACACACACACACACACACACACGCGCACACACACACACACACACACACACACACACACACACACACACACGTTAATCCAGGTTGTGCAACAGGCAGCAGACTGAGGCAACAACAAGCAGTAGCAGCGTGGTGACTCAGAGGAAACAGGAAACACAGAAGAAGAAAACCAGTTTCAGACGAGAGACACAGACTGTAGCAGGGGACAGACAGACAGGAAGTGTAGTGAGACGGGGTCGTTACTCTGCGTTTGACTGGACCTGAGCAGACAGACTGTGTTTGTTTTCATACGTTATGGGGACATGAAGCAGGTACCACACTGTGAGGACTCATCTCCTGTTTGGGGACAACAGCAGGTAGAGTGTCAGAGTGTACACCTGTGTCAGCGTCATGGTACTAATAAAGTTTTGTCTATTTGAACACTCCAGTTTTTAACCCTTTAAAACCTTGTGACGTCCTGCCGACGGCCGCAGACCTGTGTTTACATCATTCTGTTTATACGTACATATAAATAAGAACAGTGACAGACACAGCGTAAACACTCCTGTCCTCTGTGTCGTCGTGTCATTACCTTGTGTTACCGTACCTGATGGCGGTGAAAACATCTGCCCTGTGATGGTCGCTGCTCTCATGATTCTGTTTGAACTGATGTGAAATTAAAACTGTGGTAGAACATTCATTCTTTCATCAGCAGGAAGTTCAGGCTTCTTCTTCACCACCAACATGTTGTACACTCATAATGACATTATCATGCCACATTACATGAGGTGTAAAACCCACATGAAACACACATGTGACGTCATGCCAGAAGAACCAGGAACACTTTTTCACTGCTGAAAAACTATATAATGTACAGGCAGCACAGTTGTGCAGTGGTTAGCACCGTCACCTCACGGGTTTGAACCCCAGGGTGAGCGAGCCCTTCTGTGTGGAGTCTGCATGTTCTCCCCGTGTCAGCGTGGGTTTCCTCCAGGTGCTCTGACATGTTCTCCCTGTGTCAGTGTGGGTTTCCTCCAGGTGCTCTGACATGCTCTCCCTGTGTCAGTGTGGGTTTCCTCCAGGTGCTCTGACATGTTCTCCCTGTGTCAGCGTGGGTTTCCTCCAGGTGCTCTGACATGTTCTCCCTGTGTCAGCGTGGGTTTCCTCCAGGTGTTCTGACATGTTCTCCCCATGTCAGTGTGGGTTTCCTCCAGGTGCTCTGACATGTTCTCCCTGTGTCAGCGTGGGTTTCCTCCAGGTGCTCTGACATGTTCTTCCCGTGTCAGTGTGGGTTTCCTCCAGGTGCTGCGACATGTTCTTCCCGTGTCAGTGTGGGTTTCCTCCAGGTGCTCTGACATGTTCTTCCCATGTCAGTGTGGGTTTCCTCCAGGTGCTCTGACATGTTCTTCCCGTGTCAGCATGGGTTTCCTCCAGGTGCTGCGACATGTTCTTCCCATGTCAGTGTGGGTTTCCTCCAGGTGCTCTGACATGTTCTTCCCGTGTCAGCATGGGTTTCCTCCAGATGCTCCGACATGTTCTCCCTTGTCAGTGTGGGTTTCCTCCAGGTGCTCTGACATGTTCTCCCTGTGTCAGCGTGGGTTTCCTCCAGATGCTCCGACATGTTCTCCCTTGTCAGCGTGGGTTTCCTCCAGGTGCTCCGACATGTTCTTCCCATGTCAGTGTGGGTTTCCTCCAGGTGCTCTGACATGTTCTCCCCGTGTCAGTGTGGGTTTCCTCCAGGTGCTGCGACATGTTCTCCCTGTGTCAGCGTGGGTTTCCTCCAAGTGCTCCCACATGTTCTCCCCGTGTCAGCGTGGGTTTCCTCCAAGTGCTCCCACATGTTCTCCCCGTGTCAGCGTGGGTTTCCTCCAGGTGCTCTGACATGTTCTTCCCATGTCAGTGTGGGTTTCCTCCAGGTGCTCTGACATGTTCTTCCCGTGTCAGTGTGGGTTTCCTCCAGGTGCTCTGACATGTTCTTCCCATGTCAGTGTGGGTTTCCTCCAGGTGCTCTGACATGTTCTTCCCGTGTCAGCATGGGTTTCCTCCAGGTGCTGCGACATGTTCTTCCCATGTCAGTGTGGGTTTCCTCCAGGTGCTGCGACATGTTCTTCCTGTGTCAGTGTGGGTTTCCTCCAGGTGCTCTGACATGTTCTTCCTGTGTCAGTGTGGGTTTCCTCCGGGTGCTCTGACATGTTCTTCCCATGTCAGTGTGGGTTTCCTCCAGGTGCTCTGACATGTTCTTCCCGTGTCAGCATGGGTTTCCTCCAGGTGCTGCGACATGTTCTTCCCATGTCAGTGTGGGTTTCCTCCAGGTGCTCTGACATGTTCTCCCTGTGTCAGTGTGGGTTTCCTCCAGGTGATCCGACATGTTCTCCCTGTCTCAGCGTGGGTTTCCTCCAGGTGCTCCCACATGTTCTTCCCATGTCAGCGTGGGTTTCCTCCAGGTGCTCTGACATGTTCTCCCTGTGTCAGTGTGGGTTTCCTCCAGGTGCTCCAACATGTTCTTCGCGTGTCAGCGTGGGTTTCCTCCAGGTGCTCTGACATGTTCTGATGGCGGTGAAAACATCTGCCCTGTGATGGTCGCTGCTCTCATGATTCTGTTTGAACTGATGTGAAATTAAAACTGTGGTAGAACATTCATTCTTTCATCAGCAGGAAGTTCAGGCTTCTTCTTCACCACCAACATGTTGTACACTCATAATGACATTATCATGCCACATTACATGAGGTGTAAAACCCACATGAAACACACATGTGACGTCATGCCAGAAGAACCAGGAACACTTTTTCACTGCTGAAAAACTATATAATGTACAGGCAGCACAGTTGTGCAGTGGTTAGCACCGTCACCTCACGGGTTTGAACCCCAGGGTGAGCGAGCCCTTCTGTGTGGAGTCTGCATGTTCTCCCCGTGTCAGCGTGGGTTTCCTCCAGGTGCTCTGACATGTTGTCCCCGTGTCAGTGTGGGTTTCCTCCAGGTGCTCCGACATGTTCTTCGCGTGTCAGCTTGGGTTTCCTCCGGGTGCTGCGACATGTTCTCCCTGTGTCAGCGTGGGTTTCCTCCAGGTGCTCCCTCATGTTCTCCCCGTGTCAGCGTGGGTTTCCTCCAGGTGCTCCGACATGTTCTTCGCGTGTCAGCATGGGTTTCCTCCGGGTGCTGCGACATGTTCTCCCTGTGTCAGCGTGGGTTTCCTCCAGGTGCTCCCTCATGTTCTCCCCGTGTCAGCGTGGGTTTCCTCCAAGTGCTCCAGCTTCCCCCCACAGTCCAAAGACATGCAGGTTAATTGGTGACTCTAAATTGTCCGTAGCTGACAATGTGCGTGTGGTTGTCTGTCTCTTTGTGTCATTCATGTGATAGTCAAGACATTTAAAATAAAATTCATTATTCACTCAAACAAACTTTAGCTCAGGTTGTGCAGATACTCCAGGAAATGACATCACAAAGAAAACCCCCAGTGTAGACACTGAGGACTGTTTCTACTGCATAGAGTGTAAAGGGTTAATGAAATGTCCTAATAACATACATTAACCATTTTTTTCTCTGTGTTTTAGTGAGGCTGTAGTGTGTGTGTGTGTGTGTGTGTGTGTGTGTGAGTAAGAGGATGAGCGGTGGTAAAAAGAGGAGTGGCTTCCAGATCACCAGTGTGACCTCAGACATCAACCAGACTCTGGCTGGCCAATCAGCTCCCAGTGTGGTCCTGACCGTCGTCCAATCAGCAGCCTCCTCCTCCTGCAGCGCTCAGGGAAGCTCCTCCCAGCCGACCACGCCCTCTCTGAAGAGGAAATACATCTCCCACGATGCCTCAGGGCAGGGAGCGGGGTCTTCCTCCAGGTTCAGGGTGGTGAGGCTGGCGGTGGGCGGGGCCGGCAGCGGTGGACGGGGCGAGCCATACCACCGCGGACGATGGACGTGCACGGACTTTGTGGAGCGTCATGAAGGGGCAGTATTCAAGCGGGTGATGGACACCATGAGACATGCCCACTCGCTGGAGTCCCTGGAGATGATTGGTCGGGACATAGACAGAGGTGCAGTCCACTCTCAGGACACCGCCCACTTGCTGGCTCAGCCAATCCGTGGCAAGGAGGGGGCGGGGCTTGTGCTGCACAGCGGGCCGCCTTCTCCGACACACCAAGAGCCAATCAACATCCGGCTCCTGGACCTCAAGGACCCAATGGGAGCTCAGGGTTTTGAATCCACCCTTCCACCTCCTTCGCCCCGCCCACGAATCGTCCCTCCACCTCTACGATTGGACGTCGATTCTGCAGGACGGGTACGAAGCAATTTCATTGGATGAAGTGAACAGTTTCGATACTTTATACTGACCTGTCTCATCTGCCTGTCTCACCTGTCTCTCTCACCTGTCCCTCTCAGTCTGTCCTCAGGCTGTCCCACTCTCAGCCCAGCTCCCCCCCTGCTGGACCGTACCATCCCACTCTGACCCCCATTCAAACTCCAGCAGCCTTCAGTCTGGACGAAACCATCTTCAGCCTGTCGGGGGATGACAGGTAAGTTATTCATGACTCACTGGTGGGTGTGGCCGCTGTGGGGAGGTGTCTCATCTACAGTTAGCTGCAGACAGACAGACAGAGACATGTGGACAGACAGCTGCAGGGAACAGATACAACTCGAACAATCATTACTACAGCTACTGATGATTGATGGATGATGGAGTCATGTTCTATGTCACCATGAACACACTGAGGGAACATGTCTATGATTGTAGAACGTGTCTATGGTTGTAGAACGTGTCTGTGGTTGTAGAATGTGTCTGTGGTTGTCAAATGTATCTATGGTTGTAGAACGTGTCTGTGGTGGTAGAATGTGTCTATGATTGTAGCATGTGTCTGTGGGTGTCAAATGTGTCTATGGTTGTAGAACGTGTCTGTGGTTGTAGAATGTGTCTATGGTTGTAGAACGTGTCTGTGGTTGTAGAATGTGTCTGTGGGTGTCAAATGTGTCTATGGTTGTAGAACGTGTCTATGGTTGTAGAATGTGTCTGTGGTTGTAGAACGTGTCTATGGTTGTAGCATGTGTCTATGGTTGTAGCATGTGTCTGTGGTTGTAGCATGTGTCTGTGGTTGTAGAAGGTGTCTGTGGTTGTAGAATGTGTCTGTGATTGTAGAAGGTGTCTGTGGTTGTAGCATGTGTCTGTGGTTGTCAAATGTATCTATGGTTGTAGAACGTGTCTGTGGTGGTAGAATGTGTCTATGATTGTAGCATGTGTCTGTGGGTGTCAAATGTGTCTATGGTTGTAGAACGTGTCTGTGGTTGTAGAATGTGTCTGTGGTTGTAGAAGGTGTCTGTGGTTGTGGAATGGTGTCTGTGGTTGTAGAATGTGTCTGTGGTTGTAGAATGTGTCTGTGGTTGTAGAATGTGTTTGTGGTTGTAGCATGTGTCTATGGTTGTAGAAGGTGTCTGTGGTTGTGGAATGGTGTCTGTGGTTGTAGAACGTGTCTGTGATTGTAGAATGTGTCTGTGGTTGTAGAATGTGTCTGTGGTGGTAGAATGTGTCTATGATTGTAGCATGTGTCTGTGGTTGTAGCATGTGTCTATGGTTGTAGCATGTGTCTGTGGTTGTAGCATGTGTCTGTGGTGGTAGAATGTGTCTATGATTGTAGCATGTGTCTGTGGTGGTAGAATGTGTCTATGGTTGTAGAATGTGTCTGTGGTTGTAGAAGGTGTCTGTGGTTGTGGAATGGTGTCTGTGGTTGTAGAACGTGTCTGTGGTTGTAGAATGTGTCTGTGGTTGTAGCATGTGTCTATGGTTGTAGAACGTGTCTGTGGTGGTAGAATGTGTCTATGGTTGTAGCATGTGTCTGTGGTTGTAGCATGTGTCTATGGTTGTAGAACGTGTCTGTGGTGGTAGAATGTGTCTGTGGTTGTAGCATGTGTCTGTGGTTGTAGCATGTGTCTATGGTTGTAGAACGTGTCTGTGGTGGTAGAATGTGTCTGTGGTTGTAGCATGTGTCTGTGGTTGTAGCATGTGTCTATGGTTGTAGAACGTGTCTGTGGTGGTAGAACGTGTCTATGGTTGTAGCATGTGTCTGTGGTTGTAGCATGTGTCTATGGTTGTAGAACGTGTCTGTGGTGGTAGAATGTGTCTATGGTTGTAGCATGTGTCTGTGGTTGTAGCATGTGTCTATGGTTGTGGAACGTGTCTGTGGTGGTAGAACGCGTCTATGGTTGTAGAACGTGTCTATGGTTGTAGAACGTGTCTATGGTTGTAGAATGTGTCTGTTGTTGTAGAACGTGTCTATGGTTGTAGAACGTGTCTATGGTTGTAGAACATGTCTGTTGTTGTAGAACCCTGAGGGTTCTGTGGTGGACGTTGACCTCTTCCTGAGCAGATTACTTCAGTTCCCTCAGAGCGGAGGTTAACTCCAGTGTGACACGCCACTGACCTACATACCACACACACTCAGAGCACCGTCAGCTGATCTCAGAGCAGCGAGAACAGACTCATGGTGTGGACGCCAGATTAAGACACAAAGAGGACGTATTGATTCAGAGACAGCGAAACGTCTATCGGTCAATATTCCCGAACACAGGCCGTCTCCACAACAGATTGATTGACCCTGGTTCTGAAACCGGTCCTTTCAGGACTCTTAGAAACTTATAGGTGAGAACCAGCTACATCCCCACCAGTTTGGATCAGAACCAATGTAAACAGGGCTGTGTCATCAACAGGGGGCGGGGCATGACATGACAGAAGTGATTGGTCCTAGAAAGATGCTGCATCGCACTGATTACCTGTTAACTGTAGAATAAGACCCACCCACTGATGATGTCACAGCCCAGCCCTCAGCTGGAAACCCTCCAGGTTCTGATCTAACAACAACAACAACAACAACAACAACAGCAGCAACAATATATAAATACATAAAAACAAATAGTTGATGATTGTTTATGAAACATCTGAAATTCTCCTCAGAAACTTTTTGTGGATGTTGATGTTTACTTTTACAGAAAAATGTAAATAAATATTAACTAACAATGAGACTGTGTAAACACCACCATACACAACAACAACAACAACAACAACTACAATACTAATAATAATAATGACAACAATAATAATAACGATAATGAATTTTGTTGTATTAAACATTTTTTTATATTTTAATCAGTTTCTGATGAATTATTTGTAAATATTTATTATCAGAAAAAATTATTATTTCATGATTTATCAATAAATAAATTCATATATATTTAATTTATTTAAAAACCTCTGATGTGTCAAATAGCTTCTAATATTTTAATTAACTTCTAATATATTTCTTATTTTTTGATATATAAATACAACTCTGTCATATTCAGTAAACTCTGATATTTTAATTATTCTCTGTTATCTTATTTATTTATTTTGTTTAGTTAAATTCTGAAATACTAATAATTTTCATATATTAAATACTCTCATATATTAATTCATTTTTCATATATTAATTTCTGATTTATTAATAGTGAATTTGATCTCAGTCAGCAGGTGTAGAAGCATGTTTCAGTTTGAATCATATTCAGTTAATTACTTTTTGATTAGTTAATAAATCTGTGTCATAAACATTAATTACTGATAAAGAGTTTGTATGTTTCAGTTTGATTCATATATTGTGTATGTCTGTAGTTAATATGTTGCAGCATCCAGGAGATTAGAAACATGTTGGATCTTAAATTATATAAATTACTGATATATAAATGAATTAATGTGATAATAATAGCAGTTGGGTGTAAAAACATGTTTCAGTTTGATTCATAATAATTAATCACTGATATATAAACAGTTATTTATTTACAGTATCAGCTGATGTCTGAACCTGTCTGAGTCTGACTGTGTGAACACATGAATACATGAATGAATGAAACTCTGTGTTCAGACTGACTCTGAGTGGGCGATAGGAGAATTCCCCTGCAGTGTTCCTATTGGCTGACAGTGAGTGGGCAGGGGCTGGAATGAGGCAGCAGCCAATCAGAGGGCAGAGAGTGTGTGGGTGTGGGAGGCGGGGTTGTTTAGAGGAGACACTCAGAGACACTCAGAGTCTAACAGTCAACATGTGGACGTCCTGAGACAGCTGCTGCTGATTGGACAAAGTTCTCAGGGACCTGAGGCAGCCAATCAGAGACAGTCTGGAGGACAGGAGACAGGAACGGGGAACAACTAAGACTGTGGACGTTAACGAGGGTGGACATTGAAGCAGTTGCTTTGAATCACCTTCTCGTTGGATGATCTGACTACTGATTGGTCAGCAGGTTCCTGCGGTCTGTAGCTGAGCTCTGACTGGACATGACTGACGCTGGGCTGTGATTGGTTGGACATGTTTGGGAGTGTAAAGAAAATGATTTTGGGGCAAGGGCAGCCATCCTCTCCCCTCTCTGACCCCACCCCCTGTCCTCGTCCTCAGCGCCGTCCTCCGTCGACCCCGCCCCTCCCTCGCAAGACGCTACAGCTTGTTGCTAAGCAACCAGAGGCTTCTGTTGTGTTACGGGATCGGAGGCGGGTCAAAGGTCAGGTGTCAGGTGTCAGGGAGTCCTGGCCGGGCGCTGCGCTGATGGCCTCTGAGCCCAAACACAAGACGAGTCGGAGGTCCCTGACCCCGCCCTCCTGGGGTCAGAAACCCAGAACTGCCCACCAACCACAACCTCAGGTGACCCCGTCAGCTCCGCGCCCCGGCCTGCCGCCCGCTTCCCCTCACCCTCATTGGTCAGTCCCCGTTAGAGCTCCACCCACTGGACGGGGCTCAGATGCCACTATGATGTCACTGCTGCTGTTCTGCCACAGGTAACTACGGCAACCACATGGAGGGGGTGGGTGGGCTCTGACTCACCTGGAGGTTGACACGCCTTCTGAAAATCTGGGGGGTTATGGCGTCTTTGTTAAAATCACTCTGATGCTTTATTGATGAGGTATCAATGGGTTAGGGTCAATGACCACGGGAGGACACGTGATCAGAGGCATTTAAAATGTCTCAAAGTGTGGAAGTGTCAGACACAGAGACAGAGTCAGAGTCAGAGTCAGAGATGGAGACGGAGACCGAGACAGAGACAGAGACAGAGTCAGAGTCAGAGACAGAGTCAGAGACAGAGAGAGAGAGACAGTCAGAGACAGAGACAGGGTCAAAGACAAAGACAGAGGCAGAGACAGAGTCAGAGTCAGAGACAGAGTCAGAGACAGAGAGAGAGAGACAGTCAGAGACAGAGACAGAGTCAAAGACAGAGACAGGGTCAAAGACAAAGACAGAGTTAAAGACAGAGGCAGAGTGAGAGACAGAGTCAGAGTCAGAGACAGAGACAGAGTCAGAGTCAGAGTCAGTCAGAGACAGAGACAGAGTCAGAGTCAGTCAGAGACAGAGACAGAGTCAGAGACAGAGACAGAGTAAGAGTCAGTCAGAGAAAGAGTCAGAGTCAGAGACAGAGTCAGAGTCAGTCAGAGAAAGAGTCAGAGTCAGAGTCAGTCAGAGACAGAGACAGAGTCAGTCAGAGACAGAGTCAGTCACAGAGACAGAGTAAGAGTCAGTCAGAGAAAGAGTCAGAGTCAGAGACAGAGTCAGAGTCAGTCAGAGAAAGAGTCAGAGTCAGAGTCAGTCAGAGACAGAGACAGAGTCAAAGTCAGAGACAGAGTCAGAGTCAGTCAGAGAAAGAGTCAGAGCCAGAGTCAGTCAGAGACAGAGACAGAGTCAAAATCAGAGACAGAGACAGAGCCAGAGCCAGTCAGAGACAGAGACAGAGTCAGAGTCAGAGTCAGTCACAGAGACAGAGTCAGAGTCAGAGTCAGTCAGAGAAAGAGTCAGAGTCAGAGACAGAGACAGAGTCAGAGTCAGTCAGAGAAAGAGTCAGAGTCAGAGTCAGAATCAGAGACAGAGTCAGAGCCAGAGTCAGTCAGAGAAAGAGTCAGAGTCAGAGTCAGTCAGAGACAGAGACAGAGTCAGAGACAGAGCCAGTCACAGAGACAGAGTAAGAGTCAGTCAGAGAAAGAGTCAGAGTCAGAGACAGAGACAGAGTCAGAGTCAGTCAGAGAAAGAGTCAGAGTCAGTCAGAGAAAGAGTCAGAATCAGAGACAGCGACAGAGTCAGAGTCAGTCAGAGAAAGAGTCAGAGTCAGAGTCAGTCAGAGAAAGAGACAGTCAGAGAAAGAGTCAGAGTCAGTGTCAGTCAGAATCAGAGACAGCGACAGAGTCAGAGTCAGAGTCAGTCAGAGAAAGAGTCAGAGTCAGTCAGAGTCAGAGTCAGAGACGGAGACAGAAAGAGTCAGAGTCAGTCAGAGACAGAGTCAGAGTCAGAGACGGAGACAGAAAGAGTCAGAGTCAGTCAGAGACAGAGTCAGAGTCAGTCACAGAGACAGAGTAAGAGTCAGTCAGAGAAAGAGTCAGAATCAGAGACAGAGACAGAGTCAGAGTCAGTCAGAGAAAGAGTCAGAGACAGAGACAGAGTCAGAGTCAGAGACAGAGACAGAGTCAGAGTCAGTCAGAGACAGAGACAGAGTCAGAGTCAGAGTCAGAGACAGAGTCAGAATCAGAGTCAGAGACAGAGTCAGAGTCAGAGTCAGTCAGAGACAGAGACAGAGTCAGAGTCAGAGACAGAGTCAGAATAGTAGTATATATACTATACTAGTATAGTATAATAGTAGTCACTAACTGACCTGTATGACATCATCACACGTGGTGTAAACAACCTGGACTGTGTTCTAACACATAAACAAACAGAACCTCAGAACTGATACACACCGTTCTGTAAACATAAATAACAACAGAATCTGATTCATTAACACAGGAACTGTTACCTTAATATGTTCTCATAACATGTTGACAAACAAACAACTAATCACATAAACCAGTTTGTGTATGTGCAGTAAAACTGGTAAATGAACGTGTAAACAAAATACATATTTCCCTATAAACACATGATGTCTTGTGTTTGTGTGTGAAACAAACAAACAAAAGATACAGAGGAGAGTAAATAAAAAATACACTGAGCTGTGAGGAGATCAACTCCTCTGTTGTTGTCGTTGTTGTTGTTGTGTGTGTAATAGATCTGGGGTCTGTTTCACAAAGCAGGTTCAACAAACTCTGAGTCTAATCCTGAACTCTGAGTTGATCTACTCTGAGATAGGAAACTCTGAGTTTCCGGTTCCAGAACAGCTGATTTGAATCAGTTTAATCAACTCGGAGTAGTTTCACCTGGAGTTAAGCGCGTGCACCACAACTATAAAAAGCCAGCATCAATGGAGCCCCGATTCAACGAGTCACCATGGCAACGGGGAAGAGGAGGGCTGCGTTTTTCACCCCACTAGAATTAGAAATCTTAATGCGCTCATACAGCGAGTTTGCACACGTTTTCAAAAAGAAGTGCAACACCGCTGCAGCTGCAAAAGAGAGGGAGACGGTGTGGGAGAACATTGCTGCTCGGGTCTTGAATGGTAGCCTATTAATTTATTTCATTTAGGTGCAATCCCGCGGGGGAGAAGCGCACTTGGCAGCAGTTTAGATTGAAATATAAAAACACTGTTCAAACAGGTAAGACCTCGGCATAATCTCATGGGGGTACCTCATTTTGATCATGTTTTACATTGTAAAGTAAATATTAAGTGGCTGTTTGACTGTGCAGTTGTTGTATCGCCAACATAATGCTGTTTTCACACACATAAATGTCTTCTCATCTATATCATGTTCTGTTAAATAATTAAGCCTATTTAAACTAACACAGACTTCTACTCAGCCAACAGAAAGAAGGCAGATGCCCGTAAAACGAGCACACTTTTCTGACCGCCCTGCATAAATGTACAGTTGCCTTACTCAAGTGCTCAGCATCTCCGACATTGTACAAAAAACTTCCATTCGCAAAGAAACACAGCGCAACACACAATATCTGCTGGGATGTGAGAGCATGACTATGACTGGTAATGTTGCAAATGTAAGGACGGATTAGGTTGTGTATGTAGATGATGGACTGTGACGTGAAACGGTACAGCTCAAAAAGATAATTGTGTGGAAATGCTAGAACATCTATGCGCGGTCTGATAACCATCTCCCGACGAATATTTAATTCTCTGCGCAGTAATGCTGCACCTTCATCCACGGGATCGTTATCAAAAGGACATGCCATGTTAGTGAAAAAAGTCTCCACCTACTGTGCCTAATGGACTTCTAATATACTGACTCTGATTTTTTAAAATGACAGACGGCAGAACTAGGCTACGCCAAAACTCGCCTGCTGACTGAATGAATGAGGAAATCAGATGGAGTGTGTGGCTCTGAAAGAGGGCGGAGACAGAGAGAAACTCAAGGTTCATTGAGAAAAACCTGGTCCCGACCAGGTTAGGTTCATAGAGTCTGTTACTACGGTAACTGACCGAGAGCTTAAGTTACCTCTCTCTCTGAAACAGACTAGAGTTACCCCTCTTTCTCTGGTTTGAGTTACCTCCCTTTTTGAAACGGACAACTCAGAGTTTCCCTCATTTCAGGGTTAACAGACTCTGAGTTTTTACTAAACCTGCTTTGTGAAACGGACCCCTCATTTCCTGAGCAAACTGTCAGTGGGTGTGTAAACACTGAAAGGAGTGGAAGAGTGAGAGCTGAAAACTGTGAACAGCTGAAAACAGAAAAAGCTGAAGTGTTAACACAGTAAAAAGTTGAAGCCTCAACACTGTAAACAGCTGAAATATTAACACTGTAAACAGTTGAAATGTTAACACTGTCAGCAGCTGAAGTGTTAAAACTTTCAATTTCAATTTCAGTTTTATTTATAAAGCCCAATATCACAAATCACAATTTGCCTCACAGGGCTTTACAGCATACGACATCCCTCTGTCCTTATGACCCTCACAGCTGATCAGGAAAAACTCCCCAAAAAACCCTTTAACGGGGAAAAAACGGTAGAAACCTCAGGAAGAGCAACTGAGGAGGGATCCCTCTTCCAGGACGGACAGACGTGCAATAGATGTCGTACAGAACAGATCAGCATGATAAATTAACAGTAATCCACATGACACAATGAGACAGAGAGAGAGAGAGAGAGAGAGAGAGAGAGAGAGATGCAGGTAATGACAGTAGCTTACAACAACATTATTGAAAGTAATAATATTATAGTTATAGTTCTGGTTACTGTGGTACAATATGTTGAAAGTATGTATTAATATCTGGCAGTATACATGTGTGACAATAGTCATATGTGTATAATAACAGTAGAAGTATGACTAATGACTAATGATGGCAGCAGCAGCAGGAGGCATCTGGCAGGACCACAGCAGCACAACCACACACGTCACGCTGTCCAGGCACCGCTGTGATATGAGTTAATCTGAGAGACAGTGGAGCACAAAGGCTCCGGAGAAGAAGCCGAGTTAGTGACATCCAGAATGGCCGAGTTAGCAAGATGCAGTAATAGAATACGAGAGAGAGAGAGAGAGAGAGAGAGAGAGAGAGAGAGAGAAGGAGAGAAGGTGCCCAGTGTATTATAGGGGGGTCCTCCGGCAGACTAGGCCTAAGTCAGCCTAACTAGGGGCTGGTACAGGGCAAGCCTGAGCCAGCCCTAACTATAAGCGTTATCAAAGAGGAAAGTCTTAAGTCTAGTCTTACAGGTGGAGACGGGGTCTGCCTCCCGGACCAGAACAGGAAGATGATTCCACAAGAGCGGCGCCTGAGAGCTGAAGGCTCTGGCTCCTGATCTACTTTTGGAGACTTTAGGGACCACGAGTAACCCTGCATTCTCTGAGCGCAGACTTCTGGTGGGATAATATGGCACTATGAGCTCTCTAAGATATGACGGAGCTTGACCATTTAGAGCTTTATAAGTTAACAGTAGGATTTTAAATTCAATTCTGGATTTTACAGGAGAGCCAGTGCAGAGAAGCTAAAACAGGAGAAATGTGTTCTCGCCTTTCTGTCAGTACATGTGCTGCTGCATTCTGAATTAGCTGGAGAGTTTTTAAGGACTTACTAGAGCTACCTGATAATAGAGAGTTACAGTAATCCAGCCTAGAGGTAACAAAAGCGTGGACCAATTTTTCTGCATCTTTTCGGGTCAGGATAGGCCTAATTTTCACAATATTACACAGATGAAAAAATGCAGTCCGTGAGGTTTGTTTTAAATGAGAATAAAAAGACAAATCTTGATCAAATATCACTCCGAGGTTTCTTACAGTAGTGCTAGAGGCCAGAGCAATGCCATCTAGAGAAACTATGTCATCAGATAAAGAGTCTCTGAGTTGTTTGGGGCCAAGAACAATAACTTCAGTTTTGTCTGAATTTAACATCAGGAAATTGGTGCTCATCCAGGTTTTTATGTCTTTAAGGCAGTTATGGAGTTTAGTTAATTGATTACTTTCTTCTGGCTTCATCGATAAATACAACTGAGTATCATCCGCATAACAATGGAAATTTATAGAGTGATTTCTAATGATGTTACCTAAAGGAAGCATATATAGAGTAAACAGGATTGGTCCGAGCACAGAACCTTGCGGAACTCCAAAACAAACTTTAGTACGTAAGGATGGTTCATTATGAACGCGAACAAACTGAAAACGATTAGATAAATAAGATTTAAACCAGCTTAGTGCAGAACCTTTTAGGCCAATTAAGTGATCCAGTCTCTGCAGTAGAATTTGATGGTCAATTGTGTCAAACGCCGCACTAAGATCTAATAAAACAAGTACAGAGACAAGTCCTTTGTCTGAAGCAATCAGAAGGTCATTTGTAATTTTAACTAGTGCTGTCTCAGTGCTCTGATGCACTCTAAATCCTGACTGAAATTCCTCAAATAAATTATTATCATGGAGAAAATCACACAGTTGGTCTGTGACTACTTTCTCTTTTTTTTTTTCTTCCTACTTGTCTGCATTGGTCTTCATAGCTTAGCGCCACTAAAGAGTGTAAGCTTCTTGTGAAGATTGATGCACTGTTAATCTTGCAGTCAGGTATTTTATACCCATAATGTGTGGTTGTGACCGTCACCCACCCTCCCTGGAGACTAGCCTAACAGCCTTTATTGGAAAAACTTCCTAATATGAGCCAGAGAGGGCCGTGATACACCAAAGTGTGTCAAGGGGAAAGTAAGGAAACAAGCAAGGGGGAGGGGGCAGGTGCTTAAGTCCTGAGTTATATAGTGACAGTGCATGTGGAGAAGAAGGAGGAAAAACAAACAAACAAATAAACAAACGAAAGAAAAAAACAGAGGAGAAACAGGCAGTGTAGCTGATGTATTGTGGCCTTGAGGTGGTTGTGCTTCATGCAGATTATCAAAAATAAACATATACATGTCTACTATACTGTACTGAAAAACAAAAACAAAAGAGTCTATACTGAACACCAAAAATGTGAGAGTCTTGGTGGAGGGGGAGAGCCCGATTGTAGAGAAGAGTTGCCAGCGTGGTGTGGTAGGTCTGAGACGCAAGTGGGCCCCTTTGGAGTGTTCCCATCGGTTCTTTGCGATGCGTCACGGAGCTGAAGTATCGAACATGCATGCACGTATTTGAACCCTCCCAATGTGTTTATGAAAACCATCACCAGGGTCCAGGGCCAGCCCTGCGGGGGAAGGGGGGTGGTATGGCACCCCAAGACCGCAGGAGCGCCCAGGCCCCAAGACCAGGGAGCCGCAGAGGCTGCAGGACACCACGCAGGCCCAAGGACCCAGGGCGGCGAAGGCCAGCACCCCCAGAGAGCCAGAGACACACCCCAGACAGGCGGGGCAGGAGGGCCCGCCCACCCACCGCCCGACGCGGACTGCCCCCACCACACGGACGCACCCAGGGACCGCTCCCGACCCAAGGAGCCAGGCGCGGGGGCCTGGCACCGCCCCCGGGGAGAGAACCAGCACCGCACCGGACGAGCTCGCACCAGGCGCCGGCCACCAGCAGACGCCGGACCAGACCACCATGATGTAAATGGGCTCCCTGGCTTCAACCCTCAGCCCAGGAGGGCCGGGCCCCACTAGCCATGCCATGCGTATCTACAGTGTGTGTAAACCCACCACCCCCCCCCTTACTATGATTCTCCGATCCCTGACGGAGAAACATTAACCCTACACCGTGAATGTGAATGTGAGTGCCCATAAGTGTGATGTGGTGCATTAAAATTGAGGGACATAGGAGACAGGTGGGGGCAAGGCTGATGGCTACAGCCCACTGCTGTCCTGCAGCCCGTGCAGCCATAAGGCACCTGGAACCTGTTCCCATCTGTCCCCCAAGATGTAGGTGTATGTGGTGCTTTAAAATTGGAGAGCAGATAAGGATGGGCCGGGGGGCAGCATGGAGGGCTACAGGACACCACTGTCCCATAGCCTGCCCCATCATGTAGCCCCCCAGTCCATCCGTGGTCTGCACCTCGAGGAGTGAGTGTATGTGGTGCGTTAAAACTGTGGAATGTGTGGTGAGTGAACTAAATGTGGTTTAGGAGGCCAGGCCAGTGTGGGCCCGGCCCGGGGGCTGGAGGGATGGATGGGAGGGGCTAGAAGGTGGCGCCAACCATGGTGGCACCAACCAGGCCCCGGCGCCGCGAGGCCCCCAGCGCCCACGGTCAGGGCAGGCCCACACTGCGCAGCACCAGAACACCCCCCGCGCGCAGCACCCCGGGCTGGGGAGGAGCCCACCCACCCCACACCAACAGGGGCGGAAACAGCCCCCTGGGGGGACCGGCTACGCCGCCCCAGGCCCAGGGAGCACGAGGAGACCCCGCCCCCCCCAGGCACACAGGGCGAGCAGTCCAGACGCACCCGCCCCCAAGGGAAACCGCCCGGCCCTGCGATCCCCCACAGAGCCAGGGAGCAGGCCCGGATTCAAAGGGAAGAAGGTGCACCTAACACATGCTTAAGACCTTGAGTTCTGATGAACCGCTGTGGTGTATTGTGGTGAGAGAGATAGAGGGATTAGGGATTACATCATTAACAGAAACACGTTACATATTACACAACAGTCTTTCTTGAGTTGTAATATTTATATGCACAGGTGGCATATGCTCACAGGCTGAGTGGCACTATACAGACACGTTTAGTGAGTGGATAAATGGTGACCATTTTTCTGTAAAGTATGTTAATTGGTTTCTGTGGCCAGCAGATATTTTCTCCAGCGAAATGTGTTCTACAAGGAGATTCAGCCAATGGTTGATGTTGAGGGTCTGTTTATCTTTCCAATTGACTAGGATTGTTTTCTTGGCGATGGCGAGAGCTACAAGAAGAGAGTTGCAGTGGCTGTTTGGGAGGTCAATTGTCATCAGTCACCAATTAAGCACAGGTTGGGAGATAATGGGATCCTGCAGTTCAAAATGGAGGAGAGTTTTTGAGTGACTGTTGACCAGAAGTGCTGGACGGGTGAACATAACCAGAGTGCATGAAAGTAGGTGTCTGCAGTGTTCTGAGTACACTGAGTGCATGTGTCAGATTGACTAAAGCCCATTCTATTCATTTTTTGTTGAGTGATGTGTGTTCTGTGGAGTACTTTAAATTGGATAAGTTGTATATTGGTGTGTCTTGTCATCTTAAATGTATTTTTGCATATCTGAGTCCAGAAGTCAGGGTCCCAGCTCCTTTTCCCATTTTAAAAGATTTCTAGTGTTTTCCACCAGGCTGATAAGGTGGAAGCAATCATTGGGTTCTTAAAACAGTTATGACGTCTGAGTGTAGTGGTGATAAATGGGAGGTCAGAGAGTTTTATATTGTTGCAGTCCGCCTGTTCTAGTTCAAGCCAGGAGTTGTAGTCTTCGTTAGGATATAACCATTTCAATAGGTATTGAAGCTGGTTAGCTAAATAGTAATGTTTAAAGTTAGGAGCGTCCAGTCCCCCTTCCAATTTGTTTTTCTGAAGGGTGCTTAGGCTAATTTTTGCTGTTTTGTTCTTTGAGTAGAATTTTATAATTGCAGAATCTAATGACAGGAACCATTTCGATGGGGGTGTGAATGGAATCATGGAAAAAAATAGTTAATTTGGGGTAGAATTTTCATTTTAACTGTGGCTATTCATCCCAGGAGGGAGATGGGAAGATTATTCCAGCGCTTCAGGTCACCACAGATCTTATCTAGCAGCGGGCTAAAGTTCAGGTGGACCAGGTCTGATAGTTTGGGTGAAATATTTATGCCAAGATATCTTATGTTGCCCACAGGGAGAGAAAATGTTTGGTCTGCAGGATTCCAAGAGTTCTCCGTTATTGGCATTATTGTCGATTTGGACCAGTTGATGGAGTAGTCCGAAAATTTAGAAAAATTTGTTATGAGATTAAATACTTCATGTAAAGACGATTTCGGAGTAAAGTGAAAGTAAAATGTCGTCGGCATATAGATTAATTTTATGCTCTGAATAGGCGGAATGGATACCTATGATCTTGCTGTTCTGACGGACTGCCATAGCCAATGGTTCGATGAATATTGCAAACAGTAGAGGCGAGAGTGGGCACCCTTGTCTGGTTCCTCTCTGCAAAATGAAGCTTTTAGATGTGATCCGGTTGGTGGTGACTGTGGCCTTAGGGAAATTATATAAGGCTGATACTCACTGGATAAATGACTCTCCAAAGCCAAATCCACTCAGGGTGGCAAATAGGAAGGACCAGTTGACCTTGTCGAAGGCTTTTTCTGCATCAAGTGACAGAATAATTGCTTTTGTATTAACGCGTTGTACTTTACTTATCAGATTAAGAACTCTTCTGACATTATTACTTGAGTGTCTGCCATTAATGAAGCCCGTTTGATGATTATGAATTATTGATGCGATTATTTTCTCCAGTCTAGAAGCGAGTGCCTTTGAGATAATTTTGATATCACTGTTAATTAGTGATAGAGGACAGTAGCTAGAAGGAAGTGTGGGGTCTTTGTCTGGCTTTAGTAATAATTTGATTGCTGCTGTATTCATGTGAGGTCTTATACCTCCGTTCTTTTTGATCTCTGTCACTGTCCTGATGAAAAGTGGTGCTAATATTGTCCAGAAATGTTTTATAAATTCGGCAGGAAAGCCGTCTGGACCTGGAGCCTTACCTGTTGGCATTTTGTCTAATGCGCTCTGCAGGTCATTAATAGTCAGGGGGGTGTCTAACATATTCCTGTGTTCCGTGGATAACTGAGGTAAATTTAGGTTATCGAGAAAAGCCTGAATATCTTCTGGGTTTGGATTGTTTACTGTTGAATATAAGTTATGGTAGAAAGAATAGAAAATCTGATTGATCTCCTGAGGAGATTGTGTATAATTTCCGGACGGCCCCTGGATTGTTGGTATCAGAGATTTTTCTTTATTGCGTTGGAGCTGATTAGCCAAAAATTTTCCTGATTTGTTACTGTGTTCAAAATTATTATATCTTAGTTGCTGTATGATAAATTCAGTTTTCTTTGATAGAATATTGTCCAGTTGCGATTTTGTACACTGTAATTGGGTCCATACTTGATCACTTGGATTGTTTGCATATTCCTGTGTTAGTTGTTTAATTTTTCCTCAGTGTTTTTCTGCTTGCAATTCCTGTTTCTTCTTGTAGGAGGAGTATGATATAATTTTTCCTCTGATTACTGCCTTCCCAGTTTCCCATATTAAAGATGGAGATAAAGTTGGAGAGTCATTGTCTTCAAGAAAGTTTGCCCACTCCCGTCTCACCATTTTGTCAAAGCGCCATGTTGGGGGCCGTTTATGGATGGTTTCTATTTGCAGATTGAGTGATATTGGTGCATGGTCGCTGATAATGATCGGGTGTATTTTTGTGGTCATTTTTTGTGAGATGGAGTTATTTAAGAGAAAAAAGTCAATTCTTGAAAATGAGCGATGCACAGGAGAGAAGAAAGTATATTCCCTCTTCGATGGGTATTTGAGTCTCCAGCCATCGCCAAGCCCAAAATCATCCATATATTCCTGTATTACCTTAGCCAATTGTGATTGCTTTGTGTGTACTGAGTTACTAGATCGGTCTAATGAAGCATTTAGGACTGTGTTAAAGTCTCCTCCTATTATAGTTGTCGAGCTGTCTGACAGGTTAGATAGTAAAGAGAAGATTGTGTGAAAGAAGGCTGGATCATCATTATTAGGGGCATACAGATTAACGATTGTATATAATTTGTTATAGATTGTTGCCTGAATAATGATGTAGCGGCCTTCTGGGTCTGTTACCGTGCTGTTTAAAGTAAATGGTAGTCTCTTGTGGACCATGATAGAGACACCTCTTTGTCTGTTGTTATAGCAGGATGAAAAAATTTGATTAAAATTTGGATCTTTAAGAGATTTTTCTTCTGACTTTAGCAAGTGGGTTTCTTGTAGGAGAAAAATATCTGTTTTCAATCTTGTGACAAAGTCCATCACTTTAATTTTTTTCGCCTGTGAGCGGATGCCATGTACATTCCAGGAAACCAAGTTTAGGTGTGACACTGACAAAGTGGGGGTTTTATCATACTGTGTGTGGGTATGGAGAATAATCTGTGTGTGTTTCTAAGTGAGTTTCTATCTGCGTGGATTTTGCATGAGTATATGTAATTGTTAAGTGTATGTATTACAGTCAACCGTTGTGCCATGGTGAAGCACCGTAGAGTTATGGAGCAGAGCATTAGAATACAAGCATGTTCAACAACCAGAAGCGCCTGCGCCTTGAGGTATTTAGAGAACCTGAAAAGACAAAGGGGTTACATGGAGTGTATTTGTGTGTGAGGTGAGGGGGAGTGAGTGAGAGGGATAGGGGGAGGAAGAGGGGAGGGGAGATGAAGGAGGGGAAAAACAAAGAGGAGGAAAGGGAGGATACTGGGTGGAGTATGTGAAGTGTACATTCACACCCTGTGAGATTTTTTTTTCCTTTTCACTAAGTCAGTGTTGTGTTCATTATATATACATATATATCCATATATCCACATGTACATACAAATACATCTGCATATATATATACATACATACATACATACATATATACCAGGGCCGCACAATTAATTGCATTGCAATCGCAGGAATGCTTAATTATCTGTTGCAGGAGAAATGTGTCAGAGTGCCACTTTGAATGAAATATACATACATATATTTATTTATTTCAAGAATAGTGCAGCCCCAATATATACAGTACAGGCCAAAAGTTTGGACACACCTTCTCATTCAATGCGTTTTCTTTATTTTCATGACTATTTACATTGTAGATTCTCACTGAAGGCATCAAAACTATGAATGAACACATGTGGAGTTATGTACTTAACAAAAAAAGGTGAAATAACTGAAAACATGTTTTATATTCTAGTTTCTTCAAAATAGCCACCCTTTGCTCTGATTACTGCTTTGCACACTCTTGGCATTCTCTCCATGAGCTTCAAGAGGTAGTCACCTGAAATGGTTTCCACTTCACAGGTGTGCCTTATCAGGGTTAATTAGTGGAATTTCTTGCTTTATCAATGGGGTTGGGACCATCAGTTGTGTTGTGCAGAAGTCAGGTTAATACACAGCCGACAGCCCTATTGGACAACTGTTAAAATTCATATTATGGCAAGAACCAATCAGCTAACTAAAGAAAAACCAGTGGCCATCATTACTTTAAGAAATGAAGGTCAGTCAGTCCGGAAAATTGCAAAAACTTTAAATGTGTCCCCAAGTGGAGTCGCAAAAACCATCAAGCGCTACAACAAACTGGCACACATGAGGACCGACCCAGGAAAGGAAGACCAAGAGTCACCTCTGCTTCTGAGGATAAGTTCATCCGAGTCACCAGCCTCAGAAATCGCAAGTTAACAGCAGCTCAGATCAGAGACCAGATGAATGCCACACAGAGTTCTAGCAGCAGACCCATCTCTAGAACAACTGTTAAGAGGAGACTGCGCGAATCAGGCCTTCATGGTCAAATAGCTGCTAGGAAACCACTGCTAAGGAGAGGCAACAAGCAGAAGAGATTTGTTTGGGCCAAGAAACACAAGGAATGGACATTAGACCAGTGGAAATCTGTGCTTTGGTCTGATGAGTCCAAATTTGAGATCTTTGGTTCCAACCGCCGTGTCTTTGTGAGACGCAGAAAAGGTGAACGGCTGGATTCCACATGCCTGGTTCCCACTGTGAAGCATGGAGGAGGAGGTGTGATGGTGTGGGGGTGTTTTGCTGGTGACACTGTTGGGATTTATTCAAAATTGAAGGCACACTGAACCAGCATGGCTACCACAGCATCCTGCAGCGACATGCCATCCCATCCGGTTTGCGTTTAGTTGGACGATCATTTATTTTTCAACAGGACAATGACCCCAAACACACCTCCAGGCTGTGTAAGGGCTATTTGACCAAGAAGGAGAGTGATGGAGTGCTGCGGCAGATGACCTGGCCTCCACAGTCACCGGACCTGAACCCAATGGAGATGGTTTGGGGTGAGCTGGACCGCAGAGTGAAGGCAAAGGGGCCAACAAGTGCTAAACACCTCTGGGAACTCCTTCAAGACTGTTGGAAAACCATTTCAGGTGACTACCTCTTGAAGCTCATGGAGAGAATGCCAAGAGTGTGCAAAGCAGTAATCAGAGCAAAGGGTGGCTATTTTGAAGAAACTAGAATATAAAACATGTTTTCAGTTATTTCACCTTTTTTGTTAAGTACATAACTCCACATGTGTTCATTCATAGTTTTGATGCCTTCAGTGAGAATCTACAATGTAAATAGTCATGAAAATAAAGAAAACGCATTGAATGAGAAGGTGTGTCCAAACTTTTGGCCTGTACTGTATATATACATGCATACACACATCTTTTGGTCTTTTTTTTATTTATTTATTTTTTATCCCTTTTATGATACAATTAAGCTATGGTTCTACTTTGTTTTGTGGTTTTAGGGGCTCTTATCTCACTTAGAAGAGCCATGGGGTGGTGGTAGAGTGGCGGAACAGCTGCCCATCTATGTATAATTTGTCGACCACAAGAGAGGTCCTATTTCCCCTCTACCTGTGCTCTTTTAAAATGGGATATAACACTTTCTGCCTCTCGTAGATTTCCCTGGGGAACTGATCGTTCATACCGAACGAAGTGCCTTTTAGCTCTCGTCCTTTATTCTTAACGAGCATTTTCTGCTGATAATGTTCGAATTTGGCGATGATAGGACGAGGACGCTGACCTCCTCGGGGTCCGAGCCTGTGGACACGGTGAAAGGTGATGTTGTTTACAGTCTCCGTCGGGATCTTGAGGGCCATCACCATGAACTTTTTTACCTGGACTTCTGGGTTGTCTGGTGTGCTCTCCGGGATGCCAGAAACGATTAAATTGTCTCTCATGCTTCTGGACTGCACGTCGAGGACAGTTTCCTTCAGGAGTTTATTTTCCTTTTTGAGGAGATCTACATCTGAAGTGACCGCCGCTAAGGTGGAGCGGAGTTCAGTGTTGTTTTGCTGCAGGTCGCTAATCTGCTGGTAAGTGAACTCCAAGCTTACCTTCAGGTCTTTTATCTCCTGGTGGAGCATACCGAGCACTTCTAGCTTCTTGTTGATGGATTCCAAGATGCTAAATTCGGAGGATAATAAGTCTTGTGTATTGGTGGCTGAGTCGGTCTTCTTCCTCTTATTGGGGTTGTCGGCAGGACCCTCCATGACGCACTCGTAGTAGTAGTGATCAATAAACTCTTCTAGGTCCTCCACTCTGGCTGATGGTGCAGGCTGGAGTTGTCACCCGTTAGGTAATTATATTTGTTTGGCTAGTTTGTTGATATCTAATCTAGCAGCTAGGCGCCGCCATGTTGAATCTCAAAATCTCACAGTGGTCTCGCGGTTTCACGCTGCCATCCGGTCCTGCGACTACTTTCTCAAGGATCTTTGACATAAAGGGAAGATTAGATATTGGTCTATAGTTGGCTAACACCTCTGGATCCAGGGTGGGCTTTTTTAGTAGAGGTTTAATTACAGCTACCTTAAAAGACTGTGGTACATAGCCTGTTAATAAGGATATATTGATCATATCTAATATATGAGTGTTAACTAAAGGAAAGACCTCCTTAAGTAGCCTGGTTGGGATGGGGTCTAAGAGACACGTTGATGATTTAGATGAAGAAATCACTGCGGTCAATTCTTGAAGAGAAATTGGAGAAAAGCAATCTAAATATATATTAGGTTTTACAGCTGTGTTTGAGGTTAGATAGGTACTATCTGAGGACAGGAGGTCATGAATTTTGCCTCTAATAGTTAGAATTTTGTCATTAAAAAAGCTCATAAAATCATTACTGCTAAGGGCTAAAGGAATACAAGGCTCAATAGAGCTTTGACTCTCAGTCAGCCTGGCTACAGTGCTGAAAAGAAACCTGGGGTTGTTCTTATTGTCTTCTATTAATGCTGAGTAATAGTTTGCTCTGGCATTGCGGAGGCCCCTCTTATAAGTTTTGAGACTGTCTGTCCAGATTAAACGAGATTCTTCCAGTTTGATTAATCGCCAATTCCTTTCAAACCTTCGCGATATTTGTTTTAACTTACGGGTTTGAGAGTTATACCAAGGAGCGAACTTTCTTTGCTTTGTTAACTTCTTTTTAAGAGGAGCTACAGAGTCGAGTGTTGTTCGCAGCGAGCCTACGGCGCTATCGACAAAATGAAGTTGGTACGGGAAACCTCTGTTACTGAAGGACTTGGTATTGAATTTAATGACAGAGTAATCATTTCCTTAAATTTTGCGACAGCACTATCTGATAAACATCTAGTATAGTAACTGTTGCTGAGTGGCATGTAATCGAGTAAAAAAAAACAAAAGTAATCAGATAATCATCCGATAGCGAGGGATTCTGTGGAAAGACTGTTAGGTTATCAATTTCAATTCCATACGTCAGAACTAGATCGAGGGTATGGTTAAAACAATGAGTAGGTTCATGTACAGCCTGACTGAAGCCAATGGAGTCTAATAATGAGATAAACGCGGTAGCCAGGGAGTCATTATCAACGTCGACATGAATGTTAAAATCGCCTACAATAATAACTTTATCTGATTTAAGAACTAAACTGGATAAAAACTCTGAGAATTCAGATACAAATTCAGAATACGGGCCAGGAGCACGGTACACTATAACAAATAAAAGTGGCTGCGAGGTTTTCCAGGTCGGATGTAAAAGACTAAGAACAAGGCTTTCAAATGAATTATAATCTAGTTTAGGTTTAGGGCTGATTAACAGACTAGAGTTAAAAATGGCTGCAACTCCCCCTCCTCGGCCGCTGCCTCGAGGAATGTGGGTATTATTATGACTGGGAGGAGTGGACTCATTTAGACTGACATATTCATCTTGACACAGCCAGGTTTCAGTGAGACTGAGTAAATCAATTTGATTATCTGATATTAATTCGTTTACTAACACTGCTTTAAACAGAGTCAGTGTTACACTCAAAAGTCAACTTATTGTCAAGTATGGTGCCCAAATATTTATATGACACCACAACTTCAAATTCCTGCCCACTGATAACAGTAAACAGTAACACTGTAAAAAGTTGAAGCGTTAACACTGTGGACGGTTGAAGTGTCAGTTACTGTCTGTCTGTGTCTTTCAGCAGTTCCAGTAACAGTCTGATTGCCATCGACAACAAAATCGAGCAAGCCATGGTAAGTTTGATCTAATGTAATCTCTTTTTTTTTGGGGGGGGGGGGGGTTCAGCCTTTTTTTAATTGATAGGACAGACAAGTGTGAAGGGGAGAGAGAGAGGGAGTGACATGCAGCAAAGGGTCACAGGCTGGAGTCGAACCACTGCGGCAACAGCCTTGTACATGGGGCGCCTGCTCTACCACTAAGCCACCGGTGCCCCGATATCTAATGTAATCTAACTGTGATTCTACTGTAGTTTTAATTTGATTCTACTGCAGTTTTATTGTGATTCTACCGTACGTTTTTTTTTTAATACTTTTATTGCAATAAATTCATGTTGCATTTTACAACTACATTCCATTCAATATTTACATGTTAATTGCAATTTCTTTTTTTTCTCCCCCCCCCCCAATACATAATATATATACACCCAGTGAAACAAACTGTTTTTATCTTTGTCCAGATACACGCATACATACATTCTTATCTGGACCTCTGTATGCTTATAATCATAAGCATAAAAATGTGCACATATGTATACACATTCAGATTTAATACAAAGATGAGAAGCAAAACCAAGGCACAAACCAACAAAAAAAAAAACAAACCAACAAAAAAACAAAAAACAAATAAAGGGGGTGGGGTTGGTGTGTGTGTGTGTGTGTGTGTGTGTGTGTGTTCCTGTGTAAATGTGAATCTGCTTCACAAACCATTCACAATACAATGATCATGTCTGTCTTATTCATAAAATTCATTATTTAATTCATTTGATTCATTAATGACCTCATAGCTCGTCCACTTAATCCATCGTCTTCTGTGCTCGGATTCTTCATTTCTAACTCTATAATTTACCCTCTCCATTTCACAAATCTCTCTTATGATTAACATCCATCTTTTAATTGATGGACTTCCAGATTTTAGCCACATCCTTGTGATCTGTTTCATAGCTGCAGTTCTCAGAATTCTATAGAGATACTGATCTCTTTCCTGTGACAGCTCAGGTGGAGATTTTCCTAGAATAATATGCACAGGATTAATTGCTTTTTGTATTTGAAATATACTCATGATAGTTGTTATCACTGAGTGCCAAAATATTTTTAATACAAGACAGAAAAAGAAAATATGTGAGTGGTTTGCCTTTGTCTCCCCGCACTTTCTCCAACAATTCGACGTCACAGATGTGTTAATTTTGGAATGTACCTCTGGTGTAATAAAAAATCTTATAGTTTCCATGAAAATTCTTTCCAATACTTAGAGTTTGTTGTTTTGTGAATCTCTGCACATTTGCTTCCATTCTTCTTTGTTAACCTGCTGTCCTAGTTCAGACGTCCATTTTTGTTGAGTTTTGTTTGTTTCCGCGTCCGTACTATTCTCCAGAATTTTGTATATTTTTGACAGCGAGTTTTTTATTTTCTTATTATGACTTTTGCTTAGAAAGGTAATTAAAGGGGGCATTTCTAAAAATTTTGTAAGGTATGTCCTTGTTTGCAAATATTTATAAAAATTACTTTGTGCCAGATTGTACAACTATAGATTGTACTTGAGTGTGCAAAGCAGTAATCAGAGCAAAGGGTGGCTATTTTGAAGAAACTAGAATATAAAACATGTTTTCAGTTATTTCACCTTTTTTTGTTAAGTACATAACTCCACATGTGTTCATTCATAGTTTTGATGCCTTCAGTGAGAATCTACAATGTAAATAGTCATGAAAATAAAGAAAACGCATTGAATGAGAAGGTGTGTCCAAACTTTTGGCCTGTACTGTACATATATAAATCTTTTTATTCTTTATTAACATTAAAATAATCAGTCACTTTACTGTGGTGTGACTGCGCCCTCTGCTGGCTGAATTGGAGCAGAGCATCTGCCCACATCTATCTCTGTTAATACGATGTGTGTGTGTGTGTGTGTGTGTGTGTGTAGGACCTGGTAAAGAGTCACCTGATGCTGGCGGTCAGAGAGGAGGTGGAGCTTCTGAGGGAGCAAATCAGAGAGCTGCAAGACAGGAACCAACAACTGGAGAGGGAGAACCACATCTTGAGAACACTCACACACAATATACACAACACATAACATACACCGCATCATGAGAACACACACACAGTATACACAACACATAACACACACCACATCCTGAGAACACACACACACAATATACACAACACATAACATACACCACATCCTGAGAACACACACACAATATACACAACACATAACATACACCACATCCTGAGAACACACACACAATATACACAACACATAACATACACCACATCCTGAGAACACACACACAATATACACAACACATAACATACACCACATCCTGAGAACACACACACACAATATACACAACACATAACATACACCACATCCTGAGAACACACACACACAATATACACAACACATAACATACACCACATCCTGAGAACACACACACAATATACACAACACATAACATACACCACATCCTGAGAACACACACACAATATACACAACACATAACATACACCACATCCTGAGAACACACACACACAATATACACAACACATAACATACACCACATCCTGAGACTGTTTTCAACAGGATTATAATCAGACTAATGAGGAGCCTGGTAACAATGACAACAGGACTATCTGATGATGATGATGATGATGATGATGACGATGATGATAAAGAGAACAGATTCTAATAAAATAATTATGTCTAACTACACAACGGACTGATGATGATAATGTTTAATGAGGACTACCAGTTGTAACACCAGTTTAAACCAGTTTATATTGGTCGGTTTAAATCAGTTAAAACCAGTTTGAATTGGTAAGTTTAAACCAGTTTAAACCAGTTCATATTTGTCGGTTAAAACCAGATTAAACAAGTTTACACTGGTCAGTTTAAACCACTTTAAACCATTGTAAACTAGTGTAAATTGATAAGTTAAAACCAGTTCATATTGGTCAGTTTAAACCAGTTAAAACCAGTTTATATTGGTCAGTTTAAGCCAGTTTAAACCAGCTCATATTGGTCAGGTTAATCCAGTTCAAACCAGTGTACACTGGTCAGTTTAAACCAGTTTACATTGGTCAGTTTAAACCAGTTTATATTGGTCTGTACCAGTTTTCACCAGTTTAAACCAGTTTTTCATTGGTCAGTTTGAACCAATTTAAACCAGTATATACTGGTTAGTTGAAACCAGTTTAACCTAGTTTACATTGATAAGTTTAAACCAGTTCATATTGATCAGTTCAAACATGTTTAAACCAGTTTATATTGGTCTGTACGAGCTTTAACCAGTTTATGTTGGTCAGTTTAAACCTGTTTATATTGGTCAGTTTAAACCGGTTTATATTGGTCAGTTTTAACCAGTTTAAACCTGTTTATATTGGTCTGTACGAGCTTTAACCAGTTTATATTGGTCAGTTTAAACCTGTTTATATTGGTCTGTACCAGTTTAAACCTGTTTATAATGGTCTGTACGAGCTTTAACCAGTTTATATTGGTCAGTTTAAACCTGTTTATATTGGTCAGTTTTAACCAGTTTAAACCTGTTTATATTGGTCTGTACCAGTTTAAACCTGTTTTTATTGGGCAGTTTAAACCAATTAAACCAGTATACATTGTTTAGTTTAAACTAGTTTAAATCAGTTTAGTTTGGTCAGTTTAAACCGGTTTTAACCATTTTCTTTGGTCAGTTTAAACCAGTTTTAACCAGTTTCTTTTGGTCTGTTTAAACCAGTTTAAACCAGTTTATATTGGTCTGTACCAATTTAAACCAGTTTATATTGGTCAGTTTAAACCAGTTTAAACTAGTTCATATTGGTCAGGCTGAACCAATTTAAACCAGTAAATATTGTTCAATTTAAACCAGTTTATATTGGTCAGTTTAAACCAGTTTATATTGGTTTGTACCCATTTAAATCAGTTTATATTGGTCAGTTTAAACCAGTAAATATTGGTCAGTTTAAACCAGTTTATAATGGTCTGTACCCATTTAAATCAGTTTATATTGGTCAGTTTAAACCAGTTTATAATGGTCTGTACCCATTTAAATCAGTTTATATTGGTCAGTTTAAACCAGTAAATATTGGTCAGTTTAAACCAGTTTATAATGGTCTGTACCCATTTAAATCAGTTTATATTGGTCAGTTTAAACCAGTTTATAATGGTCTGTACCCATTTAAATCAGTTTATATTGGTCAGTTTAAACCAGTAAATATTGGTCAGTTTAAACCAGTTTATAATGGTCTGTACCCATTTAAATCAGTTTATGTTGGTCAGTTTAAACCAGTTTATATTGGTCAGTTTAAACCAGTTTATAATGGTCTGTACCCATTTAAATCAGTTTATGTTGGTCAGTTTAAACCAGTTTATAATGGTCAGTTTAAATCTGTTCTCACTTTCCTCATCAGGTCATTTTTTTCTCACTCTTTCAGACTGTTTCTTCTTTCTGTAATCTCAAACATTTACCTGTAATCTCAAACATTTACCTGTAATCTCAAACATTTACCTGTTACCTGAACCTGATGATGGTGATGGACAATTCCTGGACACGTTTGACGTCCTTTGTGGAGCTTTGACCTGTGATGTCTTTGTCTTCAGCAGTGAAACACTGAGCTGAGCCTGACTGTCTCCTCTGTGTACTCCATCCTGTTACTGTACTGTAATGAGAGTACGGTTACTTTAAATATGGTTACTATAGTTAGAGTACTGTTACTTTCAATGCAGTTACTACAGTTAAAGTAATGTTACTGTAAATACAGTTACTAAAGTTACATTACTGTTACTTCAATTACAGTTACTGCAGTTAGAGTAATGTTACTTTAAATACGGTTACTACAGTTAGAGTACTGTTACTTTCAATGCAGTAACTACAGTTAAAGTACTGTTACTTTCAATGCAGTAACTACAGTTAAAGTACTGTTACTTTAAATACAGTTACTAACGTTAGAGTAATGTTACTGTAAATACAGTTACTAAAGTTAGAGTACTGTTACTTTCAATGCAGTAACTACAGTTAAAGTACTGTTACTTTCAATGCAGTAACTACAGTTAAAGTACTGTTACTTTAAATACAGTTACTAAAGTTACATTACTGTTACTTCAATTACAGTTACTGCAGTTAGAGTAATGTTACTTTAAATACGGTTACTACAGTTAGAGTACTGTTACTTTCAATGCAGTAACTACAGTTAAAGTACTGTTACTTTAAATACAGTTACTAACGTTAGAGTAATGTTACTGTAAATACAGTTACTAAAGTTAGAGTACTGTTACTTTCAATGCAGTTACTACAGTTAGAGTAATGTTACTGTAAATACAGTTACTAAAGTTACATTACTGTTACTTCAGTTACAGTTACTGCAGTTAGAGTAATGTTACTTTAAATACAGTTACTACAGTTAGAGTAATGTTACTGTAAATACAGTTACTAAAGTTACAGTACTGTTACTTCAATTACAGTTACTGCAGTTAGAGTAATGTTACTTTAAATATGGTTACTACAGTTAGAGTAATGTTACTGTAAATACAGTTACTAAATTTACAGTACTGTTACTTTAATTACAGTAACTGCAGTTAGAATACTGTTACTTTCAATGCAGTTACTACAGTTAGAGTAATGTTACTGTAAATACAGTTACTAAAGTTACATTACTGTTACTTCAATTACAGTTACTGCAGTTAGAGTAATGTTACTTTAAATACAGTTACTACAGTTAGAGTAATGTTACTGTAAATACAGTTACTAAAGTTACAGTACTGTTGCTTTAAATACAGTTACTACAATTAGGGTACTGTTACTTTAATTACAATAACTACAGTTAGAGTAATCTTACTTTAAATACAGTTAGAGTACTGTTACTTTAAATACAGTTACTACAGTTAGAGTACTTTTACTTTAAATACAGTTACTAACATTCGAGTACTGTTACTTTAAATACGGTTACTACAGTTAGAGTACTGTTACTTTAAATACAGATACTACAGTTAGAGTACTGTTACTTTAAATACGGTTACTACAGTTACAATACTGTTACTATAATTACGGTTACTGCAGTTAGAGTACTGTTACTTTAAATACAGTTACTACAGTTAGAGTACTGTTACTTGAAATACAGTTATTACAGTTAGAGTACTGTTACTTTAAATACAGTTACTACAGTTAGATTACTGTTACTTTCAATGCAGTAACTACAGTTACAGTACTATTACGTGAAATACAGTTACTACAGTTAGAGTACTGTTACTTTCATTGCAGTAACTACAGTTACAGTACTGTTACTTGAAATACTGTTACTACAGTTAGAGTACTGTTACTTTCAATGCAGTAACTACAGTTACAGTACTGTTACTTGAAATACAGTTACTACAGTTAGAGTACTGTTACTTGAAATGCTGTTACTACAGTTAGAGTACTGTTACTTTCAATACAGTTACTAACGTTAGAGTACTGTTATTGTAAATAGTTACTAAAGTTACAGTACCGTTACTTCAATTACAGTTACTACAGTTAGAGTAATGTTACTTTAAAAACAGTCACTACAGTTGGAGTACTGTTACTTTAAATACAGTAACTACAGTTAGAGTACTGTTACTTGAAATACAGTTACTAAAGTTACAGTACTGTTACTGTAAATACAATTACTAAAGTTACAGTACTGTTACTTCAATTACAGTTACTACAGTTAGAGTACTGTTACTTTAAATACAGTCACTACAGTTAGAGTACTGTTACTTTAAATACAGTTACTACAGTTAGGGTACTAGTACTTTAATTACAGTTACTACAGTTAGAGTAATCTTACTTTAAATGCAATTACTACAGTTAGAATAGTTTTACTTCAATTACAGTTACTACAGATAAAGTACTGTTACTTTAATTACAGTTACTAAATTTAGAGTACTGTTACTTTAAATACAGTTACAACAGTTAGAGTTAGAGTACAGTTACACTATAGCTTGAGTAGTTATTTCCTCAGCCTTCTGTCCCAAGTGTCGTACTGTAAATAATCTCAGAGATGACATCACGTCACATCAGATGATGTAGATCATGACCCTGTCTGACATCACTGTGACATCACATGACCTCTTGTCCTGAGGAGAGGAAACAGTTTCACCCACAGAGGGAGAGGAAGAGGGAGAGGAAGAGGAAGAGGAAGAGAGTATTGTTTGACTGTGAAATGAAAAACATGTTTTGAGCTCAAAGAAGAAGGAGAAGAAGAATGAGGCTGTCGCTCACAGTGTCGAGCTGAACTCATCAGGTCTGTGTATTTATTTACATGTTTATTATCAGTCTTTGTTTGTTGACACGTTTTAATCTTTGTTTTAACATTAATACACACGTGCACACACACACACACACACACACACACACACACACACACACACACACACATGTCCTGGATGTAAACAAAGTGTTTAACTGAGTGCTGTTTGTGTTGTTTACATGCTGCTCTCTGATTGGCTGTCAGACATCAAACATGTTGAAGGATCAGTGGAACCTCTGAACCCCCCATCTGTCTGTCTGTCTGTCTGTCTGTCTGTCTGTCTGTTTATATGTCTAAACATATATGTATGTGTGTGTGTGTGTGTGTGTACATACTGTACAGTATAAATATGCCTATATCTATCTATACATATATATTTAATATATATATTAAATCTTCTCATTCAATGCGTTTTCTTTATTTTCATGACTATTTACATTGTAGATTCTCACTGAAGGCATCAAAACTATGAATGAACACATGTGGAGTTATGTACTTAACAAAAAAAGGTGAAATAACTGAAAACATGTTTTATATTCTAGTTTCTTCAAAATAGCCACCCTTTGCTCTGATTACTGCTTTGCACACTCTTGGCATTCTCTCCATGAGCTTCAAGAGGTAGTCACCTGAAATGGTTTCCACTTCACAGGTGTGCCTTATCAGGGTTAATTAGTGGAATTTCTTGCTTTATCAATGGGGTTGGGACCATCAGTTGTGTTGTGCAGAAGTCAGGTTAATACACAGCCGACAGCCCTATTGGACAACTGTTAAAATTCATATTATGGCAAGAACCAATCAGCTAACTAAAGAAAAACCAGTGGCCATCATTACTTTAAGAAATGAAGGTCAGTCAGTCCGGAAAATTGCAAAAACTTTAAATGTGTCCCCAAGTGGAGTCGCAAAAACCATCAAGCGCTACAACGAAACTGGCACACATGAGGACCGACCCAGGAAAGGAAGACCAAGAGTCACCTCTGCTTCTGAGGATAAGTTCATCCGAGTCACCAGCCTCAGAAATGCAGTTACCAGCAGCTCAGATCAGAGACCAGATGAATGCCACACAGAGTTCTAGCAGCAGACCCATCTCTAGAACAACTGTTAAGAGGAGACTGCGTGAATCAGGCCTTCATGGTCAAATAGCTGCTAGGAAACCACTGCTAAGGAGAGGCAACAAGCAGAAGAGATTTGTTTGGGCCAAGAAACACAAGGAATGGACATTAGACCAGTGGAAATCTGTGCTTTGGTCTGATGAGTCCAAATTTGAGATCTTTGGTTCCAACCGCCGTGTCTTTGTGAGAGGCAGAAAAGGTGAACGGATGGATTCCACATGCCTGGTTCCCACTGTGAAGCATGGAGGAGGAGGTGTGATGGTGTGGGGGTGTTTTGCTGGTGACACTGTTGGGGATTTATTCAAAATTGAAGGCACACTGAACCAGCATGGCTACCACAGCATCCTGCAGCGACATGCCATCCCATCCGCTTTGCGTTTAGTTGGACGATCATTTATTTTTCAACAGGACAATGACCCCAAACACACCTCCAGGCTGTGTAAGGGCTATTTGACCAAGAAGGAGAGTGATGGAGTGCTGGCAGATGACCTGGCCTCAAACACATGTGGAGTTATGTACTTAACAAAAAAAGGTGAAATAACTGAAAACATGTTTTATATTCTAGTTTCTTCAAAATAGCCACCCTTTGCTCTGATTACTGCTTTGCACACTCTTGGCATTCTCTCCATGAGCTTCAAGAGGTAGTCACCTGAAATGGTTTCCACTTCACAGGTGTGCCTTATCAGTGTTAATTAGTGGAATTTCTTGCTTTATCAATGGGGAAGGACCATCAGTTGTGTTGTGCAGAAGTCAGGTTAATACATCAGCCGACAGCCCTATTGGACAACTGTTAAAATTCATATTATGGCAAGAACCAATCAGCTAACTAAAAAAGAAAAACGAGTGGCCATCATTACTTTAAGAAATGAAGGTCAGTCAGTCCGGAAAATTGCAAAAACTTTAAATGTGTCCCCAAGTGGAGTCGCAAAAACCATCAAGCGCTACAACGAAACTGGCACACATGAGGACCGACCCAGGAAAGGAAGACCAAGAGTCACCTCTGCTTCTGAGGATAAGTTCATCCGAGTCACCAGCCTCAGAAATCGCAAGTTAACAGCAGCTCAGATCAGAGACCAGATGAATGCCACACAGAGTTCTAGCAGCAGACCCATCTCTAGAACAACTGTTAAGAGGAGATCACTAGCGAATCAGGCCTTCATGGTCAAATAGCTGCTAGGAAACCACTGCTAAGGAGAGGCAACAAGCAGAAGAGATTTGTTTGGTCCAAGAAACACAAGGAATGGACATTAGACCAGTGGAAATCTGTGCTTTGGTCTGATGAGTCCAAATTTGAGATCTTTGGTTCCAACCGCCGTGTCTTTGTGAGACGCAGAAAAGGTGAACGGATGAATCCACATGCCTGGTTCCACTGTGAAGCATGGAGGAGGAGGTGTGATGGTGTGGGGGTGTTTTGCTGGTGACACTGTTGGGGATTTATTCAAAATTGAAGGCACACTGAACCAGCATGGCTACCACAGCATCCTGCAGCGACATGCCATCCCATCCGGTTTGCGTTTAGTTGGACGATCATTTATTTTTTCAACAGGACAATGACCCCAAACACACCTCCAGGCTGTGTAAGGGCTATTTGACCAAGAAGGAGAGTGATGGAGTGCTGCGGCAGATGACCTGGCCTCCACAGTCACCGGACCTGAACCCAATCGAGATGGTTTGGGGTGAGCTGGACCGCAGAGTGAAGGCAAAGGGGCCAACAAGTGCTAAACACCTCTGGGAACTCCTTCAAGACTGTTGAAAAACCATTTCAGGTGACTACCTCTTGAAGCTCATGGAGAGAATGCCAAGAGTGTGCAAAGCAGTAATCAGAGCAAAGGGTGGCTATTTTGAAGAAACTAGAATATAAAACATGTTTTCAGTTATTTCACCTTTTTTTGTTAAGTACATAACTCCACATGTGTTCATTCATAGTTTTGATGCCTTCAGTGAGAATCTACAATGTAAATAGTCATGAAAATAAAGAAAACGCATTGAATGAGAAGGTGTGTCCAAACTTTTGGCCTGTACTGTATATATATATACATATATATATATATATATATATATATATATATATATATATATATATATATATGCATATATATATATACACATACACACACATGTATATATATATACATATATGAATGTGTGTGTGTGTGTGTGTGTGGGGTTGGTTGTGTGTTGGCAGCAGCTCTTTGAGGCTGCTGGCCCTTTAAGAGAGGAAGAGGATGAGCCCACACCCTCCTCCTCCTCCTCCTCTTCCAGCACATTGTTCTGCAGCTCCCGGTGAACAGCGGCTTCCCTCCGTCTGCTGCTGCTACCGGCTACGGGGACAGACAGGGGGACAGACAGGGGGACAGACAGGTGTTTGTGACGTGTCTGTCTGTGTGTGTTGAACAGAGCAGTAGCGGGGACTGATGGATCAACCGGCGGAGACATAACCGGAGACAAAGACACAGGAAGACACGGAGACAGACTGAGGGACAGACAGGTGGACAGACAGGCGGACAGAGAGACACAGACAGGTAGACAGACAGGCGCTATGTGCGGAGGCACGCGCTGCTGGAGCGACAGGCACGAGCTCAGGTGAGTGACAGAACAAAGAGTTTCTTTGATTTCATCCGCTGATGCTCCTACTGCTGCTGCCATGGCAACCATCCCATAGTCTGAGGTCATGAGGAGAGGAGGGAGGAGGGGAGGAGGAGGGGAGGAGAGGAGACAGAAGAGGAGGGGAGGAGGAGAGAAGAGGAGACAGGAGAGGAGACAGGAGAGGAGGGAGGAGGGGAGGAGAGGAAACAGGAGAGGAGAAGAGGACAGGAGACAGGAGAGGAGGGAGGGAGGGAGGGGAGGAGGAGCGAAAAGGGGAGGAAACAGGAGAGGAGCGGAAGAGAAGAGGAGAGGAGACAGGAGAGGAGGGGAGGAGGGGAGAAGAGGAGACAGGAGAGGAGGAGAGGAGACAGGAGAGGAAACAGGAGAGGAGGAAGCGAGGAGAGAGGAGAGGAGACAGGAGAGGAGGGGAGGATAAGGAAGAGGAGAGGAAACAGGAGGGGAGGAGAGGGAAGAGGAGAGGAAACAGGAGAGGAGGGGAAAAGAGAGGGGAGAGGAGAAGCGAAGAGGAGAGGAGACAGGAGAGGAGGGCGGGAGGGAGGAGAGGAGGAGCGAAGAGGGGAGGAAACAGGACAGGAGAGGAAGGAGGAAGAGATGAGGAGAGGAGGGGAGGAGAGGAAACAGGGGAGGAGGGGAGGAGGAGAGGAGACAGGAGAGGAGGGGAGGAGAGGAGAGGAAGGAGGAAGAGAGGAGAGGGGAGAGGAGAGGAAACAGGAGAGGAGAAGAGGAGAGGAAACAGGAGAGGAGAGGAAACAGGAGAGGAATGGAGGAGAAGAGAGGAAACAGGAGAGGAGAGGAGACAGGAGAGGTGAGAGGAGAAGAAACAGGAGAAGAAGAGAGGGAAGGAAACAGGAGAGGACACAGGAGAGGAGGGAGGGAGGAGAGGAGTACTGAAAAAGGAAAGAAACAGGAGAGGAGAGGAAGGAGGAGGGGAGGAGAGGAGACAGGAGAGGAGGAGAGGAGACAGGAGAGGAGGAGAGGAGAGGAGACAGGAGATGAAACAGGAGATGAGCGGAGGAGATCAAATGAGTTTCAATAATAAAGATTCAGTTTGTCTCGGAACACATCAGTCTGTGTTAGTAAACAACTTCCTGTTTACCTGCTGTGTTTACAAACATGTGACATCATCAGTAAACATGTCACATCTGTTTCTGCTCTAACATTTAAAGATATATAGTCAAAGGCTGCGGTCCGACCCGTCTGATGTTTCTGCTCTAACATTTAAAGATATATAGTCAAAGGCTGCGGTCCGACCCGTCTGATGTTTCTGCTCTAACGTTTAAAGATATATAGTCAAAGGCTGCGGTCCGACCCGTCTGATGTTTCTGCTCTAACATTTAAAGATATATAGCTAAAGGCTGCGGTCCGACCCGTCTGATGTTTCTGCTCTAACATTTAAAGATATATAGCTAAAGGCTGCGGTCCGACCCGTCTGATGTTTCTGCTCTAACATTTAAAGATATATAGTTAAAGGCTGCGGTCCGACCCGTCTGATGTTTCTGCTCTAACATTTAAAGATATATAGCTAAAGGCTGCGGTCCGACCCGTCTGATGTTTCTGCTCTAACATTTAAAGATATATAGCTAAAGGCTGCGGTCCGACCCGTCTGATGTTTCTGCTCTAACATTTAAAGATATATAGTCAAAGGCTGCGGTCCGACCCGTCTGATGTTTCTGCTCTAACATTTAAAGATATATAGTCAAAAGCTCATAGGATGCTCTTGGTTATATTCTGTAAACTTTAAATCATATTTTAAGAAAAAACAGAATCTAATTTATTTTATATTTTTAAAAATGTGATTGTTGATAAATAAACAAACAGTTTTCTGTAAATGAAAGAAACAAACAAACAGTGAATCAATGTTTCATCAGATCACAGCTTTAATTCAGCAGGTCAACAGGAAGAGCTACAGGAAGTCCACTTCCTCACACACACGCACAATATACACACATAATACACACACACACACACACACATGCGCTGCTTCTGCTTTTGTCTGTTCGACTGTGTGTGTGTGTGTGTGTGTGTGTGTGTGTGTGTGTCCTACTGTGTGTGTGTGTGTGTGTGTGTGTGAGTCCTACTGTGTGTGTGTGTGTCCTACTGTGTGTGTGTGTGTGTGTGTGTGTGTGTGTGTGTGTCCTACTGTGTGTGTGTGTGTGTGTGTGTCCTACTGTGTGTGTGTGTGTGTGTGTGTGTGTCCTACTGTGTGTGTGTGTGTGTGTGTGTGTGTGTCCTACTGTGTGTGTGTGTGTGTGTGTGTGTGTGTGTCCTACTGTGTGTGTGTGTCCTACTTTCTGCTCTTTGTTTGACGGCTTCATTGAAAAAACACAAAGAGACAGAGAGACATGAAGACATGAAAGAAGTGAAGAGATATTTATAGAAAACTGACTCAAAATAAAAATGAATTCATAAATAAATAGATAAATAAAGAATTGTATTTTAAACTGATGTAAAATAAAGGACAAATATTAAAGAACAAATAAAAACAAATGTCCACAGAGGACGTGATTCACAGATAAACATTACAGAAATTTTGTTTAATATTGTTCTTAATATTGTGAATGTTGTTTGTAAACCTAACTCTTACATTTTTAATTTTGAAATTTTTAATCTGACTCTTTCTCCTTGACTGCTGTAACACTGGAATTTCTCAATTGTGAGAAATGAGGTGTGTCTTATCTTATCTTATCTTATCAGAACATGATGAACCACATGTGATGACATGTTTCACAGGTTAAGGGACAAATATTAGAAACATCATACATCATGTCTGAAAGATTTAAAAGTATTTTTCACCTGTAAAATAAAATGTTATATATTTTATTAATATTTAATCGTCTGATGTGAGACAGACTGAAACTGTCTCCTGGGACCGTCCTCGTCCTCGATGGAAGACAGGAACAATGAACTTCATCATTGACCTAGACTGACCCCAAACTGGGTCAGTCTAGGTCAGTCTGGGCCAAACAGGACCAAACTGGGTCTGTTAGGGACAAACTGGGCCTAAAACAGGACCAGAGTGGACCAAACTGCATCAGTCTGGGCCAAACAAGGTTAAACTGGGTCTATGAGGTCCAAATAGGGTCAAACTGGTTCAGTCTGGTCCAATGTGGGTGCAAAAGAAGACCAAACAGGACCAAGCAGGGCCAGAGAGAGTCAATCTGGTTACAGAACAGGGTCAGTCAGGTCAAAAGTGTGCTCATGTGGTCCCTGTCCAAAATGTGTGCAGGAGAAAAGGACCAGGAAGGGTTAACCTGTGGTCCCTGAACAGTCGAAGACCCATGTAGACTCACCTGTCTGTGTGTGTGTGTGTGTGTGTGTGTGTGTGTCTGTCTGTCTGTGTCTGTCTGTGTCTGTCCAACTAGCCCAGCGCTGAGGTGAGGCAGCTTGTGATTGGTGGTTGCCATGGCGCCCAGGCCGTCATCTGGGGAGCTGTGGGGGCTCCACCTGATGCCCCCTCGCATCCTGGTGGACTGCTGCCTGCCCAATGGTACGCCTTTGTTCTGTTCTATGTTGTGTTTGGTTCTATGTTCTGTTGTCTGATGGGTTGTCATGTGTCTCAGGGATGATGGTCAGTCTGTTGTGTTTGGTTCTATGTTCTGTTGTCTGATGGGTTGTCATGTGTCTCAGGGATGATGGTCAGTCTTGTGCTTGGTTCTGTGTTCTGTTGTCTGATGGGTTGTCATGTGTCTCAGGGATGATGGTCAGTCTGTTGTGCTTGGTTCTATGTTCTGTTGTCTGATGTGATGTCATGTGTCTCAGGGATGATGGTCAGTCTGTTGTGCTTGGTTCTATGTTCTGTTGTCTGATGGGTTGTCATGTGTCTCAGGGATGATGGTCAGTCTGTTGTGTTTGGTTCTGTGTTCTGTTGTCTGATGTGATGTCATGTGTCTCAGGGATGATGGTCAGTCTGTTGTGTTTGGTTCTGTGTTCTGTTGTCTGATGTGATGTCATGTGTCTCAGGGATGATGGTCAGTCTGTTGTGTTTGGTTCTATGTTCTGTTGTCTGATGAGTTGTCATGTGTCTCAGGGATGATGGTCAGTCTGTTGTGCTTGGTTCTATGTTCTGTTGTCTGATGTGATATCATGTGTCTCAGGGATGATGGTCAGTCTGTTGTGCTTGGTTCTATGTTCTGTTGTCTGATGTGATGGCATGTGTCTCAGGGATGATGGTCAGTCTGTTGTGCTTGGTTCTATGTTCTGTTGTCTGATGTGATATCATGTGTCTCAGGGATGATGGTCAGTCTGTTGTGCTTGGTTCTATGTTCTGTTGTCTGATGGGTTGTCATGTGTCTCAGGGATGATGGTCAGTCTGATGTGCTTGGTTCTGTGTTCTGTTGTCTGATGGGTTGTCATGTGTCTCAGGGATGATGGTCAGTCTGTTGTGCTTGGTTCTATGTTCTGTTGTCTGATGTGATGTCATGTGTCTCAGGGATGATGGTCAGTCTGTTGTGCTTGGTTCTATGTTCTGTTGTCTGATGGGTTGTCATGTGTCTCAGGGATGATGGTCAGTCTGTTGTGCTTGGTTCTGTGTTCTGTTGTCTGATGTGATGTCATGTGTCTCAGGGATGATGGTCAGTCTGTTGTGTTTGGTTCTATGTTCTGTTGTCTGATGTGATATCATGTGTCTCAGGGATGATGGTCAGTCTGTTGTGTTTGGTTCTATGTTCTGTTGTCTGATGTGATGTCATGTGTCTCAGGGATGATGGTCAGTCTTGTGCTTGGTTCTGTGTTCTGTTGTCTGATGGGTTGTCATGTGTCTCAGGGATGATGGTCAGTCTGTTGTGCTTGGTTCTATGTTCTGTTGTCTGATGTGATGTCATGTGTCTCAGGGATGATGGTCAGTCTGTTGTGTTTGGTTCTATGTTCTGTTGTCTGATGTGATGTCATGTGTCTCAGGGATGATGGTCAGTCTGTTGTGCTTGGTTCTATGTTCTGTTGTCTGATGGGTTGTCATGTGTCTCAGGGATGATGGTCAGTCTGTTGTGTTTGGTTCTGTGTTCTGTTGTCTGATGGGTTGTCATGTGTCTCAGGGATGATGGTCAGTCTGTTGTGCTTGGTTCTATGTTCTGTTGTCTGATGGGTTGTCATGTGTCTCAGGGATGATGGTCAGTCTGTTGTGCTTGGTTCTATGTTCTGTTGTCTGATGTGATGGCATGTGTCTCAGGGATGATGGTCAGTCTGTTGTGTTTGGTTCTATGTTCTGTTGTCTGATGGGTTGTCATGTGTCTCAGGGATGATGGTCAGTCTGTTGTGTTTGGTTCTGTGTTCTGTTGTCTGATGTGATGGCATGTGTCTCAGGGATGATGGTCAGTCTGTTGTGTTTGGTTCTGTGTTCTGTTGTCTGATGTGATGGCATGTGTCTCAGGGATGATGGTCAGTCTGTTGTGTTTGGTTCTATGTTCTGTTGTCTGATGTGATGTCATGTGTCTCAGGGATGATGGTCAGTCTGTTGTGTTTGGTTCTATGTTCTGTTGTCTGATGTGATGTCATGTGTCTCAGGGATGATGGTCAGTCTGTTGTGTTTGGTTCTATGTTCTGTTGTCTGATGTGTCATGTGTCTCAGGGATGATGGTCAGTCTGTTGTGTTTGGTTCTATGTTCTGTTGTCTGATGTGATGTCATGTGTCTCAGGGATGATGGTCAGTCTGTTGTGTTTGGTTCTATGTTCTGTTGTCTGATGTGATGTCATGTGTCTCAGGGATGATGGTCAGTCTGTTGTGCTTGGTTCTATGTTCTGTTGTCTGATGTGATGTCATGTGTCTCAGGGATGATGGTCAGTCTGTTGTGCTTGGTTCTATGTTCTGTTGTCTGATGGGTTGTCATGTGTCTCAGGGATGATGGTCAGTCTGTTGTGATGTGTTCTGTGTTCTGTTGTCTGATGTGATATCATGTCTCAGGGATGATGGTCAGTCTGTTGTGTTTGGTTCTATGTTCTGATGTCATATGTGATGTCATGTGTCTCAGGGATGATGGTCAGTCTGTTGTGTTTGGTTCTATGTTCTGATGTCATATGTGATGTCATGTGTCTCAGGGATGATGGTCAGTCTGTTGTGTTTGGTTCTATGTTCTGTTGTCTGATGTGATATCATGTGTCTCAGGGATGATGGTCAGTCTGTTGTGTTTGGTTCTATGTTCTGATGTCATATGTGATGTCATGTGTCTCAGGGATGATGGTCAGTCTGTTGTGTTTGGTTCTATGTTCTGATGTCATATGTGATGTCATGTGTCTCAGGGATGATGGTCAGTCTGTTGTGTTTGGTTCTGTGTTCTGTTGTCTGATGTGATATCATGTGTCTCAGGGATGATGGTCAGTCTGTTGTGTTTGGTTCTATGTTCTGATGTCATATGTGATATCCTGAAGGTTATCGAGCCGCTGGGCAACCGAGAGGAGAAGATCCTGAACCGAGAGATAGGTAACACACCTCACTTGTCCTCACCTGTCCTCACCTGTCATCACCTGACCTCACCTGTCCAAATTAATTTAATGTATTCACAGATATTTTTTGTATTTGTGGAATGTGTTTTATATTTACGGATTACACATTTACACACAGATTGTACGATTTGTTCACACACATAATTATGAAACGTGTGCAGATCAAGAAATATTTGTAGATCACTCTCTGTGCATTTACAGGTATTAATGACACAAATCTAACTCCATACACCTGTCATCACCTGTAATCACCTGTCCTCACTTGTCATCTCCTGTCTTCACCTGTAATCGCCTGTAATCACCTGTTATCACCTGTCATCACCTGTAATCACCTGCCATCACCTGTAATCACCTGTCCTCACTTGTCATCTCCTGTCTTCACCTGTAATCGCCTGTAATCACCTGTTATCACCTGTCATCACCTGTAATCACCTGCCATCACCTGTAATCACCTGTCCTCACTTGTCATCTCCTGTCTTCACCTGTAATCGCCTGTAATCACCTGTTATCACCTGTCATCACCTGTAATCACCTGTCCTCACCTGTCATCACCTGTCCTCACCTGTCATCACCTGACCTCACCTGTCATCACCTGTTGTCACCTGTCATCACCTGTTGCCTAGAACACAGTTCGTCTGCTTCTTATTGGTCCATGTCCTCACCCCTATGACCTCATCACTGATCCTGACCTCATGTCTCATCAGACTCCGCCCCCACCCTCAGACTAAGTCCGTCCTGTCCTCAGGGTTTGCCATTGGGATGCCGGTCTGTGAGTTCGAGATGATGAAGGACCCCGAGGTTCAGGACTTCCGCCGCTCCATACTGAGCGTGTGCAGAGAGGCCATGGAGGAGAGAGAGGGGGGAGGGGCCCACAGCCAGGCGCTCTACGTGTACCCGCCCAATGTGGAGTCCAGCCCCCAGCTCCCCCCCCACATCTATAGCAAGCTGGACAAAGGTACGCACCTGTTGGACACAGTTGGACAGCTAGTCTCAGGAGCCCGGGGACAAGCACATGTTAACACACCTGCCTGTCTCTAACTGTCTGTCTGTCTCTGCAGGGAGGTTGATCGTGACCATCTGGGTTATCGTGTCTCCGTCCAACTCCAAACAGAAATACACCCTGAAGGTAAACCTGATGTATGTTTGTGTCCGTCTTGTGCTGTGAGATCACAGGACGTGTCAAAGCTGAGTCAGAGTCTTAAACTAAAGGCCAGTTCACAGTTTCTGCGTCCCCATTTCCATGAATAACCCCTGTGTGGACGTCCATGTGGCCCCTCACCCTCCCACTTCACCATGTAACATTTGGTTGTATGTAACCTGATTAATGACGTATTATTTTAGAAATGAAAACTTCATCACCAGCGGAAGGCGTGGCCACAGATCAGGACCGTGTGTCTGATGATGATCCGGGGGTTGGATCTGGTCCAGTCGGGGTCGGCCACAAAATTAAAACCAGCTGCTGCCCGGTGGTGTGCAGGTCCCCCTCGGGATGACTGTGGCATGTGGCACCAACACGTCCTGGACCTCAGAAGGACCAGCTGTACGTCAGGACACAGCAATCGAAGGTCTGACAGACTGTTGCAGCAGATCCTGTCAGGTGCCGCCATGTTGGATTTAAACCTCGTCTGATCAGTTTATGTGTCCTCATTACCTCAGAATGAGACATTCATATCTACACAGGGAGCAGGTCCTAGTCTGCAGAGATCACCATGTTGGACCACCATGTTTCTGCAGTATACCAGAACGGAGAAACCAAATCGTGACTGTAGATAGAGACATTCATGTGTTCATAATCAGCAGCTCCTCCACAAAGAGCAGCGCCAGAGAAACCTGAACCTGTATGTTCAGAGTGTTTCCTGGTGTAAATCAGCTGCTCTGTTAGTGTCTGAGAGACAGAGACTCTGAGGATCATTCAGATCCTGATCAATGAAGGAATCTGACCAGGACAAGTTTCAGTTCTTACTGATGGACACCACTAAATAAATCCAACACCCTGAGCGGTCAGTCCTGTCAGCTGTGATCGGGGACCTCCATGGATCAGACCGATTTTTCCAGCTTATCCCACAGATGATCGATCAGATTCATATCTGTGGAGTTTAAAGGCCAAACCTCGAACTCTGTCCTGTTCCTCAAACCATCCCTGAACACGTTTCATGTTGTGACAGATACATGATCCTCCTGGAAGAACCACTGCCGTCAGGAATACTGTCACATCTTGATGAACGAGCGACAGTGCAAACTTAACGCACGCTGAGTAACTTACTGAGAACAAAATGACATAATAACCAAAATCATCCACCCACTGAGAGCTGGAATCAAAATCACCACACCAAAAGAAAACCAGGGCCCGCTGCACCAGGAGGAACCCAGGGCCCTCTGCACCAGGAGGAACCCAGGGCCCTCTGCACCAGGTGGAACCCAGGGCCCCCAGCACCAGGAGGAACCCATGGCCCTCTGCACTAGGAGGAACCCATGGCCCTCTGCACTTGGAGGAACCCAGGACCCACTACACCAGGAGGAACCCAGGGCCCTCTGCACCACGTGGAACCCAGGGCCCTCCGCACCAGGAGGAACCCAGGACCTGCCGCACCAGGAGAAACCCAGGGCCCTCTGCACCAGGCGGAACCCAGAGCCCTCTGCACCAGGAGGAACCCAGGACCTGCCGCACCAGGAGAAACCCAGGACCTGCCACACCAGGTGGAATCTAGGGCCCTCTGCACCAGGAGGAATCCAGGGCCCTCTGCACCAGGTGGAACCCAGGGCCCTCTGCGCCAGGAGGAACCCAGGACCTGCCGCACCAGGAGAAACCCAGGACCTACCACACCAGGAGGAATCCAGGGCCCTCTGCACCAGGTGGAACCCAGGGCCCTCTGCACCAGGAGGAACCCAGGACCTGCCGAACCAGGAGAAACCCAGGACCTGCCACACCAGATGGAATCCAGGGCCCTCTGCACCAGGCGGAACCCAGGACCTGCCGCACCAGGAGGAACCCAGGACCTGCCGCACCAGGTGGAACCCAGGACCCACCGCACCAGGTGGAACCCAGGGCCCTCCGCACCAGGAGGAACCCAGGGCCCTCCGCACCAGGAGGAACCCAGGGCCCGCCACACCAGGTGGAACCCAGGGCCCTCCACATCAGGAGGAACCCAGGGCCCTCTGTACCAGGTGGAACCCAGGGCCCTCTGCACCAGGTGGAACCCAGGACCTGCCGCACCAGGTGGAACCCAGGGCCCTCCGCACCAGGTGGAACCCAGGACCTGCCACACCAGGAGGAATCCAGGGCCCTCTGCACCAGGTGGAACCCAGGGCCCTCTGCACCAAGTGGAACCCAGGGCCCTCTGCATCAGGAGGAACCCAGGGCCCGCCGCACCAGGAGGAACCCAGGGCCCTCTGCACCAGGCGGAACCCAGGACCTGCCGCACCAGGAGGAACCCAGGACCTGCCGCACCAGGTGGAACCCAGGACCCACTGCACCAAGTGGAACCCAGGGCCCTCTGCATCAGGAGGAACCCAGGGCCCGCCGCACCAGGAGGAACCCAGGACCCGCCGCACCAGGAGAAACCCAGGACCCACCGCACCAGGTGGAACCCAGGGCCCTCCGCACCAGGAGGAACCCAGGACCTGCCGCACCAGGAGGAACCCAGGGCCCGCCACACCAGGTGGAACCCAGGGCCCTCCGCATCAGGAGGAACCCAGGGCCCTCTGTACCAGGTGGAACCCAGGACCCTCTGCAGCAGGTGGAACCCAGGACCTGCCGCACCAGGTGGAACCCAGGGCCCTCCGCACCAGGTGGAACCCAGGGCCCTCTGCACTAGGAGGAACCCAGGGCCCTCTGCACCAGGAGGAACCCAGGGCCTTCTGCACCAGGAGGAACCCAGGGCCCTCTGTAGCAGGCGGAACCCAGAGCCCTCCACACCAGGAGAAACCCAGGGCCCTCCGCACCAGGAGAAACCCAGGGCCCTCTGCACCAGGAGGAACCCAGGGCCCTCTGCACCAGGAGGAACCCAGGGCCCTCTGCACCAGCCTAAGTTCTGACAATCGCTCTGAGGATTTCATCATGGTACCTAACAGCAGTCAGGGTACCTCTGGCTAGCATGTGGAGGTCTGTGCGGCCCTCCAAGGATCTGCCTCCCCAGACCATCACTGACCCACCAGCAAACCGGTCATGCTGGATGGCAGCATAACGTTCACCACAGTGTCTTCAGACTCTTTCACGCCTGTCACATGTGCTCACCATTACCACTGTGACCTTTAGGACTGTGACCATTAACACTGTGACCTCTAACACTGCGACCATTAACACTGTGATCTTTACCACTGTGACCTCTAACACTGTGACTATTACCACTGTAACTTCTAACACTGCGACCATTAACACTGTGATCTTTACCACTGTGACCTCTAACACTGTGACCATTACCACTGTGACCTCTAACACTGTGACCATTAACACTGTGACCTCTAACACTGTGACCATTACCACTGTAACTTCTAACACTGCGACCATTAACACTGTGATCTTTACCACTGTGACCTCTAACACTGTGACCATTAACACTGTAACTTCTAACACTGCGACCATTAACACTGTGATCTTTACCACTGTGACCTCTAACACTGTGACCATTAACACTGTGGCCATTAACACTGTGATCTTTACCACTGTGACCTCTAACACTGACCATTAACACTGTGACTTCTAACACTGTGGCCATTAACACTGTGATCTTTAACACTGTTACCTCTAACACTGTGACCATTAACACTGTGACCTCTAACACTATGGTCATTAACACTGTAACCTCTAACACTGTGACCATTAACATTGTGACCATTACCACTGTGACCTCTAACACTGTGACCATTAACACTGTGACCTCTAACACTGTGACCAGTAACATTGTGACCATTACCATTGTGACCTCTAACACTATGGTCATTAACACTGTGATCTTTAACACTGTGACCTTCATGTTTCTGAGCAGTGTAGTTGGTGATGTTTAGGTCAGTGCTACGTGTCAAATGAAGTCCAGGACCCAGAGAGTCCCAACAGAACACAGCTCAGACGTCAGCCTGTAATGATGTTGTCAGCGTGTAACGATGTCATCAGCCTGCAACAATGATGATGTCACCATCTGCTGTGTGTTTGTGTCCAGGTGAGTCATGACAGTTTACCTGAGCAGCTCATAGCAGAGTCCATCAGGAAGAAGAGCCGATCCATGCACCTGTCACCTCAGCAACTCCGCCTCTGTGTCCAAGAGTACCAGGGACAGTACATCCTCAAGGTACACCTGTCTCACCTGTCTGTCTGTCTGTCTCACCTGTCTCACCTGTCTGTCTCAACTGTCTGTCTGTTTGTCTGTCTCACCTGTCTGTCTCTCCTCAGGTGTGTGGCTGTGACGAGTACCTGTTGGAGAAGTATCCTCTCAGTCAGTACAAGGTAACAACTTCACTCTGAAAACAAACTGTCACAGAACAACCCCTCTCACTGTCTCCACCTGTCTGTCTGACTCCAGCTGTCTGTCTCCACCAGTCTCACAGTCTCCACCTGTCTGTCCGTCTGTCTGCAGTACATCCGCTCCTGTATTATTGTGGGTCGTCTCCCTCACCTGATGCTGGTTTCTAAGGACAGTCTCTACTCTCAGCTTCCTGCCTCTGGCTTTGTCACGCCTTCGTACAGGTACAGCAGCCAATCAGCAGCTGTCACACAGGTATCACAGCCAATCAGGAGCCTGCACAGGTGTTCGGTATCAGGCGGAAGATGTTTGTTGTTTGTGTTTCAGTCGGAGGACTCCTCAGCCATCTCCCTGTCCAGGAGGAGGTGATGGTTCTCCTCCCCGCTCCCTGTGGGCCTTCAACACTCTGTTGAGGGTCCGCCTGCTCTGTGCCACCTACGTCAACGTCAACATCAGAGACATCGACAAGGTTTGTCTCTGGGTGTCCTTGGTCTGTCCTTACGTCTGTTCTCGTGAGACGTCTTCAGTCTAGGTGTGTGCTGTTCAGAGTCCCTGTGTAGACAAGAGGAAGTGTCCGTGCTCTGTCCCTTTATGGGAGACACTTGTCCCCACATCATGTTTAATAAAAGTCACTGTTCAGATTTTAATGTTATGTTTTGTCTTTCTGTGTGGTTGTAGCTGCCCTTGGCTTTATGAAACACGCAGAGAGTCTCCTTTACGGGTACAACAGTGGATTTTTATTCTCCATCCTCACCGTTTACACTGTGAAACTAAAAAGACGAATACAGCCAATTAAATCCTGTTCATCATGCATCAATACACAATATAAAACACAAGCTCCACATAGCAGCTAAACAAATTGGTCACTTTACAAACATTATTTAATGATTTTAATAATATATTTATCAAGAATTAAAATCATGAACGCACCTCGCTCTGCTCACCAAGGGTGCAAACTTTATTTAGCGTCCTCTTTTCCTCCTGTCAATCTGCCATTTCGGGCACTATCGCTACCCGACATAAAATTAAACACCAATTAACCAGGAGATTTAACAAACCATGAAACAACAAAGACAAATTTCAACAAAGGCACAAATAAATGTTAACTCACGGCTTTTCTGGAGGATCACCATTACTGTGAGGAGTCAAAAGAGGAAAAGAGGTAAGGAGGTACATAAAGCTTCCGGGCACTTCGCCCAGGTATTATGACACAGGTTACAGCGCCCACATCTGACAACCTCCACACATTGTGGGTCACTTACACTCCCACCAAATCGTGTCATAATGGACCAGCTCATCAAAGGTCAAACAATTCATAATTATACACGATTTCCAATCAACAAATGATTGTATATAAAATCATAAGCAATTTACACACATACATACATAGGCAGATTCAACCTTAATATGTCTGATGTGAATGTGTAACTGACAGCAAATTACTCGCTTTCAATGAGGAGCACAAGCTTCTGAATGGGACGTTCAATGATAGAGGACTTGGAGCAATTGCCTGCTTTGTTTGTTAGTCTTCGGTCTCCAACTTGTACCTTAACCCTGTGGACAAGGCCGTCAGTTCCCTCTACAGTTTCGACCACTCTTCCAAGTTGCCAATGTTGTCTCGAGAGAGTGTCCTCCTTAATGATGACAATGTCATCCACTGTTTCGCCGGATTCCGTGCCACCTTTGACCTCAAACCACCTCAAACCAAACCACCCTCATCAAGATGAGGTGGTTTGGAGTCAAAGGTTGAGGTGACATGGGGTCATTGATACCATCAACATTCAATGGCTGGCTATTAACAATAGCCATAGCTTCATAGAGCAGTGTTCTAAGGGAGGGGTCATCTAGCCTGCCCTGACTCTGAGCAACAGTCATGTTCAGTACATTACGAATGGTCCGAATTTGTCGCTCCCATACACCACCCGTGTGACTTGCTGAAGGGGCGATGAAGACGAACTCACACTGCTTGTTGGTCAGAAAAGCTTCCAGAGCCTTGATATCACATTGCTTGAGCGCTTCCTGGAATTCATTTTCCTACAAAATTTGTGCCTTGGTCACAACGGAGCTGCAGGACAGCCCCTCTGAGGCTGATAAAGCACCTCAAAGCATGAATGAAGGAGTCTGTGGATAAGTCTTCCAACATTTTGAGATGCACAGCCCGAGAGGCCAGGCAGGTGAAGATGAGCCCATACCTCTTGCACTCCTTGCAGCCTCGTTTGACAACAAATGGGACAAAACAATCCATTCAGCAGAACGAGAAAGGAGCTGAGACTTCAACACGTTCTCTGGGCAGCTGGGACATTTGTTGCTCCTCAGCAGGTCGTCTGAGCTTGCGACATGACACACATTTATGTATTAACTTGGCAACAGCTTTGCTCCCACCAATGGCCCAAAACCCATTTGCTCTAACTTCGATTAAAGTTTGACTCCGGCCTTGGTGACAGATCTGAACATGATAATGAGACAGAATCAACTGAGTAATGTGGTCATTTTTAGTAAGAATAACTGGCGTCTGTAGCTGCCTGTCAGTGCTCTCCCTAACCCGCGATTTCAAACTGATTTATTTTAGCTTTGGAGTGACTTTTAAGCTATCTGCTTGGACATCAGTTGTTTTTATTTTTGTTTTTATTTATTTCATTTAATCGGATGTTATTTTAATCACTGGAGGTCCAAGCATTAGGGGTTTTAACAGCCAGACATGGCCTGCTTGACAGGTGGGAAAACTTCCGCCAGCATAGCCTATATATGGCTACATCTATGCACACCGATGTGGACCCCCAGCTTGTAAAAGCAGACAAAAAGATTTCTGACCTGAAAGAGGACATTCGCCGGCTCTCTGGTGAGCTAAACATCAAATCCTCCATGCTGACCACTCTCCAGGACGTGGCTCATTAACAGTCGCTCCAGATCGCCTCACTCACGGCGGCCCTCCAGGACACGGTGCACTGGGATCCCAGCGCTTGGCCTCCACCGTCCTCCAGCTCAACACCGAGTCGCCGATTTTATTGTGGACAATTTTAACTGTAAATTAAAGTCAACACTTGATTCAGTGGCTCCACTTTTAACCAAAATCAGAAAAACAAAACCTACACCCCTGTGGAGAAATGATAATATCAAAAGACTGAAAAGAAAATGCAGGAGTACAGAGAGAAGGTGGAGAAAAAGCAAACTGACAGTTCATTTTGAAATATTACGCAAACAACTCAAATCCTACAATAATACAGTCAAACCGCTACAGCACCCTGGCATCGGACGGAGATCCAGACACTGGCACTGCAGACGCTGCTGCTGCGGCTCCTCCCCCGCCGACCGGTGCTGTTCCAGCCGCTCCCCGCTTGGAGGAGTCGGCCTCAGCGTCTAATGGTCCTGTGGCCTCCTTTCCGCTGGCCGGTGGTACACCTGCAGCACCCTACACGGATGGATCCACGTCTTCCTCGCTGGCACCTGTGGACCGGAGTGCCGCGGCTGCAGGACCCGACCATCGACTCCCATCCCGGACATCGGCTTCTGCGGCGCGTCGGAGGCTCCTAAAGGAGGCTGTACGGAGACGCTCCGGGGGACTCCTCTCCCACAGCCGGGATGGCGCTGCTCCTGCCGGGGCTCCTGCCCCCCCCGGTCATGCAGCATGGACCGTCCACCTGCCTCACGTGAATCACCCAATCCCCATCGTGTTCCTCCTCGTCCTCTTTTCCCTCCTTCCACCGTGTTGTTTGGAGACAGCATCATCAGGAATATTTGTTTCTTCAACGCCACAACTCACTGCTTTCCTGGAGCCACAGTCCCGGTCATCATTGACAAACTTCCACAACTGCTTCATTCACTCCCTTCCTCCATAAATCGGCTGATTTTCCATTTGGGCTTAAACGACACGCCCCGCTGGCAATCAGAGCAGACAAAAATGGATTTTGTTGCTCTTTTTAACCTTTAAAAAACTGTAGTAAGTCGGTCTTTATCAGCGGTCCCCTGCCAACACTGTCCCGCGGGGCAGAACGCTTCAGTCAGCTCCTCTCCCTCAATTCATGGGTCCAGGCTGCCTGTAGCACCTATGGTCTCACTTTTATCGACAATTTTAACTTATTTTGGAACCGGTCCTCTTTTTTCAGGGCTGACGGGCTTCACCCGAGCAGGCTGGGCAGCCGCATGTTAGCGGCTAACATTCAGCACGCTGTTCAGTGTGCCCCATGTGACTGACATACATTGGAAGCACACGCCCCCCTGCTTTCCTCTTTGGTTCATCCCCAACCCACTCCCACATCCACATCCATCCCAGTCAGAATCTCAAACAGATTTAACAGAACAACTTCACCATGGACCAATAGCAACCCCAAAAACTTAGTTCCCCTCACACCTGCTCCACACTCACCACATTGTGATGATGAGCGCATGTTCGGCACAGACATTAACCTGGCCGTGCTGAACGTGCGCTCTCTTTTAAATAAAACTTTGATCATAAATGACCTGATTTTAGATAACAAGTTGGACAGTATTCTTTTAACAGCAACATGGCTTGGCACTGACGCACCTGTTGTGCTCACCGAGGCCTGCCCAACAAATTTTAACTTTTTATTTTCTACTAGGGGGGTAAAAGAGGAGGCGGAACTGCATCTATAACCAGAAGCGCACTGCACTCAAATGAAGTTTCTTTTAACAGCTACTCATCATTTGAGTATCATGCCTTTGTTTTTAGCAGCCTCCCTATTCTTTGTATCACAGTTTACAGACCACCCCACCATTCCACCTCTTTTATCACTGATTTCTCAGAACTACTAACAATCATACACACCACCTATAACAGAATTTTAATAACTGGTGATTTTAATTTACATGTTGATAATACCTCAGATCCAATGTCCAGAGAATTTTTAAACCTTTTAACCTGCATGGATTTTAAACAACACGTCACACAGCCAACTCACAACAGAGGACACACCCTGGACCCTGGACCTGGTCATAACCTATGGCCTGTCCACTGGTGTGTCCTCTGTTGTTTACCTGGCTGTGTCCGACCACTACTGTGTGTATTTTAACATCAGCAGTTTTAGCCATCAGGAGGCCCCGGTGAGAACGGTGAGGAAACGCTACCTAACTTCTGAAGTGGCTGCAAATTTTATCCAGATTTTACAGAGCACTCCTGCAGAGATTTTACCAGCATCCTGTGATTTTATTGTGGACAATTTTAACTGTAAATTAGGGGTTTTAACAGCCAGACATGGCCTGCTTGACAGGTGGGAAAACTTCCGCCAGCATAGCCTATATATGGCTACATCTATGCACACCGATGTGGACCCCCAGCTTGTAAAAGCAGACAAAAAGATTTCTGACCTGAAAGAGGACATTCGCCGGCTCTCTGGTGAGCTAAACATCAAATCCTCCATGCTGACCACTCTCCAGGACGTGGCTCATTAACAGTCGCTCCAGATCGCCTCACTCACGGCGGCCCTCCAGGACACGGTGCACTGGGATCCCAGCGCTTGGCCTCCACCGTCCTCCAGCTCAACACCGAGTCGCCGATTTTATTGTGGACAATTTTAACTGTAAATTAAAGTCAACACTTGATTCAGTGGCTCCACTTTTAACCAAAATCAGAAAAACAAAACCTACACCCCTGTGGAGAAATGATAATATCAAAAGACTGAAAAGAAAATGCAGGAGTGCGGAGAGAAGGTGGAGAAAAAGCAAACTGACAGTTCATTTTGAAATATTACGCAAACAACTCAAATCCTACAATAATACAGTCAAACAGGCAAGAATATCCCACTTTTCAAAACTCATTTCCGATCATAAAAACAACCCCAAATTTCTTTTCTCCACCTTTGATCTTTTAACCAGCACCAATTTTAATAAACCATCCAACATATCAACAGATGCCCTCTGCGAGGACTTTGCAGACCACTTCTGAAGTAAAATCGATGACATCAGGTCCAGTCTTTTATACCAACAGAATGTAATTTTTAACACACCTGGATCATTGCTTTTACCTGAGGAAACACTGGAGGGTTTTGTCCTGGTTGATGCAAGGACACTTGGTCGAGTTTTCTCCCAGGTAAAGCCCACAACCTGCCTTTTAGATCCGATTCCCACATCACTTTTAAAGACATTTTATGGATTCTTTGAGGAACAGATTTTAAATATAGTGAATTACTCTCTTCAGACGGGTGTCTTCCCCACTGCCTTCAAAACAGCAGTGGTGAAGCCCCTTCTGAAGAAGAGTAATTTAGATTCCAACATTTTTAATAATTACCGACCTGTATCCAACTTACCATTTTTAAGTAAGATTTTAGAAAAACTGGTTTTTAACCAAGTAAATGATTTTTTAAAAAGAAACAGTATTTTAGAGAAATATCAGTCTGGTTTTAGGATGAACCACAGTACACAGACAGCCCTTTTAAAGATTTTAAATGAGATCAGGTTTAATGCCGATTCACAAAAACTCACAGTCTTGGTACTACTGGATCTACAGTAGACCATCACATTTTATTAAACAGACTCAGAAACCTGGTGGGCCTCTCTGGTACTGTTTTTAACTGGTTCAGCTCTTATCTCACAGATCGTTGTTTCTTTGTAAGTATGGATACATGTTCCTCAGGAACCCATGAAATCAGGTGTGGGGTGCCCCAGGGGTCAATTTTAGGTCCACTTCTTTTTAATCTATATATGCTTCCCCTTGGGGACGCCATCAAGAGGCACGGCATCAACTTCCACAGTTACGCAGATGACACACAGTTGTACATCGCCATGTCTCCTGATGACACAGGGCCAATTGATGCCCTTTTTAACTGCGTTGTAGACATCAAGTCATGGATGGCAGTGAATTTCCTGCAGCTCAACCAGGACAAAACAGAGGTTTTAGTCATTGGTCCTGAAGGCCAGAGAGAGAAACTTTTAACAAAACTACAGGATTTTAAACCTTCACAATGTGTGAAGAACCTGGGCGTCATTTTTGACTCTGAGCTTAGTTTTATTTCACACATAAAAAATGTAACAAAGATAGGTTTTTATCATCTTAAGAATATAGCCAGGGTCCGCCCGTTTCTCTCTCAGGCTAACACGGAGGTGCTGATGCATGCTTTTATCTCTTGTCATTTAGATTACTGTAATGCCTGCTCTCTGTTCCTCCCAGAAAGACTATCTCTAACCTGCAGCTACTCCAAAACTCAGCCGCACGAGTGCTGACGAGGACCAGAGGGGGGGCGCACATTACAGCAGTTTTAAAATGGCTGCATTGGCTCCCCGTGTGTTTCAGGATCGATTTTAAGGTTCTTTTATTAGTTTTTAAATGTCTTAACGGTCTTGGACCATCTTATTTATCTGACCTGCTTTTACCATATCAACGCTTACAGATCCTGAGGTCCTCCGGCACCGGCCTTTTAATCATTCCAAAAGTCAGAACTCAAACCCACGGGGAGGCTGCATTCAGCCATTATGGCCCTCACTTATGGAACAGCCTGCCAGAGAGCATCAGGACTGCAGAGACTGTTGATGTTTTTAAAAGGAGGCTCAAGACTCACCTTTTTAGTTTGGTTTTTAACTGATTTCTTTTACTCTTTTAATTCTTCTATTATGTTCTTTTTACTTTCTAATGCTTTTAAATGATTTATTTTTAAACCTTTATGCATTTTAGTCTCTAAATCTTTATTTATTTATTTATTTATTATTATTATTAATATTATTTTAATCTTTAACTCGGGGTGGTCTCTGTGGCGGCGCTCCCTGTGGCCGTGGGCTGTAGCGCCTCTCAGTGTGGATGAGCTCCCCATAGGTGGTTCTTTCCTCACCTGGTTCCTCAGTGCCCAGCCATGTTATAGACTATATTGACTGTGTGTGTGTGTGTGTGTGTGTGTTTATATGTGGGGGTGGGGGTGGGGGGTTTTCAATATGTATGTATTATTTTTGTTTGTTTTTATTCTGTGAAGCACTTTGTGCTGCATTTTTAATGTATGAAAAGTGCTATACAAATAAAGTTTGATTGATTGAGTGATTGACATCATAACTCAGGCTTGACCGTCTCAGGCTTCCACCAACACGGAGTAGTCCTCCTTCCAAAATGTGGTTGAGACAAAAAAGGGGACTTGAGCTCAGGAGACTGTTACCTTGAGAACCTTCTTGAAGCAACTTAAGTCCTCGAGGGAAAGCCTGCTCTTGAACCAGTTTAATAACCACCTCAGCTGCTTCAATACGTTCCTTGACTGTCAAAAGGTCTCCAGGATGTTTCTTGTGGGACCCCAGTCTTTTAATTCTTGCAACCACCTTGACAAGCATTCTCCAGTTGGAAAACCGCTTCAGTCGGCTTAGAATATCCTCACCCTCATTGACATTGGTGGTAAACACTTGAGTTGCCTTGACTTCAGGATCACCAACTAGCAGCTCTGTAGGAGGGTAGGATATAGAGAGCCACAAAAACTTGGGTCCTGACAGCCAGTTGGTTGAGGAGATGTCTACCACCCGAAGGCCCCTGGAAGCGTGGTTGGCTGGATTCTGTGCTGTGTCAACATAGTGCCACTGACTGGGGTTTGCGTTTTCTCTAATTAGTTGAACCCAATTTGCGACGAACACGTGAAACCTTCGAGCCTCATTGTTGATGTACGCCAGCAGCATTTGAGAGTCAGTCCAGAAAAATTCTTCAGCGATTTTCATCTCAAGCTCATTCCTCAGCATCACACTCATCCTGACCAATGTGACTGCTGCAGAGAGTTCCAGTCTTGGAACACTTGTAACTTTAGTAGGTGCAACCCTTGCCTTAGCCATGACAAGACTGCAGTGAACTTCGTTGTTGTCATTCTTGTATCTTAGGTAGGAGCAGGCTCCATATCCTGTATTACTGGCATCTGAAAAGTGGTGCAGTTCCACCCTGCTGATGTTACCAAAGTCTTGACCGTTCTTCCCCTCCTCCCACCGTGGACACAAGTTTTCGGGAAGTGAATCGTCCCATCCAATGCCTCTGCGACACAGCTCTTGTAGAATACACTTCCCAGTTAGAGTGAATGGAGCAACAAAACCAAGTGGGTTGTGCAGAGAGGCAACAGCTGACAGGACACCACGACGAGTTGGGGGAAAGTCCTTGGCATTGATATTAAAGCTCAAGGTGTCATTACTCACTGATCACTGAATGCGGAGTACTTGTCCTTCTGGGGTCGCATTTGGATTGAAGTTGACTGAGTCAGTGGTTGAGGCTCTTTCTGAGATAGCTAAGCAGGAGAGCACTTCCCTTTGGTTTGAGTCAAATTTATGAAGGCGTAGCCCTGCACATTTACACAGCTCCTGTGCTTCAGCAATCAGTTTCTTGGCTTCCTTGGCTGAAGATACACTGATAAGCCCATTGTCCACATAAAAGCTCCTTTCCAGGAAGGCTGATGCTGCAAGGTAGTCCATTTTGTGTTGTTGTGCTAGGTACTTCAAACTAAAATTGGCACATCTGGGGGAAGAGGCAGCACCAAAGAGATGGACAGTCATTCTGTATTCTTGAGGCTCCCTCTCCAACTGCCCATCCTCCCACCATAGAAACCTCAAGTAGTTATGCCCTTCAGGTGACACACTGAATTGGTGGAACATCTTTTCAATGTCACAGACCACAGCAACTGCATCCTTTCTAAACCAACACAAAACTCCAACTAATGAGTTTATTAGGTCTGGGCCAGTCAGAAGAGTGTCGTGAAGAGCAATACCACGATGCTTTGCCGAGCAATCAAAAACGACCTTCAATTTGCATGGCTTTCTGGGGTGGTACACCCCATGATGAGGGATGTACCACACAGTCTCTCCATGAGAAGCAGGAGGGGCAAGCTCTGCATCACTTTTGCTGATAATTTCTTTCATAAAGGCTGTGTAGTGGTCGTAATACTGCGTATTGTTCTTTAACTTTTTCTTAAGATGTTGGAGTCGAACAGCAACCAGCTTCCTGTTGTATGGCAATAATGGTAGACTATCACCCTTGAAGGGAAGGGGCATCTCATAATGTCCATCTGCTTTCTGTTGGATGTTATTACTGAGGAACTGAATAAATTGGACATCATCCTGAGACACATACTTGTCCTCACAGCTCCTTTCAATGAAGTCAGATTCAAGAACTTTTAACACGTCGGTGGCTGATGGCGTTTCCTTCACTGTAATACGATGCACAAAACTTTGGTTTCCTTGTCTATCCAAATGAGGATTTGTTGATACTATAATGCTCCATCCAAGTGTGGTCCTTTGTGCAAATGGTTCGTTTTCGCCGCCTGTGATGACCTCCAAAGGCGCCAGTGCTGATGGACAGTTGTAACCAATTAACAATCCAACTTCACAGTCCTGTAGTGGTAGTAACTCAGCTCCAAGGTGTTTTAAATGAGGCCACTGCTGCACTGTAGCTTTGGTGGGAATATGGGACTTATCAACTGGGATAAAGTCTCTTGTGTAGGCTTGCTTCAATTGGACATATATCAGAGTTGAATCCACGAACTTGTAGACCACATGTGGTTTTACTTGCTATAACTGTATTATATAACTGTATGGCTGTCATAGTGCTGAGCTTAAGTTGCACAGGTTGAACATCCACAGTGATTTCAGTTACTAAATCCTCCAAAATAAAGGTTGAGTCACTTTGAGTATCAAGTAGTGCATAGGTGAGAATTTCCCTCTGAGGCTCGGTTACTGATGACACAAAAACAGGAACGATACTAGAAGTGGCAGAAACATTGTGTGTCAAGGCATGAACCATAACCTTGTGAATAGCTGTGTCTGACAGATTTTCCGTGGCTTCAGAATCACTACTTGATCTTTCAGGATTTTGGTCTCTTTCTATGTGCAAGCAGGTTGGATGACGTCGGCCACATATGTTACAGGTGTGGCACCTCTTACAGTCCTTTGTAACATGTCCCTTTCTTAAGCAACCAAAGCAGAGATGGTTTTCATGAATGATGGCCCTTTTCTCATCAGCTGTTTTGGCTGCAAAGGTTGGACACCGAATGACACCCTGAAATTCGTCCTTACACACAACACAAGGCAGTTTTGGTGTTGAGTTTGAAGTTTCAAATGTTCCTGAATTAGGATTGTTAACCTTTGCACTTGTATTGAAAGTCTTGGCTCTTGTAGAAACCCTCACTTCAGCAGCTGTATTCATCAGGAGAGGGGCACAGGTGGGGTTGCATGCTATTCGGGCTTCTGTTCTCACAAAATCTGCAAAACGTGCAAGACTTGGATAGTCTCCGGATTTATCCAATTCTTCCAAAACAATTCGACTCCATTTGTATACCATACATTCAGGCAGTTTTTTAAGAGCCTTTGATTTTCTTCACAGTCATTTATAATGGCTAAGCCTTTGACTTGAGGGATGGCTTCCACACAACCCTGAAGGAAATCAGCAAACTCTCTGAGCGCAGTTGGATTGTTTGCAGATATTTTTGGCCACCTTGTAAGTTTATCTCTGAATGCTCTCTGAGCAATAAATGGATTTCCTTATCTGTCTTCCAACACTGCCCAGTCACCTCGATATGCTTCTTCTGAGTTACGGTAGAAAAATCCCTCGACAGCCTTGCATGCTTCTCCAGCGAGATAACTCTTTAAATAAAACATTTTTTCACTGACTGGGAGAGGCTTCTGGTCAATGAGGGCCATAAATGATATTTTCCAATCTATGAACTTTAAAGGATCACCAGTGAATATTATTGGTTCAGGCACAGGTAGACGGTTTAAAATGAGTGAGCTTACAAGTGCTTGGGTTAAGCTGAGATACTCTGGAGTTGTTGGTGCTTGACAGGCTGCTAAGTGGGGCTGGAATGGGACTGCTTCAGGGTCAAGAAAAGATCTGTTTTCAGGATTTTGACAGTCAACTTTAAATTTCTGGTCAGTCTCTTGAGAACCATTTTCAAAGGCAGTAGAGCTACTATATGCTTTCACTCGAGCAGCTGCAACCTTCACTTCATTGTCTGCTTGTAGCTGCCTTAATTTAGTCCTTTCTTCTTCTAGCTTTAATTTCATTTCAGCCTCTTTCTGCTTGATCTCTACTAGCATTTGTGTCTCTTTTAATTTCCATTCATTTTCTAATTTGTCAAGTTTTGCTTGTTGAGTATTCATTATTTGTATAGCCTTTGCTTGTTCTAGTTTGACTGCTAGTTCTGCCTCTGCGTCTGCACATTTACTTGAGGACATGGAGGCAATGCTCAGTTGACTACTGGATTCTTGTGACTTGTCAGAGATAACAGTTTCAGTATTTGTATTTCCAAAAACTGATCGATGTTCCTCCTTGTTTAACACCATTCTCACTCTTTCCTTCTCCAGCTGATCATTGAAGGGTTGTTCAACATTTTCCTGTCGTTTGTCGATGAATTTGCAGATTTCAGTTGTTAATATGATGCATGCGTCCATTCTCTTGACAATAACTGTAGTTGCAGTTTGGTTACGTCGAATGGGTTCATAATGGCGTTGTACTAAGGCACTCTTTTGTTTAATATCTGTCTTCATTTTATCCTGATCATCAGATGAACAAAAGGCTTTTGTCTCATTCGAACCTCCTTTGCTGTCTGTTTCCACGAGTCGTAAGCTTTGCTGAATTCCTTTTGATTTTTCTTTGCTTGCTGTTCACGCAATTTGAGTCCTTTCTCTGTTAAAGCTCTGTCACAGGAGCTGTATCTGCTATGTTGTGCCTCTTGGGGTTTGTCTGATTCTTCAGCAGGTGTTGACATTTTGTTTGTATGAAATTTGTCTCATTAACAATTTTAAAGGTGATTTATGTCTATTCAGATATAAATGAATGGTAGCTTTAATTTAATCCCTATGGAATTTTTTTTTTTTTTTAATACCATGTACATCAGACATTTACAATTTGTAGACGAAGGTTAAACAAAACAAGAGGATTTTTCCCTGAGCAAAGTAGCATTTAAATTTAGTCAGTCAGTTTTACTCTTTTAGGAATATTTGCTCAGGTTCAAGAGTTTTGCTTTCATGACACAATGTTTCACTCAATCACAATTAACATTAAGACTCAAGCCTTTACCTCAGTCATTATCACACATTTCATAAAACACTTTTAAACAAATAAGAACACAACAGACCTTTGACTTCTCCTTGCAGTCGTTTCATGTCATTAAAACGAAATGAATTTGAGGAAATGAGACCAGCTTGTATCAGTTCCTTTCACACCGACTTCAAGTTCGTTTTCCCTTCCTTTTTTTTTTTTTTTAAATGCAGAGAAAAAAGGACAGCGCCACCCGGTGCAAATCTCTTAGTGGTGCAGTAACTGTGGCACGTGTGGGTCGGCGTGGAGGATGAGGGATCTCTTTGCCGACAGCAGGCCGCCGGCAGCAGCGTAGTGGAGGTCTCGATTGTAGAGTCAAGTTTCACTGTAGCTGCCTTTGGCTTTATGAAACATGCAGAGAGTCTCCTTTACGGGTGCAACAGTGGATTTTTATTCTCCGTCTTCACCATTTACACCGTGAAACTAAAAAGATGAATACAGTCAGTTAAATCCTGTTCATCATGCATCAATACATAATATAAAACACAAGCTCCACATAGCAGCTGAACAAATTGGTCACATTGTGGGTCACTTTTTGTGTCTCTCTTTGGTTGTTTTGTGTCTCTGTGGTTGTTTTGTGTCTCTTTGTGGCTGTTTTGTGTCTCTCTGTGGTGGTTTTGTGTCTCTCTTTGGTTGTTTTGTGTCTCTCTTTGGTTGTTTTGTGTCGCTTTGTGGTTGTTTTGTGTCTCTTTGGTTGTTTTGTGTCTCTTTGATGGTTTTGTGTCTCTTTGAGGTTGTTTCGTGTCTCTGTGGTTGTTTTTTGTCTCTTTGGTTGTTTTGTGTCTCTTTGGTGGTTTTGTGTGTCTGTGGTTGTTTTGTGTCTCTTTGTGGTTGTTTTGTGTCTCTCTGGTTGTTTTGTGTCTCTGTGGTTGTTTTTTGTCTCTTTGGTTGTTTTGTGTCTCTGTGGTTGTTTTGTGTCTCTGGTTGTTGTGTGTCTCTGGTTGCTTTGTGTCTCTTTGGTTGTTTTGTGTCTCTTTGAGGTTGTTTTGTGTCTCTTTGGTTGTTTTGTGTCTCTCTGGTTGTTTTGTGTCTCTGTGGTTGTTTTTTGTCTCTTTGGTTGTTTTGTGTCTCTGTGGTTGTTGTGTGTCTCTCTGGTTGTTTTGTGTCTCTGTGGTTGTTTTTTGTCTCTTTGGTTGTTTTGTGTCTCTTTGGTGGTTTTGTGTCTCTTTGATTGTTTTGTGTCTCTGTGGTTGTTTTGTGTCTCTTTGTGGTTGTTTTGTGTCTCTGTGGCTGTTTTTTGTCTCTTTGTGGTTGTTTTGTGTCTCTTTGGTGGTTTTTTGTCTCTGTGAGGTTGTTTTGTGTCTCTTTGTGGTTGTTTTGTGTCTCTCTGGTTGTTTTGTGTCTCTTTGTGGTTGTTTTGTGTCTCTCTGGTTGTTTTGTGTCTCTGTGGTTGTTTTGTGTCTCTGGTTGTTGTGTGTCTGTGGTTGCTTTGTGTCTCTTTGGTTGTTTTGTGTCTCTTTGTGGTTGTTTTGTGTCTCTGTGGTTGTTGTGTGTCTCTTTGGTTGTTTTGTTTCTCTTTGGTTGTTTTGTGTCTCTCTTTGGTTGTTTTGTGCCTCTTTGTGGTTGTTTTGTGTCTCTTTGGTTGTTTTGTGTCTCTTTGTGGTTGTTTTGTGTCGCTTTCATGGTTTTGTGTCTCTTTGTGGTTGTTTTGTGTCTCTGTGGTTGTTTTTTTGTCTCTTTGGTTGTTTTGTGTCTCTTTGGTGGTTTTGTGTCTCTGTGGTTGTTTTGTGTCTCTTTGTGGTTGTTTTGTGTCTCTCTGGTTGTTGTGTGTCTGTGGTTGCTTTGTGTCTCTTTGGTTGTTTTGTGTCTCTTTGTGGTTGTTTTGTGTCTCTGTGGTTGTTGTGTGTCTCTTTGGTTGTTTTGTTTCTCTTTGGTTGTTTTGTGTCGCTTTGTGGTTGTTTTGTGTCTCTTTGGTTGTTTTGTGCCTCTTTGTGGTTGTTGTGTGTCTCTTTGTGGTTGTTTTGTGTCTCTGTGGTTGTTGTGTGTCTCTTTGGTTGTTTTGTGTCTCTCTTTGGTTGTTTTGTGTCGCTTTGTGGTTGTTTTGTGTCTCTTTGGTTGTTTTGTGCCTCTTTGTGGTTGTTTTGTGTCTCTTTGATGGTTTTGTGTCTCTTTGAGGTTGTTTCGTGTCTCTGTGGTTGTTTTTTGTCTCTTTGGTTGTTTTGTGTCTCTTTGGTGGTTTTGTGTCTCTGTGGTTGTTTTGTGTCTCTTTGTGGTTGTTTTGTGTCTCTCTGGTTGTTTTGTGTCTCTGTGGTTGTTTTTTGTCTCTTTGGTTGTTTTGTGTCTCTTTGGTGGTTTTGTGTCTCTGTGGTTGTTTTGTGTCTCTGGTTGTTGTGTGTCTGTGGTTGCTTTGTGTCTCTTTGGTTGTTTTGTGTCTCTGTGGTTGCTTTGTGTCTCTTTGGTTGTTTTGTGTCTCTTTGAGGTTGTTTTGTGTCTCTGTGGTTGTTGTGTGTCTCTTTGGTTGTTGTGTGTCTCTTTGGTTGTTTTGTGTCTCTCTTTGGTTGTTGTGTGTCGCTTTGTGGTTGTTTTGTGTCTCTTTGGTTGTTTTGTGCCTCTTTGTGGTTGTTTTGTGTCTCTTTGGTTGTTTTGTGTCTCTGTGGTTGTTTTGTTTTGTGTCTCTTTGGTTGTTTTGTGTCTCTCTTTGGTTGTTGTGTGTCGCTTTGTGGTTGTTTTGTGTCTCTTTGGTTGTTTTGTGCCTCTTTGTGGTTGTTTTGTGTCTCTTTGAGGTTGTTTTGTGTCTCTGTGGTTGTTGTGTGTCTCTTTGGTTGTTTTGTGTCTCTTTGGTTGTTGTGTGTCGCTTTGTGGTTGTTTTGTGTCTCTTTGGTTGTTTTGTGCCTCTTTGTGGTTGTTTTGTATCTCTTTGGTTGTTTTGTGTCTCTTTGTGGTTGTTTTGTGTCGCTTTGATGGTTTTGTGTCTCTGTGGTTGTTTTGTGTCTCTTTGTGGTTGTTTTGTGTGTCTGGTTGTTTTGTGTCTCTGTGGTTGTTTTTTGTCTCTTTGGTTGTTTTGTGTCTCTTTGGTGGTTTTGTGTCTCTGTGGTTGTTTTGTGTCTCTGGTTGTTGTGTGTCTGTGGTTGCTTTGTGTCTCTTTGGTTGTTTTGTGTCTCTTTGAGGTTGTTTTGTGTCTCTGTGGTTGTTGTGTGTCTCTTTGGTTGTTTTGTGTCTCTTTGGTTGTTTTGTGTCTCTCTTTGGTTGTTGTGTGTCTCTCTGGTTGTTTTGTGTCTCTGTGGTTGTTTTTTGTCTCTTTGGTTGTTTTGTGTCTCTCTTTGGTTGTTGTGTGTCGCTTTGTGGTTGTTTTGTGTCTCTTTGGTTGTTTTGTGCCTCTTTGTGGTTGTTTTGTGTCTCTTTGGTTGTTTTGTGTCTCTCTTTGGTTGTTGTGTGTCGCTTTGTGGTTGTTGTGTGTCTCTTTGGTTGTTTTGTGTCTCTTTGGTTGTTTTGTGTCTCTCTTTGGTTGTTGTGTGTCGCTTTGTGGTTGTTTTGTGTCTCTTTGGTTGTTTTGTGCCTCTTTGTGGTTGTTTTGTGTCTCTTTGAGGTTGTTTTGTGTCTCTGTGGTTGTTGTGTGTCTCTTTGGTTGTTTTGTGTCTCTTTGGTTGTTGTGTGTCGCTTTGTGGTTGTTTTGTGTCTCTTTGGTTGTTTTGTGCCTCTTTGTGGTTGTTTTGTATCTCTTTGGTTGTTTTGTGTCTCTTTGTGGTTGTTTTGTGTCGCTTTGATGGTTTTGTGTCTCTTTGTGGTTGTTTTTGGGGGTAATTTGTTTTGTGTCTCTTTGGTTGTTTTGTGTCTCTCTTTGGTTGTTGTGTGTCGCTTTGTGGTTGTTTTGTGTCTCTTTGGTTGTTTTGTGCCTCTTTGTGGTTGTTTTGTGTCTCTTTGAGGTTGTTTTGTGTCTCTGTGGTTGTTGTGTGTCTCTTTGGTTGTTTTGTGTCTCTCTTTGGTTGTTGTGTGTCGCTTTGTGGTTGTTTTGTGTCTCTTTGGTTGTTTTGTGCCTCTTTGTGGTTGTTTTGTATCTCTTTGGTTGTTTTGTGTCTCTTTGTGGTTGTTTTGTGTCGCTTTGATGGTTTTGTGTCTCTGTGGTTGTTTTGTGTCTCTTTGTGGTTGTTTTGTGTCTCTCTGGTTGTTTTGTGTCTCTGTGGTTGTTTTTTGTCTCTTTGGTTGTTTTGTGTCTCTTTGGTGGTTTTGTGTCTCTGTGGTTGTTTTGTGTCTCTGGTTGTTGTGTGTCTGTGGTTGCTTTGTGTCTCTTTGGTTGTTTTGTGTCTCTTTGAGGTTGTTTTGTGTCTCTGTGGTTGTTGTGTGTCTCTTTGGTTGTTTTGTGTCTCTTTGGTTGTTTTGTGTCTCTTTGGTTGTTGTGTGTCGCTTTGTGGTTGTTTTGTGTCTCTTTGGTTGTTTTGTGCCTCTTTGTGGTTGTTTTGTGTCTCTCTTTGGTTGTTGTGTGTCGCTTTGTGGTTGTTTTGTGTCTCTTTGGTTGTTTTGTGCCTCTTTGTGGTTGTTTTGTGTCTCTTTGGTTGTTTTGTGTCTCTCTTTGGTTGTTGTGTGTCGCTTTGTGGTTGTTGTGTGTCTCTTTGGTTGTTTTGTGTCTCTTTGGTTGTTTTGTGTCTCTTTGGTTGTTGTGTGTCGCTTTGTGGTTGTTTTGTGTCTCTTTGGTTGTTTTGTGCCTCTTTGTGGTTGTTTTGTGTCTCTTTGAGGTTGTTTTGTGTCTCTGTGGTTGTTGTGTGTCTCTTTGGTTGTTTTGTGTCTCTTTGGTTGTTTTGTGCCTCTTTGTGGTTGTTTTGTATCTCTTTGGTTGTTTTGTGTCTCTTTGTGGTTGTTTTGTGTCGCTTTGATGGTTTTGTGTCTCTTTGTGGTTGTTTTGTGTCTCTGTGGTTGTTTTGTGTCTCTTTGTGGTTATTTTGTGTCGCTTTGATGGTTTTGTGTCTCTGTGGTTGTTTTGTGTCTCTGTGGTTGTTTTGTGTCTCTTTGTGGTTGTTTTGTGTCTCTTTGTGGTTATTTTGTGTCGCTTTGATGGTTTTGTGTCTCTTTGTGATTGTTTTTTTTGTGACCAACTTTTTATTATTTTTTAGTTGTATTTTTCAAGGGAGGTAGATAAGGGTTATTTTCCACTCAGAGCATTCACATTCTATACATTTGCCACACTGGAAGAAATGTTCACTGGTATTCTTAAACTAAAGAAAAAAGAAAATAAAATTGATAACATTCAATTAGGAAACCAAGACAGAGCAGAGAAAACAAAATGAGGGAAAAAAATGAAATAATAATAAATAAATAAAATAAACAAACAAATAACTGAATAATAATTAAATATATGGACCTATAATGAGAAGCAAAGTACAGTAAATTGGGCGTCTTGTTTACATAGCAGAGAACCTAACTTGAGAGATAGAGGTCTTAACTTGATCTAAAATGGAATTCCAACTCTCTATTGTTTACTGACGAGCACCATTTAATCTTGCTGTGGATAATTCTAATAAAACAGTGTCTGCAAGTGATTGTTTCCATTGGTTAAGGGACGGAGTATGAGGAGGCTGCCATCTGAGTACTAACATGTTTTTTTTGCTGCTGTGCTTCCTGCTAGCCAAAAACGTCTTTGATATGAATTTAGGGTTAATACATCGTTATTATCGGAGCAACGTTTTTAGGGAGCAAGGTATATTTATTTGTAATACTGTAGAAAGATAGTTAGAAACTTGCTCCCAAAAAGATTTAACCATGGGACACTCCCACATCATGTGTAAGAAAGTACCAGTAACTTTTAAAGGGCAAAGTAAACAATTTGGTGAATGTCATAATTTCATTCTATGGGATTTTTGGGGAATCAAATAACTTCTATGGGCGAAATTAAAATGAATCAGCTGATGATTTAGGTTTCGGGATGCCATATAAATATTTCCCCAGACTTTGTCCCAGTTTATATGATGTTGTGTGTCAAGATCAAAATTCCAAGCTTGAATGGCAGATGGTGAAGATGCTGTTCTTTTTAACAAATCTATATATATTATGGAAACATTTAGGAAAAATAAAATAAAAATAAATAAAGGATGATTGGGGGCGGCACGGTGGTGTGGTGGTTAGCACTCTCGCCTCACAGCAAGAGGGTTGCCGGTTCGATCCCGGGCGTGGGAGCCCTTCTGTGCGGAGTTTGCATGTTCTCCCCGTGTCAGCGTGGGTTCTCTCCGGGCACTCCGGCTTCCTCCCACAGTCCAAAGACATGCAGGTTAATTGGTGACTCTAAATTGTCCGTAGGTGTGAATGTGAGCGTGAATGGTTGTCTGTCTCTATGTGTCAGTCCTGTGATAGTCTGGTGACCTGTCCAGGGTGAACCCTGCCTCTCACCCAGTGTCAGCTGGGATAGGCTCCAGCCCCCCTGCAACCCTCAAGAGGATGAAGCGGTTAGAAGATGAATGAATGAATGAAAGGATGATTGGGTGGTTGAGACCATGGAACGCCATAGGCCCACATAGCTGAGTGAAGTTGTAAGTGTAAAAAGAAAGAGGAGCCAGGCAAATTATAATAATCTTTCAGATCTGGAAAAAAGGCTCTGAGACCATTAGGATCCATGACATCCCCTAAAGTATGTAAGCCTGAGTTGGACCACTGGTAAGATACAAAACAGGAACCACCCTTACGTAATGAGGGATTATGAGCCACATGTGCCACTTAATGTCCCAGTTATGTACCTTTTGATATTTACGCCAAGTTGACACCGCATGAGAAATTACTGGCCCAAGCTTAATTTACAGTGCTTTAAAGAAATATATGTAATAAGAAGGTCTTGCAGGTGAATAGATGCAACAATATTTTTTTCAATCCCTATCCAGGGGACATTAGTGATAGGATCAAACCAGCTTAATAAAGGGCAAATTGAAAAGGCATAAGAATACAATTTAAAATTTGCGACAGCAAGTCCACCAGCTTGTTTGCTATTCTGCAAAGCTGAGAGTTTGACATGAGCTTGCTTACCTTTCCAGATGAATTTTGAAACATTTTTATGTAGTTTCGCTCAATAATCACCGAGAGAAGAAATAGGAATCATAGAACTACAAAAATTAATTGGAGGCAGTATATTAATTTTAATGACAGAGATTCTTCCTGACAGAGAAACAGGAATATTACACCATCTGTTTAGATCATCTATGATTGATGTAGGAATTTTACTATAATTCATGTTTACAATTTTTTTCAATTTAAGGGAATATATCTATGTCCAAATATTTGAAATGAGATACAACAGGGATCTGATGAGTGGGAGTACATTTGGGAGGGGTCTTAAGATACATTAAAGATGATTTAGACCAATTTATTTTATAACTTGAAATTTAACTAAAAGTATTAAAAATATCAAGAAGATTTGAGAATGAGAAGTGCCCTCTAGATATAGCAGTATGTCATCATCATAAAGAGAAATATGATGATCAGTAGAATTAACAGTGATTGGTTTGATATGTTTCGACTGACGAATAGTTTGAGCTAATGGTTCCATGGATAAAATAAATAAGACAGGACAGATTGGATCTCCCTACCTATTCCCACATGTAATTTTAAAAGAAGGGGAGCACATGTTACCTGTTATAACACTAGCAGATGGATTAGCAAATGGTATTTTAATCATGTTTATAATCTTTCACCCAGTCCCATATATTTTAAGACGGACTAGAGATAAGACCACTCTAGGCAATCAGTAGCCTTTTCAGCGTCATGGAAAGAACTGCTGAAGAGGCCTTTGCATCTGGAGAAAAATTGACAATATGAAAAAGACGGCGTAAGTCATCTGAAGAAAGTCTTTTCTTCACAAAACCACTTTGGTCTGGGTGAATCAATTTAGGTAGAAAGAATTCAAGGCGACAAGATAAAATTTTGGAAAATAATTTAACATCAGTATTTATCAATAATAGTGGGCACCAATTAGAGCAATGATTTGAGTCTTTGCCTTTTTTCAGCAAAAGTGAGATTAAAGACATGTTTACATCTCTCCCAAATGAACCTTTAGAAATGGCTGTATTAAACATCTCCAGTAATAATGGACCAAATTGATCCCAAAATTTAAAATAAAATTCAGGAGGAATGCCGTCCCAGCCAAGTGATCTGCCTTTATTCATGGTTTCTAAAGATGTTCTAAGCTCCTGTAGAGATAATGGATCACCCAGTGAACTTGATTTGGCTGCCGATAAGACAGGGAGTTTAAGCCCTTTTAAAAATATATCAATCTCTACAGAAGAAGGCTCACCTTCTGATGTATATAGTTTATTGTAAAAATTAGCAAATCTGAGATTAATTAAACTTGGATCAGTAAACGAATCACCATCTTCTGATATGATAGATGCAATATTCGCTAAATGGTCGCTATTACGTAATTTGTTGGCCAGAAACTGGCTCGGTTGATTGCCATGAAAATAATGATTAACTCGAGCTCTATGGATGGTAAATTAAGCTCTATTCCTAATCACAATATTTAATTCAGTCTTAATTGTAGCAAGAGTGTGGGCCACATTTTGAGAGTAGTTTCTCTGTTGTGAAAGCTCCAGGACAGATAACAGACTTTCTAATTCAGATATTTTCTTCAAATGTAATTTATTAAGACCTGAAGCAAATGCAGTAGTATTATTTCTTCCAAAGCCTTTAATGGCATCCCATAATACACGGAAATCATCAACTGAGTTTTTGTTTATCATTATGAAATAACTTAGTTCATTTTGAAATTGTTCACAAAATGCTTGATTATCCAGTAAAGTACAGTTAAAGCGCCATCTATTGGCTTTTTGTTTGAACTGAGATAACTGGAGTTGACAGCAATAGGCATGATGATCTGATAAACTCATGGGTCGAATTTCAGTTTTTTTAACAAAAGAAAATAATGATGAGGATATCAAAATAAAATCGATCCGAGAGAAAGACTGATGTCTGTTAGAATAAAAAGTAAATTCTTTGATGCCTGGATTATGTGCTCGCCTTAAAGTCTGACATTACATGTCTCAATGCATTTGAGGACCTACAATTATAATTAACTGTCTTAGATTTGTCATAGATATGGTCCACCACAGCATTCATATCGGTCCCAATAAACAATTGAAAGTCAGATAAACCCATCAGTATATTAGTTAAAGACTGGAAAAATTTTTGTCCGTAACAGTTGGGTGCATACACACTGACTAAAGCTATTTTTATACCGTTAAAAATACATTTGAGAAAAGTGATTCTGCCACCCTGATCACTGTCTTTATCTGTAATAGAAATTTTAAGTTTATTATCAATAATAATAGCAACTCCCTTAGTTTTACTTAGTGCTGAAGAGAAAGCAGATACTTTATAACGATGATTTTCCAATCTATATATATCTTTCTTAGTTAAATGAGTTTCTTGTAACATGGCAATCTCAACTTTATTTCTTCATAAAATGTCAAGACAGCTAGCCCGTTTAATAGGAGAGTTAAGACTTTTAAGGTTCCATGAAAGAATAGCTAGTGAGGCCATTCTGATTTAAAAAAATAGAGTATAAATATAATATTCAGTTCTTTTTTATTAAGAAGCCCATGTAATGGAAAAAAACAAAAAAGGAAGGTCCATAGAAAATAAAACCCCTTAATCAACACCAAATATATCCTTTCCAAAAAATAGGAGCAAATAAAATAGAAACAGTGGTCGGCGTCCCTCCCAGTAAATCCTCCCCGCTCTGCATAGATAGCACAGGGATGCAGCATAACTCCAAATGGCAGCCAATCTCCTATAGGTCCTTTAAGGATGCAATGCACTGGTCAGCCATCAGTACAACATTAATGGGCTTCATAAATATATGTCACAAACATAGGTCACAAATAAGATGAATCAAATAGACTAGGGCCTCTTTATGCCCCAATACATCTATTTTATATAATTTCCTAAATTTATTGACTACTTCATTTCCTGTTGTTAAAACATGCCGCCCCTCAATGTTGACCAATAGCAGCCAAGTACCTCACCATTCTCAAATTTAATATATCCTGAATGAAGTACTAAATGAAGAAATGCAGCATAGTCTAATGAAAAGACAGGAGAAAAAATCATATACCCATACACACATAGACACACACACACACACACACACACATACACACGTGTGTGCACACATATACACACCCATGTGCACGACGCAATATTGCTATCATCATTATCATCCAGGACACATAACCCGATGATAATATCATAACTCATACAACAAAGTAAGCCAATTGTTAAACCTAAAAACAAAACAAGAAGATAATAAATATATTGTCCTGTAGTTTAAATAAGTTTAAATAAGGGTTACTCGAGACAGTACCTGATTTTAGTAGGTCGCATGGTCGATCAGCCCTTAGTGGAAGAAGCATCGTCCGTATTATCGCCATAGTTTATGCACAGAAAAAAAGGAGGGGAGAAAAAAACACAAAACAAAACAAAAACTTGTGCGGCCGTTACGTCATGGGAGCTGATTGTAGAAAGTCAATGTGGGCCCATGTATGCATGCATGAATGAATGAATCAATCAGTCAATTTTATTTATAAAGCCCAATATCACAAATCAAAATTTGCCTCACAGGGCTTTACAGCATACGACATCCCTCTGTCCTTATGACCCTCACAGCTGATCAGGAAAAACTCAGGAAGAGCAACTGAGGAGGGATCCCTCTTCCAGGACGGACAGACGTGCAATAGATGTCGTATAGAACAGATCAGCATGATAAATTAACAGTAATCCACATGACACAATGAGACAGACAGAGAGAGAGAGAGAGAGAGAGAGAGAGAGAGATGCAGGTAATGACAGTAGCTTACAACAACATTATTGAAAGTAATAATATTATAGTTATAGTTCTGGCTACTGTGGTACAATATGTTGAAAGTATGTATTAATACCTGGCAGTATACATGTGTGACAATAGTCATATGTGTATAATAACAGTAGAAGTATGACTAATGACTAATGATGGCAGCAGCAGCAGGAGGCATCTGGCAGGACCACGGCAGCAGCACAACCACACACGTCACGCTGTCCAGGCACCGCTGTGATATGAGTTAATCTGAGAGACAGTGGAGCACAAAGGCTCCGGAGAAGAAGCCGAGTTAGTGACATCCAGAATGGCCGAGTTAGCTAGATGCAGTAATAGAATACGAGAGAGAGAGAGAGAGAGAGAGAGAGAGAGAGAGAGAGAGAAGGTGCCCGGTGTATTATAGGGGGTCCTCCAGCAGACTAGGCCTAAGTCAGCCTAACTAGGGGCTGGTACAGGGCAAGCCTGAGCCAGCCCTAACTATAAGCTTTATCAAAGAGGAAAGTCTTAAGTCTAGTCTTAAATGTGGAGACGGTGTCTGCCTCCCGGACCGTAACAGGAAGATGATTCCACAGGAGAGGAGCCTGATAGCTGAAGGCTCTGGCTCCTGATCTACTTTGGAGACTTTAGAGACCACGAGTAACCCTGCGTTCTCAGAGCGCAGTGTTCTGGTGGGATAATATGGCACTATGAGCTCTCTAAGATATGATGGAGCTTGACCATTTAGAGCTTTGAATGAATGAATGAAAAAAAGAAACAATAAATCAATCAGCCGTTAGTGGAAGGAGCGTCACCCTCATCTCCACGGCGTATGTGTTGATCGAAGAAGTCTTGCGCAGCCTTTGCAGTGGAAAAATTGTGTGTCACATCACAGAAGGTCAAGATGAGAGTGGCAGGGTGAATAAATCCAGATATCAAATTAAGCCTCCGCAGCTCCGATCTGACTTGATTGAAGGTTGCTCTCTGCTTCATGGTTTCAGCACTGAGATCTGGGTAAATGCTGATCCTTCTCCCATTATGAATTAAAGTACGGGATTCTGCTGCCAGACGAATAATCTTCCTTTTGACCTCCAAGCTGTACAGCCTTGCGATGCGATCGGGAGTCCTTCCTGGCAGGTCCGGTGTGGTGCGCTATACTGATCAACGGAGCGGGCCCAATGGACTCTTCCCCGAACAGTTCATATAAAACTTTAGTTGTAAAAGTAGTAGGGTTACCAGACTCAGCACCTCCAGGAAGGCCAAAAATTCTTATGTTAAATTTTCGTCTGTGATTCTCAAGTTGGTCGACCTTCTGTCTTGGGTGCTTGCATTCTTCCCTTATCTCAAAATTGTCCTGTTCCAGCTCAGAGATTCGGATATCAGTATCAACAGCAGCCTGCTCCAAGCTAGTAATTTTTTTGTTGCAGAGAGCCAGCTGGGTCTTGAGCTCTTCCAAGCATTGATTTACTGGTTGAAACTTTGCGTCCAAAGCAGTAATAATCTCCTCTCAAATTATTTCTCTCATTGTAGAGGCCATCTCGGCAGTAAATGTTTTACTTCCACACATACCTTGAGCCATGTCAAACAGGTGATGCTCGTTACGGAGAACAGGTGAAAGCAATCAGGTGGCCTCGCTTCTCATTCTTTCCAAACAGAAAATCAGCGTTTAAGATTAGGAGAAAAACGTTACCAATCTATAGTATTCTGTGGAAATAAATTAGTGTCCCAGAGTAGGCCTAAAAGATTGTTCAACAAAACTCCAGCAGGCAGAAATTAAATAATTATAAATAATAAATAATAGTGCGGGACAAGGAGAGAAGCAGCTAAGCGTGTCACGGCATGCTACCGGAACTGGAAAAAAATGGTTGTTTTGTGTCTCTGTGGTTGTGTCGTCTGTCCTCCTGTCCCCTTGGACTGTCCCTAATGTACAGACCTGACATCAGTTTGACATCAGTGAGTCACAGTGTGTAAAGGTTTAAATATGTGTGTGTTTGTTTATAGATCTATGTGAGAACAGGTATCTATCACGGTGGAGAGCCGCTCTGTGACAACGTCAACACTCAGAGAGTCCCCTGCTCCAACCCCAGGTAACACACACTCACTGTATACACACCTTTTACCGCCTCTCTTTTCCTCTGTCTGTCTCACCTGTCCGTCTCACCTGTCTCTCCTTAATTCCAGGTGGAACGAGTGGTTGGCGTATGACATCTACCTGACTGAGCTCCCTCGCTCAGCCAGACTCTGTCTGTCTATCTGCTCTGTGAAGGGAAGGAAAGGAGCCAAGGAGGTGAGACCGGAAGGAGACAGGGACACATGAGTAAATGAAAGAATTAATTAAGGAATGGCTGAATTAACCTGTCTGTCTGTCTGTCCATCCGTCCTTCTCTCTGTCCGTCAGGAGCACTGTCCTCTGGCCTGGGGGAACGTCAACCTCTTTGACTACACAGACGTTCTGGTTTCTGGTAAAGTGGCTCTCAGTCTTTGGCCAGTCCCTCACGGGCTCGAGGACCTCCTGAATCCTATCGGAGTTGCTGGTTCAAATCCGAACAAGGTACACAACACCTCTGTTGACCTGTCTCTCCACTTGTCCATCACAGTGAGGACATATAATTAATTCAGCTGATTGATTGATTGATTGATTGATTGTCTTCTGTAGGAGACGCCTTGTGTGGAGCTGGAGTTCTCCTGGTTCAATCAGACTGTTGTGTTTCCAGATGAGCAGCAGATAGAAGAACACGCCAACTGGACCATCAGCCGAGAGCTGGGCTACAACTACTGCCAAGGACTGGTAACATAAACATATACACAACTACTGCAGAGGACAGGTAACATAAACATATATACAACTACTGCCAAGGACAGGTAACATAAACATATATACAACTACTGCCAAGGACAGGTAACATAAACATATACACAACTACTGCCAAGGACAGGTAACATAAACATATACACAACTACTGCCAAGGACAGGTAACATAAACATATATACAACTACTGCCAAGGACAGGTAACATAAACATATATACAACTACTGCCAAGGACAGGTAACATAAACATATACACAACTACTGCCAAGGACAGGTAACATAAACATATACACAACTACTGCCAAGGACAGGTAACATAAACATATATACAACTAGTACCGAAAAGTTTACAGCTCTTTTAAATTCTACATGTACTGACTTAATGGACTTGGTGGCGCCTTTTAGGATGAAACGCGCTAAACCACTGACTGAACCATGGCTGAATGACACCACCCGCACTCTCAGGCGTGCATGTAGACGCGCTGAGAGAAAGTGGAAGAGAGATCGTCTTCAAATCTCTCTAGATATTTTAAGAAATAGTTTATCTGAATATCAGAGAGCTGTTAAAGCTGCAAAAACTAATTTCTTCTCAAACCTTGTGTCAAATAACAGCCATAAACCTCAGTTTCTTTTTAATACTCTTAATTTGCTTTTAAATAGGCCTACCTGTAATTCTACCTCCATTGTATCTTCTCCTGCACTATGTGAAAAATTTCTTAAATTTTTCAAGATTTCTGCCATCAGGTCCATTCCCTCTCCTCTGGCCTCTGACCCTGTTGCTTCCTCCGTAGCCCCAGTTATTTTTGAGGCTTTTGTGCAAGTGTCTCTTCCTTCTTTAACTAAAATAGTTCAGCAGCTACGGCCATCCTACTGCCCCTAGACAGCATTCCACCCGTTTCTTCAAGGATGTTTTTATCACGCTGGGGCCTTGTATTGTCGACCTTATAAATTCTTCCTTGATGTCTGGCTGTGTCCCCGCTGCTTTCAAACATGCTGTGGTGCAGCCCCTCATCAAGAAGAATAATCTTGACCCTTCAGTTTTGTCGAACTACAGACCTATTTCTAAGCTCCCTTTTTTGTCCAAAGTCTTAGAAAAGGTATTGCATGAACAACTGCAGTCGTATCTGGACTTAAATGGCATTTCTGAAAAGTTCCAGTCGGGCTTTAAAGCACGCCATAGCACAGAAACAGCGTTTTTAAGAGTCTTTAATGATCTGCTTTTAATTGTTGATTCTGGTAACACTGCTGTTCTGGTGCTCTTAGACTTGACTGCAGCTTTCGACACAGTAGATCATAAGATTCTTTTATCACGTCTTGACCTGTGTGTAGGTATTAAAGGTACAGCGCTCAAATGGTTTGAATCCTATTTATCAGAAAGGAGTTTCTCTGTTCACATGGGCCAGTATAGATCTGCTGCATCCTCACTCAATTGTGGGGTGCCTCAAGGTTCCATCTTGGGCCCCATTCTCTTCTCCATTTATATGCTTCCCCTGGGTGCTATATTTAGAAAGTACAATATAACATTTCATTGCTTTGCAGATGACTTACAGATCTACCTTCCTCTTCAAACAAACAGCTCTGCCTCCATTCAAGCTCTGCGGAACTGTCTCAATGATGTTCACACATGGATGGCTTCAAATTTCTTGAACCTAAACAAATCCAAAACTGAAATTATTTTATTTGGCCAGTCTGACCTTTTAGATGGCTATGACAGTGCCATTGGTCCATTGGCTTCCTACTGTCTCCCTGCTGCAAGGAACCTAGGAGTAATTTTTGACTGTGCCTTTAAATTTAAAAAACAGATTAGTTCAGTAGTCAAATCAAGCTTCTTTCAATTAAGGCTACTTAGTAAGGCAAAGCCCTACCTCCCCCCACTTGATTTTGAAAGGGCAGTTCACGCTTTCATTACCTGTCGTCTGGACTATTGTAATTCTCTTTATGCTGGATTGGACCAGCAGTCACTGAAACGCCTGCAGGCTGTCCAGAATGCAGCAGCCAGACTGCTGACAGGAAAGAAAAGACGTGATCATATCACCCCAATACTGGCCTCCTTGCACTGGCTCCCTGTCCAGTTTAGAGTTCAATTTAAAATTTTATTATTTGTTTTTAAAAGCCTAAATGGCTTAGCTCCATCCTATCTATCTGAGCTTGTTCAGCTTCACACGACAGCCAGAGCACTGAGATCAAGCAACCAGATGCTGCTGGCCTGTCCCAGAACTAAACTTAAAAACAAGGGTGACAGAGCCTTTTCCGTTGTGGCGCCAAATTTATGGAATACTTTACCATTCCATATAAGGGCAGCCCGAACTTTGGAACACTTTAAATCTCTTTTAAAAACCTACCTCTTTTTGCTTGCTTTCACCTTTAGTTGAGACAGATATGTCTTTTACAGCTTTTATTTGTATTTAACCTGTACTCTAGTGTTTATGTTTTATTGTCTAAGCCTATTGTTGATCTTATTGATAATTTCTGTGGTTTTTGCTATTCACTCACTCTTTGGATGAACTGTACAGCACTTTGGTCAACCAAGGTTGTTTTTAAATGTGCTATATGAATAAATTTTGATTTGACTTGACTTGACTAACTACTGCCAAGGACAGGTAACATAAACATATACACAACTACTGTCAAGGACAGGTAACATAAACATATATACAACTACCGCAGAGGACAGGTAACATAAACATATATACAACTACTGCCAAGGACAGGTAACATAAACATATACACAACTACTGTCAAGGACAGGTAACATAAACATATACACAACTACTGCAGAGGACAGGTAACATAAACATATATACAACTACTGCCAAGGACAGGTAACATAAACATATACACAACTACTGTCAAGGACAGGTAACATAAACATATACACAACTACTGCAGAGGACAGGTAATATAAACATATATACAACTACTGCAGAGGACAGGTAACATAAACATATACACAACTACTGCCAAGGACAGGTAACATAAACATATATACAACTACCGCAGAGGACAGGTAACATAAACATATATACAACTACTGCCAAGGACAGGTAACATAAACATATACACAACTACTGCCAAGGACAGGTAACATAAACATATATACAACTATTGCAGAGGACAGGTAACATAAACATATACACAACTACTGTCAAGGACAGGTAACATAAACATATATACAACTACCGCAGAGGACAGGTAACATAAACATATATACAACTACTGCCAAGGACAGGTAACATAAACATATACACAACTACTGCCAAGGACAGGTAACATAAACATATATACAACTATTGCAGAGGACAGGTAACATAAACATATATACAACTATTGCAGAGGACAGGTAACATAAACATATACACAACTACTGCCAAGGACAGGTAACATAAACATATATACAACTATTGCAGAGGACAGGTAACATAAACATATACACAACTACTGCCAAGGACAGGTAACATAAACATATATACAACTACTACAGAGGACAGGTAACATAAACATATATACAACTACTGCAGAGGACAGGTAACATAAACATATACACAACTACTGCCAAGGACAGGTAACATAAACATATACACAACTACTGCCAAGGACAGGTAACATAAACATATATACAACTACTGCAGAGGACAGGTAACATAAACATATACACAACTACTGCCAAGGACAGGTAACATAAACATATACACAACTACTGCCAAGGACAGGTAACATAAACATATATACAACTACTGCCAAGGACAGGTAACATAAACATATACACAACTACTGCAGAGGACAGGTAACATAAACATATATACAACTACTGCCAAGGACAGGTAACATAAACATATATACAACTACTGCAGAGGACAGGTAACATGAACATATACACAACTGCTGCAGAGGACAGATAATATAAACATATATACAACTACTGCCAAGGACAGGTAACATAAACATATATACGATTACTGCCAAGGACAGGTAACATAAACATATACACAACTACTGCCAAGGACAGGTAACATAAACATATATACGATTACTGCCAAGGACAGGTAACATAAACATATATACGATTACTGCCAAGGACAGGTAACATAAACATATACACAACTACTGCCAAGGACAGGTAACATAAACATATACACAACTACTGCAGAGGACAGGTAACATAAACATATACACAACTACTGCAGAGGACAGGTAACATAAACATATATACAACTACTGCCAAGGACAGGTAACATAAACATATACACAACTACTGCCAAGGACAGGTAACATAAACATATATACGATTACTGCCAAGGACAGGTAACATAAACATATATACGATTACTGCCAAGGACAGGTAACATAAACATATATACGATTACTGCCAAGGACAGGTAACATAAACATATACACAACTACTGCCAAGGACAGGTAACATAAACATATACACAACTACTGCCAGGTAACATAAACATATACACAACTACTGCCAAGGACAGGTAACATAAACATATATACAACTACTGCAGAGGACAGATAATATAAACATAAATACAACTACTGCCAAGGACAGGTAACATAAACATATACACAACTACTGCCAAGGACAGGTAACATAAACATATATACAACTATTGCAGAGGACAGGTAACATAAACATATATGCAACTACTGCCAAGGACAGGTACCATAAACATATGCACAACTACTGCCAAGGACAGGTACCATAAACATATGCACAACTACTGCCAAGGACAGGTAACATGAACATATACACAACTTCTGCCAAGGACAGGTAACATAAACATATACACAACTACTGCCAAGGACAGGTAACATAAACATATGCACAACTACTGCCAAGGACAGGTAACATAAACATATGCACAACTACTGCCAAGGACAGGTAACATAAACATATATACAACTACGTCCTGTGTCCCTGTATCTAAATGTCTGTCTCCCTGTCCCTCGATGTCTCTCCGTCTCTCTCTGTCCATCCCTTTCTCTCCCTGTCCACTCCATGTCTCTCCGTCTCTCTCTGTCCATCCCTTTCTCTCCCTTTCCCTCCCTGTCTGTCCCTGTTTCTGTGTCTCAGAGCAGTCGTCTGGCCTGTGACAGCAGTGTATCAGCAGGTGATGCAGAACAGCTTCGTTGTCTCTGCTCCAAAGATCCTCTGTACGAGCTCTCAGAGCAGGAGAAGGACTTCCTCTGGAGACACAGGTGAGGGCGGGGCTTCCTCTGGAGAAACAAGTGAGGGCGGGGCTTCCTCTGGAGACACCAGTGAGGGGCAGGGCTTTTATCTAGCTCACTCTACCTTTGTCTTTCCCTTTGACTTTCTCTACCTGTATGTGACTTTGTGTCTTCCTTCCTGTCTACACCTGTCTCTGTGTCTCTACCTGTCTTTAACTGTGTCCGTCTTTGTCCCTGTCTGTCTTATTGTCTCTGTCTGTGTCTCTGTGTGTCCCTGTCTCTCTCTCTGCAGACATTACTGTGTAAACATCCCTGAGTCTCTTCCTAAGCTGCTTCTGTCCGTCAAATGGAACTCAAGAGACGAAGTGTCCCAGGTACAAAACACTCTTCGGTCAGGATGGTGTCTCACTGTGTCTCAGTTTGTCTCATCAGTTACCTGTCTTTGTCCTCCTGCTCCTTCTGCTCCTCCTCCTCCTGCTCCTGCTCCTCCTGCTCTTGCTCCTCCTCCTGCCCCTCCTCAGATGTACTGCCTGTTGAAGGAGTGGCCTCTGATGGAGCCTGAATCAGCTCTGGAGTTGTTGGACTGTAACTTTCCTGATCCGATGGTCAGAGAATTCGCTCTGCGCTGCCTGGTTCAGAATCTGACCGACGACAAGCTGTCACAGTACCTGCTGCAGCTGGTACAGGTGAGTCTACTGCTGCTACACCTCCAGCTACACCTTTTGTTACACCTGCTGCTACACCTCCAGCTACATCTTCTGTTACACCTGTTGCTACACCTCCTGCTACACTTCTTGCTACACCTCCTGTTACACCTGCTTTTACACTTGCTGTTATACCTCCTGCTACACCTCTTGTTACACATGCTGTTAGACCTGCTGCTACACCTCCTGTTACACATGCTGTTAAACCTGTTGCTACGCCTCCTGTTATGCCTCCTGTTACACCTGCTGTTACACCTCCTGTTACACATGCTGTTACATATGTTGCTACATCTCTTGTTACACCTCCTGTTAAATCTTCTGCTACACCCCTGTTACACTTCTTGTTACACTTCCTGTTATAATTCTGTTACACCTTCTGTTACACCTCATGTTATACCTTCTGTTACACCTTCTGTCTCACCTCCTGTTCCACCTGCCACTACACTTCCTGTTACATCCCCTGTTATACCGTCTGTTCCACCTCCTTTTACACCTACTTCACCTTTTCCTCCTGCTGTTACAACTCTTGCTACACCTCCTGTTACCCTCCCCGTTATACCTTCTGTTACATTTCCTGTTATACCTTCTGTTACACCTCCTGTTACACCTTATAGAATAGAATAGAATAGCTTGTCATTGTACAGTACTTCGTACAACAAAATTTAAAGTGCAAACTTTCAAGTGTCCCAGAATATATTACAAAAAAAAAATATGCAAAAAGTTTGAGTACCCTAATGACCATAGGAGCTATGCTGTCGGGGGCATTTTGCCCCTGGTAGGGTTTCCCATGGCAGATTGGTTCTGGGCGAAAGGTCAGACGAAGAATGGTTCAAAAGACCCTTCATGATGGACGAAAGCAAGGACACGTGTACCCGGCCCAGAGGGTTACCGGGGCCTCGCCCTGGAGCCAGGCCTGGGGTCGGGGCCCATGGGCGAGCGCCTGGTGGCCAGCCCTTTGCCCATGGGGTCCGGCCGGGCCCAGCCCGAACCGGCTACATGGGCTCGTCCCCCTGTAGGCCCACCACCTGCAGAGGGATCCAGAAGAGATTGGTGCTATGTGGTTTGGGCAGCAGACCAAGGCGGGGGCATTGGCGGTCCAATCCTCGGCTACCGAAGTTGGCTCTTGGGACATGGAATGTCACCTCTCTGGCGGGGAAGGAGTCGGAGCTTGTGGAAGAGGTTGAGCGCTACTGGCTAGATATAGTCGGCCTCAACTTGACACATAGTTCCGGCTCTGGAACCCAAGTCCTTGAGAGGGGTTGGACTCTCTACTTTGCTGGAGTTGCTCTGGGTGAGAGGCGGAGGGCTGGGGTGGGCTTTCTGATAGCCCCCAGACTCTCTGCCTGTACATTGGGGTTCGCCCTGGTAGACGAAAGGGTTGCTTTCCTGCGCCTTCGGGTCGGGGGAAAAGGTCCTGACTGTTGTCTGCGCTTATGAGCTGAACAACAGTTCAGAGTACCCATCCTTTTTGGAGTCCCCGGGACGGGTGCTGGACAGTGCCCCGACTGGGGACTCCATTGTTCTGCTGGGGGACTTCAACGCTCACGTGGGCAATGACAGCGGGACCTGGAGGGGCGTGACTGGGAGGAAAGGCCTGCCCGATCTGAACCCAAGTGGTGTTCAGTTATTGGACTTCTGTGCGGGTCGCAGTTTGGCCATAACTAACACCATGTTCAAACATAAGGATGTCCATCAATGCACGTGGCACCAGGACAGCCTAGGTCGCAGGTCAGTGATTGACTTTGTAGTTGTATCATTTGACCTGCGGCCGTATGTTCTGGACACTCAGGTGAAGAGAGGAGCAGAGCTGTCAACTGATCACCACCTGGTTGGATCAGATGGTGGGGGAAGACGCCGCGCAGACCTGGCAGGCCCAAACGAACAGTGAGGGTCTGCTGGGAACGCCTGGCGGAAGAACCTGTCCAGATGATCTTCAACTCCCACCTCCGGGAGAGCCTCGACTGCGTCCCGAGGGCAGAGGGGGACATTGAGTCCGAATGGGACTTATTCCGCTCTTCCACTGTCGAGGTGGCGGTTGTGAGCTGTGGCCCCAAGACCACTGGGGCCAGTCGCGGCAGCAATCCCCGAACCCGCTGATGGACACCAGAGGTGAGGGGAGCCATCAGGCTGAAGAAGGAGGCCTACAGGGCAGAGTTGGTTTGTGGGTCTCCGGAAGCAGCTGACTGGTACCGGCGGGCCAAGCAGAGCGCAGCAGCGGCAGTCGCGGAGGCAAAAACTTGGGCGTGGGAGGAGTTCGGTGACTTCTGGGGCAGAAGTCGCTGACATAGTGAAGCAACTCCTAGGCGGCGGAGCCCCAGGGGTGGATGAGATTCGCCCTGGATATCTCAAGGCTGTTGTAGGGCTGTCCTGGCTGATACGCCTTTGCAACATTGTGTGGACATCGGGGGCAGTGCCTCTGGAGTGGCAGACCGGGGTGGTGGTGACCTTCTGATTGCTTCAGACAAAGGACTTGTCTCTGTACTTGTTTTATTAGATCTTAGTGCGGCGTTTGACACAATTGACCATCAAATTCTACTGCAGAGACTGGATCACTTAATTGGCCTAAAAGGTTCTGCACTGAGCTGGTTTAAATCTTATTTATCTGATCGTTTTCATTTTGTTCACGTTCATAATGAATCATCCTTATGTACCAAAGTTTGTTTTGGAGTTCCGCAAGGTTCTGTGCTCGGACCAATTCTATTTACTCTATATATACTTCCTTTAGGTAACATCATTAGAAATCACTCTATAAATTTCCATTGTTATGCGGATGATACACAGTTGTATTTATCGATGAAGCCAGAAGAAAGTAATCAATTAACTAAACTCCATAACTGCCTTAAAGACATAAAAACCTGGATGAGCACCAATTTCCTGATGTTAAATTCAGACAAAACTGAAGTTATTGTTCTTGGCCCCAAACAACTCAGAGACTCTTTATCTGATGACATAGTTTCTCTAGATGGCATTGCTCTGGCCTCTAGCACTACCGTAAGAAACCTCGGAGTGATATTTGATCAAGATTTGTCTTTTAATTCTCATTTAAAACAAACCTCACGGACTGCATTTTTCATCTGCGTAATATTGTGAAAATTAGGCCTATCCTGACCCGAAAAGATGCAGAAAAATTGGTCCACGCTTTTGTTACCTCAAGGCTGGATTACTGTAACTCTCTATTATCAGGTAGCTCTAGTAAGTCCTTAAAAACTCTCCAGCTAATTCAGAATGCAGCAGCACGTGTACTAACAGGAACTAAGAAACCAGATCATATTTCTCCTGTTTTAGCTTCTCTGCACTGGCTCCCTGTAAAATCCAGAATTGAATTTAAAATCCTACTGTTAACTTATAAAGCTCTAAATGGTCAAGCTCCGTCATATCTTAGAGAGCTCATAGTGCCTTATTATCCCACCAGAACTCTGCGCTCTGAGAACGCCGGGTTACTCGTGGTCCCTAAAGTCTCCAAAAGTAGATCAGGAGCCAGAGCCTTCAGCTATCAGGCTCCTCTCCTGTGGAATCATCTTCCTGTTACGGTCCGGGAGGCAGACACCGTCTCCACATTTAAGACTAGACTTAAGACTTTCCTCTTTGATAAAGCTTATAGTTAGGGCTGGCTCAGGCTTGCCCTGTACCAGCCCCTAGTTAGGCTGACTTAGGCCTAGTCTGCCGGAGGACCCCCCTATAATACACCGGGCACTTTCTCTCCTTCTCTCTCTCTCTCTCTCTCTCTCTCTCTCTCTCTCTCTCAATTCAATTCAATAAGCTTTATTGGCATGACTGTAGATTAACAATATTGCCAAAGACATTAAAATTTACAAATAAAGTACAATAATAAAAGTAAGTCAGAAAACTATAAAAAAAAGATTAAATATATGATATATAATACAAAATACACCAATCTACAATACAATACACCAATATATAATATAGAAAAAAAAATGAATAAAGAAAAATGTAGATTGTGAGTTACAAGGACTGTAAATATAGACAGGTGTGTCAGGTGTTGTGATGGTTGTCCTCAGGCTGTGGCATAACCTGACATATGTTGCTGCTGCTAAGCTGCTGACTCTGTTCTCTCCAAGGATGTGTTGCATTTTAGTTTGATCAGGCAGAGAATCAAAGTCAGTGACTTTATGTTTTATTTTTGAGAGGAAGTCGGCTCTGATGTGTTCATACTTGCTGCAGTGCAACAGGAAGTGTGTCTCTGTCTCCACTTGTCTGTGTGGACAGAGCTCACACAACCTGTCCTCTCTGGGCAGCCAGGTCTGCCTGTGTCTGCCCGTCTCTATGGCCAAGCTGTGGTCACTGAGTCTGTACATGGTCAAAGTCTTCCTCAGTTTCTCATCAGTCACGGTGCTCAGATATTCTGCCACCGTGTACTGTCTATTTAGAGCCAAATAACACTGAAGTTTGCTTTGCGTTTTTGTGGTCGATGTCCAATAGTTAATGTAATGTTCTTTTTGTTTCTCTATAATTTGGTGGGTCCAGATTGTGTGAGGGCTGTGCTGAGGTCTTGTGTTGTTAGAGGAGCTGAGCCTCAGGACCAGCTGGCTGAGGGGGCTCTTCTCCATGCTCTCCTCTTGGCATTGCAGAGCTTTGTAGTGGTAGGAGTTGGGGTCACTTGTTTTAAGGTGTTTATAAAATTTGATGGCTCTTTTTTGAATTCTAATTAAAAGGGGGAATTGGCCTAGCTCAGCTCGGCACCCGTTGTTGGGGGTGTTCCTGTGCACTCTCAGGATGCTCTTGCAAATCTCTGTATGCAGGATTTCGATGGGGTGTTTGTCCCATTTTTCAAAATCTTGATTTGCAAGAGGACCCCACACCTCAGTACCATACAGAATAATTGGGTCAATTATAGATTTGAATATTTTGAGCCAGATTCTAATGGGTATATTAATGTTTGAAGATTTCTTTATAGCATAGAAAGCCCTTCTTCCCTTCTCTCTGAGATCATCAACAGCCAGGTTAAAGTTTCCCGTGGACGTGATGTGTAGTCCTAAGTATGTGTAGTCGTGTGTGTGCTCCACCTCATGAGAGCCCAGGAAAAACCTGGTTTGGTTTCCCTGACCCCTGGGTCGTTTCTGGAATATCATAATTTTGGTTTTGTCCAGATTAACTGTCAGGGCCCAGGTCTGACAGAAGGTTTGCAGATGATCCAGTTGCTGTTGTAGTGCTTCATGTGATGGAGCCAGCAATATGAGATCATCTGCAAACAGTAGGCATTTAACCTGTGTGTCAGACAGAGTGAGACCAGGGATGTCAGATAGTTCTAGTGATTTGGCCAATTCATCGATATAGATGTTGAAGAGGGTGGGACTGAGACTGCAGCCCTGTTTTACTCCTCTACTCTGGGGGAAGAAATCTGTTTCCATGTTGTTAATTTTAACAGCACATTTCATATGACTGTACATGGTTTTGATGATGTCATAGACCTTCCCCCCTACACCCTTCTCAATTAATTTTAAGAACAGTCCATCATGCCAAATTGAGTCGAATGCTTTTTTGAAGTCTACAAAACAAGAGAAGATTTTCCTCTTGTTTTGGTGGACGTCTTTATTAATGAGGGTGTGAAGGGTGTAGATATGGTCTGTTGTTCTATGTTTGGGTGTGAATCCTATCTGGCTCTTGCTCAGGACATCATGTTCTCTGAGGAAGTCTTGCAGTCGGCTGTTTAGGATGCTGCAGAACAACTTCCCCAGGTTGCTGCTGACACAGATGCCTCGGTAATTGTTTGGGTCGAATTTGTTTCCACTTTTAAAGATTGGTGTGATGATTCCTTCACTCCAGAGGTCAGGGAAATGTCCGACACCCAGAATAAGGTTAAATAATTTTAATATGGCAATGTTAAATTTATGGTCATCAAATTTTAGCATTTCAGTTAAAATGCCCTCCGGACCGCTGGCTTTCTTTGGCTGCAGTGCCTGGATTTTAGCCAGCAGCTCTGCTTCAGTAATTTGGTAGTCTAGGGGGTTCTGGTTGTCTTTAATGACTGATTCTAAAATTTGTAATTTGTTGAGGAGATTGTTTTGGGCCGAATTCAGGGGAACAGCAGTATACAGACTTTCAAAGTGATTTTTCCAGATGTCACCATTTTGAATAGCCAATAGTCAATAATAGTGGTTTGCTGAAAGAGTGCCATTTCTTCCAGAAGTCATTGGAGTCAATGGACTCTTCAATTATTTGTAACTGATGCCTCACATGCTGTTCTTTTTTAGTTCTGAGTGTTTTTCTGTATACTCTCAGTGTTTCCCAGTACTGGAGGCAGAGCTCAGGGTTGTCAGGTTGTCTGTGTTTTTGATTTGACACATTTCTGAGAGTTTTTCTCAGTTGTCTGCATTCTGTGTCAAACCACTCGTCATTGGTCGGGTCTTTTGGTCTGTGGTGCTGGCGCTTTTTCAGACTGGACAAGTCTGCCACATGGTCAAATATGTTGTAGATGTCCTGTACAGCCTGTCTGAGGCCATCCTGATTGAGGGGATACGAGGTGGAAAGAAAACAGTCTAAATGGGATTGAAAGACTGGATTTTTGATTGCTGTCTGGTATTCGTCTTTGCTTTTGTTTGTCCATTTATAAGGTTGTTTTCTGTAGGTCAGATTGCAGGGTTCTACTGTGTGAGGGTCGTTTGCTGTCGTTTTAATGTAGAGTGTGATTTTACTATGGTCTGATAAGGGGGTTAAGGGGCTGACTGTAAATGCTCTCAGGTAGAAGGGGTCTAGGTCGGTGATGCCATAGTCTACTGTGCTGTTGCCAAGAGGAGAGTTCTCTCTCTCTCGTATTCTATTACTGCATCTTGCTAACTCGGCCATTCTGGATGTCACTAACTCGGCTTCTTCTCCGGAGCCTTTGTGCTCCACTGTCTCTCAGATTAACTCATATCACAGCGGTGCCTGGACAGCGTGACGTGTGTGGTTGTGCTGCTGCCGTGGTCCTGCCAGATGCCTCCTGCTGCTGCTGCTGCCATCATTAGTCATTAGTCATACTTCTACTGTTATTATACACATATGACTATTGTCACACTTGTATACTGCCAGGTATTAATACATACTTTCAACATATTGTACCGCAGTAGCCAGAACTATAACTATAATATTATTACTTTCAATAATGTTGTTGTAAGCTACTGTCATTACCTGCATCTCTCTCTCTCTCTCTCTCTCTGTCTCATTGTGTCATATGGATTACTGTTAATTTATCATGCTGATCTGTTCTGTACGACATCTATTCTGTCCGTCTGTCCGTCCTGGAAGAGGGATCCCTCCTCAGCTGCTCTTCCTGAGATTTCTACCGTTTTTTCCCTGTTAAAGGGTTTTTTGGGGAGTTTTTCCTGATCAGCTGTGAGGGTCATAAGGACAGAGGGATGTCGTATGCTGTAAAGCCCTGTGAGGCAAATTGTGATTTGTGATATTGGGCTTTATAAATAAAATTGAATTGAATTGAATTGAATTTTCAAGAAAGGGGACCAGAGGGTGTTTTCCAACTACAGGGGGATCACACTCCTCAGCCTACCCGGTCTACTCCAGGGTGCTGGAGAAGAGGGTCCGGTCGATAGTTGAACCTCAGATTGAGGAGGAGCAATGTGGTTTTCCGTCCTGGACGCGGAACCGTGGACCAGCTCTTAACCCTCGCTGCTGGAGGGTGCTGGAGGGGGCATGGGAGTTCGCCCAACCGGTCCAAATGTGTTTTGTGGATTTGGAGAAGGCTTACGACCGTGTCCCCTGGGGCATCCTGTGGGGGGTGCTCCGGGAGTAAGGGGTTGGTGGCCCCTTGCTAAGTGCCATCCAGTCCCTGTACCGACGAAGTGTGAGTCTGGTTCGCGTGGTTGGCAGTAAGTCGGACCTGTTCCCGGTGAGGGTTGGATTCCGCCAGGGCTGCCCTTTGTCACCGGTTCTGTTTATAACTTTAATGGACAGAATTTCTAGGCGCAGCCAAGTGATGGAGGGTGTCAGGTTCGGTGACGGGAGAATCTTGTCCCTGCTTTTTACAGATGACGTGGTCCTCCTAGCTCCATCGAACAGTGACCTCCAGCTCTTGCTGGGATGGTTCACAGCCGAGTGTTTAGCGGCTGGGATGAGAATCAGTTCCTCCAAGTCTGAGGCCATGGTGCTCAGCCAGAAAAGGGTAGATTGCCCACTCTTTCGGGCATGTCCGACCGGGAGGAGACCTCGGGGACGCCCCAGGACACGCTGGAGGGATTACATCACCTGGCTGGCCTGGGAACGCCTCGGGGTTCCCGCGGAAGAGCTGACGGAAGTGGCTGGGCTGACTGTCTGGGCTTCTTTGCTGAGGCTGCTGCCCCCACGACCCGGATAAGCGGAGGACGACGAGTACAAGTACGAGAATATTCAAAAATACAATAAATAATAAAAAAGCACAATAAAAACAATAAATAAATAGTGACACTTAGAGGAGATCTCAGTCTATGGCACGCACAACCCACATTTTCATTACTTCAGTGATGTCTCTGGCAAAGAAGCTGTTCCTTAGCCTGTTTGTTTTTGCCTTCAGTGTCCTGAAACGTCTGCCTGAGGGCAGCACTTGGAACAGGGAGTGTCCAGGGTGGGAGGGGTCCCAGAGTATGTTCTATGCTCACCTTTGACAGCGGGCCTGGAACAGTTCCTCGAGGGATGCCAGAGGACAACCCGTGATTTTTTGAGCTGTGTTTGTAAGTCTTTGGAGTGCTTTCCTGTCTGCTGCAGTACAGCTGCTAAACCACAAGCACAGGCAGTATGTCAAAATGCTCTCTATGGAACAGTGGTAGAAGGACACCAGCAGGTTTTGGGTCCGGTGGTTGTTCCTGAGAACCTGCAGGAAATGCAGTCTCTGCTGGGCCTTCTTGACAATTGTGGTGGTGTTAACACTCCATGTGAGGTTGTCCTCCAGATGTACTCCCAGGAACCGGAAGTCAAAGACCCTCTCCACACTGTCTCCTCCGATGAACAGTGGTTGAATGATGTTCTTTTTTGCTCTCCTAAAGTCTACCACCATCTCTTTTGTCTTGGTAGTGTTTAGGATCAGGTTGTTTTCTGTGCACCACACCAACAGCCGCTTCACCTCATCCCAATACGCTGACTAATACCCCCCGAGATGAGCCCCACCACGGTGGTGTCATCAGCGAACTTTCTGATGCAGTTGCTGGCCTGTGTGGGGGTACAGTTATGTGTGTATAGAGTGAAGAATAGTGGACTCAGCACACAGCCCTGTGGAGAGCCTGTGCTGAGGCTGATGGCTGAGGAGAGGTGGGCACCTACTCTTACCCTCTGGGGGCGGTCTGGAGTGTGGTATTCCCGGTTTGACAGTTTGGTCACCAGTCTGCCAGGTAGGATGGTATTAAAAGCAGAGCCGAAGTCCACGAAGAGCAACCGAGCGTAGCTCCCCTGCTGCTCCAGGTGGGAAAGAGCAGAGTGGTGAGCTGTGGGGATTGCGTCTTCTGTGGACCCATTTGCTCTGTAGGCAAACTGGTGGGGGTCAAGCCTGGGGGGGAGACTAGACGTGATGTGGGCACGGACAAGCCTTCATAAGCATTTCATAGCAAACGGTGTAGGGGCTACTGGCCGATAGTCATTCAAACCACTGATGATGTTCTTCTTGGGGAGGGGAACAATGATGGAGGACTTCAGACAGGGAGGGACGGCAGCCTGACTCAGGGAGTGGTTAAAGATGCTCGTGAAGATGCCGGCCAGCTGAGCCGTACAGTACTTCAGCACCCTTCCAGGGACACCATCAGGACCGGCAGCTTTCCTGGGGTTAACAGCTCTCAGTGTACGCCTCACCTGCTGCTCCTCCAAAATGAGGACATCACTGCTGCAAGCTGATGGATGTTGCAAAGCTATCTCTGGTTGCAGCACCTCAAAGCGAGCAAAGAAGTTGTTCAGCTCCTCCGCCGGTAAGGCGTTGCTGTTGGTGACTGATGGGCTGGTAGATCTGTAGTTGGTGATGTTCTGTATTCCTTGCCACACCTGCTGGGAGTCACTGCTCTGGAAGCATTTCTCGGTCCTCCTCCTGTATGCAGCTTTGGCCTCCCTGATGCCCCTCCCCAGGTTGGCTCTGGCGGTGTTGTACAGCGCCCCATCACCAGACCTGAAAGCGATGTTCTCCACCTTCCCGTTCATCCATGGCTTTCTGTTTGGATAGATCTGGTTGTTCTTATCCACAGTGACGTTGTCGGTGCAGAACTTGATGTACCCCAAAACAGCAGAGGTATACTGCTCCAGGTTCTGATGCTTGAAAACATCCCAGTTTGTTGTTTCAAAGCAGTCCAGCAGCTGTTGGGAGGCACCTTCCGGACAGGCCTGAACAGTTTGGGATGCGATAAGAGCAGTTTTACTGAGGGGGGTGTATGCTGGTATCGTAAGCAGGGACAAGTGGTCTGACTGGCCCAGATGTGTCTTCTGTCTCACCTCCAGCTCCACCTCCTGCTGTTGGGCTCCTGCTACACCTCCTCTTATACCTTCTGTTACACCTTCCGCTACATTTCCTACTACACCTTCTGTTACACCTTCTGTCTCACCTTCTGCTAAACTTCCTGTTCCACCTTCTGTTCCACCTCCTGTTCCACCTTCTGTTACACCCTCTGTTACACTTCCTGTTACACCTCCTGCTACACCTTCTGTCTCACCTGCTGCTACACTTCCTGCTGCCACTACACACAGGTTTCACTTCCTGGACTCTGAGTTCTCAATATCACCCGACATAGTCGTTGTCTTCACTCAGCTCTCGAAGGGAAATATTTCCAACCATCAACCATCACAGCATGGCATCACCTCACGTTACTCGACAAACTCCCGCCGTTCATGTGACGAACATGTAACAATCATGTGATGAACACAGTAACTAGAACATATTATCCTTATTGATTATTTTAGATATTAACTGTTGATTGGTCAATTCTCACCACGTCCTCATCATGTGTCCTCACTGCCTGTCCTTCCCGACTGTCCTCACCATCTGTCCTCACCACCTGTCCTCACCATGTGTGCTCACCACCTGTCCTCACCACCTGTCCTCACCACCTGTTCTCACCACCTGTTCTTACCACCTGTCCTCACCACCTGTTCCCACCACCTGTCCTCACCACCTGTCCTCACCACCTGTCCTCACCACCTGTTCTTACCACCTGTTCTTACCAACTGTCCTCACCACCTGTTCTTACCACCTGTCCTCACCACCTGTCCTCACCACCTGTTCTTACCAACTGTCCTCACCACCTGTTCCCACCACCTGTTCTCACCACCTGTCCTCACCACCTGTCCTCACCACCTGTTCTTACCACCTGTCCTCACCACCTGTCCTCACCACCTGTTCTTACCACCTGTTCTTACCAACTGTCCTCACCACCTGTTCTCACCACCTGTCCTCACCACCTGTCCTCACCACCTGTTCTCACCACCTGTCCTCACCACCTGTCCTCACCACCTGTTCTCACCACCTGTCCTCACCACCTGTCCTCACCACCTGTTCTTACCAACTGTCCTCACCACATGTTCCCACCACCTGTTCTCACCACCTGTCCTCACCACCTGTCCTCACCACCTGTTCTTACCAACTGTCCTCACCACATGTTCCCACCACCTGTCCTCACCACCTGTTCTCACCACCTGTCCTCACCACCTGTCCTCACCACCTGTTCTCACCACCTGTCCTCACCACCTGTCCTCACCACCTGTTCTTACCAACTGTCCTCACCACCTGTTCCCACCACCTGTTCCCACCACCTGTTCTTACCACCTGTCCTCACCACCTGTTCTTACCACCTGTTCTTACCACCTGTCCTCACCACCTGTCCTCACCACCTGTTCTTACCACCTGTTCTTACCACCTGTCCTCACCACCTGTTCTTACCACCTGTTCTTACCAACTGTCCTCACCACCTGTTCCCACCACCTGTTCTTACCACCTGTTCTTACCACCTGTCCTCACCACCTGTCACCACCTGTCCTAACCATGTATGCTCACCACTTGTCCTTACCACATGTTCCTTCTGCTATTAAGCTGCTGAACACAGACCGCACCCGTTTTAAATGACTTTTAGAGAAAATTTTTAGGTTGTTTTATTTATTGTTTAATTTATTGCTTTTGTATTTTTGCTTTTACCGTAGCTTCTTCTCTGTCCCATGCTCTTAATATGTTTCATTGACAATGATGATGTTGTTCTCTGATGTATGCATGAATGTACACTGGGAAAGCTACATATGAATTGCCCCTTGCGGGATAAATAAAGTTGTCTGAATCTGAATCTAAATGTCCTCACCACGTGTCCTCACCACGTGTCCTCACCACATGTTCTCACCACGTGTTCTCACCAGCTGTCCTCACCACCTGTCCTCACTGATCACTGTTACATCATGTCGTGCTGATAAAGTTTAATGAAGAATCACATGATGTGTTTTCAGGTGTTGAAGTATGAGATGTACCTGGACAATCCACTGGCACGTTTCCTGATCAAGAAGGCTCTGACCAATCAGAGGATAGGACACTTCTTCTTCTGGCATCTCAAGTGAGGAGCATCCGGCGCACAGAGTTTGTGTTGATGTTAACGAGTCATTAATTAGTCTGTGACGTGTTCACACTAACAGGAAGTCTGTTCTCAGGTCAGAGATGCACAACAAGACCGTGTCCCGCCGCTTCGGCCTGCTGCTGGAGGCTTTCTGCAGAGCCTGTGGCATGTACCTGAAACACCTGAACAGACAGGTGAGACCTGAAACACCTGAACACACAGGTAATACCTGAAACACCTGAACACACAGGTGAGACCTGAAACACCTGAACACACAGGTGAGACCTGAAACACCTGAACAGACAGGTGAGAGCTGACACACCTGGACACACAGGTAATACCTGAAACACCTGAACACACAGGTGAGACCTGAACTATCTGAGCAGACAGGTGAGACCTGAACTATCTGAGCAGACAGGTGATGTCACTGTAAATCTGTTGATTGATGGGAAGCTGCTGCCCCCCAGTCGGTCGAAGTGATACTCCAGCCAATAACAAACCTGTGTGTGTGTGTGTGTGTGTGTGTGTGTGTGTGTGTGTCTGCAGGTGGAGGCCATGGACAAACTGGTGAATCTGACCGACACACTGAAACAAGAGAAGAAGGATGAAACACAGAAAGTAAGAAATATTTAAACTATGTCTGTGATTGGTTGATCGGATGTGTCTGTGCTGTGATTGGTTAATCTGATGTGTCTGTACTGTGATTGGTTGTCAGACTCAGATGAAGTTCCTGGTTGAACACATGTCTCGTCCTGATTACATGGAGGCTCTTCAAGGATTCGTCTCTCCGCTGAACCCTGTTCATCAGCTGGGAAACCTCAGGTACCATTTCAACCCACCGACTGATGGAGCAATTGATCGACAGACCAACCAACGGACTGATCAACCAACCGACTGATTGATCGACTGACCAACCGACCGACTGATAAACCGACTGACCGACCAAATGAATGACTGATCAACCGACTGACCAACCGATTGACTGACTGACCAACCTACCGACTGATCAACAGACAGACCGAGCGACCGATTGATCGACCGACCAACCGACCGACTGATAAACCGACGGACTGATAAACCGACTGACCGACCAAGTGACGGACTGATCGACAGACCAACCGACGGACTGATCGACCAACCAACTGATCGACAGACCAACCGACCGACCAAGTGACCGACTGATCAGCTGACTGATCGACTGACCAACGACCGATCGACCAACTGACCAACCTACTGACTGATCAACCGACTGACCGACTGACCGACCAACCTACCAACTAATCAACCGACCGACCGACCGAGTGACAGATTGATCGACCGACCACAAGCCAACTGATAAACTGACTGACCGATCAAGTGACCAACTGATCGACAGACCAACCGACGGACTGATCAACCAACCGACCGATTGATCAACAGACAGACCGACCAACCAATTGATCGACCAGCCAACCGACGGACCGATAAACCGACTGACCAACCAAGTGACCGACTGATCAACTGACTGATCGACTGACCAACGACCGACCAAACAACTGACCAACCTACCGACTGATCACCCGACTGACCAACCGTCTGACCGACCGACTGACTGACCAAACAACTATACTAAATTAGAGTGTGTGTGTTCAGGCTGGAGGAGTGTCGCATCATGTCGTCGGCAAAGCGCCCCCTGTGGCTGAACTGGGAGAATCCCGACATCATGTCCGAGCTGCTCTTCACCAACAACGAGATCATCTTTAAGAATGGAGACGGTAGCTAGCTCAGTGCTAACAACTACACTGGTTTCGATGCACATTGCTAACTATGTTAACATGAGCATTGTGCTTGGGGATTGTGGGTAATGTAGTGCGTAACCTGTGTGTGTGTGTGTCGCAGACCTGCGTCAGGACATGTTGACACTGCAGATCATCAAGATTATGGAGAACATCTGGCAGAACCAGGGCCTGGACCTGCGGTGAGAACCTGTGACATCATCAGTGACCTCTGTGACATCATCATGCAGCTGTCTAACCTGTGTGTGTGTGTGTGTGTGTGTGTGTGTGTGTGTGTCTCAGCATGCTGCCTTATGGCTGCCTGTCCATCGGGGACTGTGTGGGTCTGATCGAGGTGGTGAAGAACAGTTTCACCATCATGCAGATTCAGTGTAAAGGGGGCCTGAAGGGGGCGCTGCAGTTCAACTCCAACACCCTGCACCACTGGATCAAAGACAAGAACCGCGGAGAGGGGTCAGTGTCCCACTGTCCAACTGTCTGTCTGTTCAACTGTCTATCTGTCCAACTATCCAACTGTGCAACTGTCTGAATACCTGTCAACTCCAACACCCTGCACCACTGGGTCAAAGACAACAACCACGAAGAGGGGTCAGTGTCCTTCTGTCCAACTGTCTGTCAGTCCAACTGTCTGTCCAAATGTGTGAATACCTGTCAACTCCAACACCCTGCACCACTGGGTCAAAGACAACAACCACGGAGAGGGGTCAGTGTCCTTCTGTCCAACTGTCTGTCAGTCCAACTGTCTGTCAGTCCAACTGTCTGTCCAAATGTCTGAATACCTGTCAACTTCAACACCCTGCACCACTGGGTCAAGGACAACAACCACAAAGAGGGGTCAGTGTCCTTCTGTCCAACTGTCTGTCAGTCCAACTGTCTGTCAGTCCAACTGTCTGTCCAAATGACTGAATACCTGCCAACTTCAACACCCTGCACCACTGGGTCAAGGACAACAACCACGAAGAGGGGTCAGTGTCCCACTGTCCAACTGTCTGTCTGTTCAACTGTCTATCTGTCCAACTATCCAACTGTGCAACTGTCTGAATACCTGTCAACTCCAACACCCTGCACCACTGGGTCAAAGACAACAACCACGAAGAGGGGTCAGTGTCCTTCTGTCCAACTGTCTGTCAGTCCAACTGTCTGTCCAAATGTCTGAATACCTGTCAACTTCAACACCCTGCACCACTGGGTCAAGGACAACAACCACGGAGAGGGGTCAGTGTCCTTCTGTCCAACTGTCTGTCAGTCCAACTGTCTGTCCAAATGTGTGAATACCTGTCAACTCCAACACCCTGCACCACTGGGTCAAAGACAACAACCACGAAGAGGGGTCAGTGTCCTTCTGTCCAACTGTCTGTCAGTCCAACTGTCTGTCAGTCCAACTGTCTGTCCAAATGTCTGAATACCTGTCAACTTCAACATCCTGCACCACTGGACTAAAGACAAGAACCGCAGAGAGGGGTCAGTGTCAAACAATACAACTGTTCAATTGTCTGTCCAAGTGTCTGTCTCTTTGCCCACTGAAATCAGTTCAATTCAATTCAATTTTATTTATAAAGCCCAATATCACAAATCACAATTTGCCTCACAGGGCTTTACAGCATACAACATTCCTCTGTCCTTAGGACCCTCACAGCTGATCAGGAAAAACTCCCCAAAAAACCCTTTAACGGGGAAAAAACGGTAGAAACCTCAGGAAAAGCAGCTGAGGAGGGATCCCTCTTCCAGGACGGACAGACGTGCAATAGATGTCGTACAGAACAGATCAGCATGATAAATTAACAGTAATCTGTATGACACAATGAGACAGAGAGAGAGAGAGAGAGAGAGAGAGAGAGAGAGAGAGAGAGAGAGAGAGAGAGAGAGATGCAGGACAGACAGTAATGACCGCAGAAGAAGCCGAATTAGTGACATCCAGAATGGCCGAGTTAGCAAGATGCAGTAATAGGATACGAGAGACAGAGAGAGAGAGAGAGAGAGAGAGAGAGAGAGAGAAGGAGAGAAGGTGCCCGGTGTATTATAGGGGGGTCCTCTGGCAGACTAGGCCTAAGTCAGCCTAACTAAGGGCTGGTACAGGACAAGCCTGAGCCAGCCCTAACTATAAGCTTTATCAAAGAGGAAAGTCTTAAGTCTAGTCTTAAATGTGGAGACGGTGTCTGCCTCCCGGACTGTAACAGGAAGATGATTCCACAGGAGAGGAGCCTGATAGCTGAAGGCTCTGGCTCCTGATCTACTTTGGAGACTTTAGGGACCACGAGTAACCCTGCGTTCTCAGAGCGCAGTGTTCTGGTGGGATAATATGGCACTATGAGCTCTCTAAGATATGACGGAGCTTGACCATTTAGAGCTTTATAAGTTAACAGTAGGATTTTAAATTCAATTCTGGATTTTACAGAGAGCCAGTGCAGAGAAGCTAAAACAGGAGAAATATGATCTCGTTTCTTAGTTCCTGTTAGTACACGTGCTGCTGCATTCTGAATTAGCTGGAGAGTTTTTAAGGACTTACTAGAGCTACCTGATAACAGAGAGTTACAGTAATCCAGCCTTGAGGTAATAAAAGCGTGGACCAATTTTTCTGCATCTTTTCGGGTCAGGATAGGCCTAATTTTCACAATATTACGCAGATGAAAAAATGCAGTCCGTGAGGTTTGTTTTAAATGAGAATTAAAAGACAAATCTTGATCAAATGTTACTCCGAGGTTTCTTACGGTAGTGCTAGAGGCCAGAGCAATGCCATCTAGAGAAACTATGTCATCAGATAAAGAGTCTCTGAGTTGTTTGGGGCCAAGAACAATAACTTCAGTTTTGTCTGAATTTAACATCAGGAAATTGGTGCTCATCCAAGTTTTTATGTCTTTAAGGCAGTTATGGAGTTTAGTTAATTGATTGCTTTCTTCTGGCTTCATCGATAAATACAACTGAGTATCATCCGCATAACAATGGAAATTTATAGAGTGATTTCTAAAGATGTTACCTAAAGGAAGCATATATAGAGTAAATAGGATTGGTCCGAGCACAGAACCTTGTGGAACTCTAAAACAAACTTTAGTACGTAAGGATGATTCATTATGAACGTGAACAAACTGAAAATGATCAGATAAATAAGATTTAAACCAGCTTAGTGCAGAACCTTTTAGGCCAATTAAGTGTTCCAGTGTGGGGCGGCTGTGGCTCAGAGGTAGAGCGGGTCGTCCACCAATCGAAAGATCAACGGTTCTATCCTGGGCTCCTCCAGGCTGCATGTCGGAGCATCCTTGAGCAAGATACTGAACCCCAAATTGCTCCCGATAGCTGTTCCATCGGTGTGTGAGTGTGTGAAAACTGAGTAGCAGGTGGCATCTTGTATGGTAGCCTCAGCCACCAGTGTATGAATGTGTGTGTGAATGGGTGAACGTGACTCGTAGTGTAAAAAGCGCTTTGAGTGGTCACTGGATGACTAGACAGGCGCTATACAAATGCAGGTCTATTTACCATTACCAGTCTCTGCAGTAGAATTTGATGGCCAATTGTGTCAAACGCCGCACTAAGATCTAATAAAACAAGTACAGAGACGAGTCCTTTGTCTGAAGCAATCAGAAGGTCATTTGTAATTTTAAGTAGAGCTGTCTCAGTGCTATGATGCACTCTAAATCCTGACTGAAATTCCTCAAATAAATTATTATCATGGAGAAAATCACACAGCTGGTCTGCGACTACTTTCTCAAGGATCTTTGACATAAAGGGAAGATTAGATATTGGTCTATAGTTGGCTAACACCTCTGGATCCAGGGTGGGCTTTTTTAGTAGAGGTTTAATTACAGCTACCTTAAAAGACTGTGGTACATAGCCTGTTAATAAGGATATATTGATCATATCTAATATATGAGTGTTAACTAAAGGAAAGACCTCCTTAAGTAGCCTAGTTGGGATGGGGTCTAAGAGACATGTTGATGATTTAGATGAAGAAATCACTGCGGTCAATTCTTGAAGAGAAATTGGGGAGAAGCAATCTAAATATATATTAGATTTTACAGCTGTGTTTGAGGTTAGATAGGTACTATCTGAGGACAGGAGGTCATGAATTTTGCCTCTAATAGTTAGAATTTTGTCATTAAAAAAGCTCATAAAATCATTACTGCTAAGGGCTAAAGGAATACAAGGCTCAATAGAGCTTTGACTCTCAGTCAGCCTGGCTACAGTGCTGAAAAGAAACCTGGGGTTGTTCTTATTGTCTTCTATTAATGCTGAGTAATAGTTTGCTCTGGCATTGCGGAGGCCCCTCTTGTAAGTTTTGAGACTGTCTGCCCAAATTAAACGAGATTCTTCCAGTTTGGTTAATCGCCAATTCCTTTCAAATTATCGCTATATTTGTTTTAACTTACGGGTTTGAGAGTTATACCAAGGAGCGAACTTTCTTTGCTTTTTTAACTTCTTTTTAAGAGGAGCTACAGAGTCAAGTGTTGTTCGCAGCGAGCCTACGGCGCTATCGACAAAATGATCAAAGTCAGTACAGGAAACCTCTGTTACTGAAGGTATTGGTATTGAATTTAATGACGGAGTAATCTTTTCCTTAAATTTTGCGACAGCACTATCTGATAAACATCTAGTATAGTAACTGTTGCTGAGTGGCATGTAATCGAGTAAAAAGAAATCAAAAGTAATCAGATAATGATCCGATAGCGAGGGATTCTGTGGAAAGACTTTTAGGTTATCAATTTCAATTCCATACGTCAGAACTAGATCGAGGGTATGGTTAAAACAATGAGTGGGTTCATGTACACCTGACTGAAGCCAATGGAGTCTAATAATGAGATAAACGCGGTAGCCAGGGAGTCATTATCAACGTCGACATGAATGTTAAAATCGTCTACAATAATAACTTTATCTGATTTAAGAACTAGACTGGATAAAAACTCTGAGAATTCATATACAAATTCAGAATACGGGCCAGGAGCACGGTACACTATAACAAATAAAAGTGGCTGCGAGGTTTTCCAGGTCGGATGTAAAAGACTAAGAACGAGGCTTTCAAATGAATTATAATCTAGTTTAGGTTTAGGGCTGATTAACAGACTAGAGTTAAAAATGGCTGCAACTCCCTCTCCGGCCGCTGCCTCGAGGAATGTGGGCATTATTATGACTGGGAGGAGTGGACTCATTTAGACTAACATATTCATCTGGACACAGCCAGGTTTCAGTGAGACTGAGTAAATCAATATGATTATCTGATATTAATTCGTTTACTAACACTGCTTTAGACGATAGAGACCTGATATTTAACAGTCCGCATTTAATTCTCCTGTTTTGTCTTTCTGTCACAGAAGAGGTTTTAATTTTTATGAGGTTGTTATACACAACTCCTCTTTGTTTAATTTTAGATTTAGATAATTTAGGTGGTCGGGGGACAGACACCATTTGTATAAAACTATGGGTGGGTAACTGAACTAGAAGCTCAGAGAGGCGTATAGGACTGCGTCTCCGAGTCCTGGTCTCAACTCTGGGTTGTCAGGGATTTAAATTACTAATAAAGTTTTCCAGGTTCCTAGAAATGAGAGCAGCTCCATCCAAAGTGGGATGAATGCCGTCTCTAATAAGACCAGGTTTTCCCCAGAAAGTTTGCCAATTATTAACGAAACCCACATCGTTTGCTGGACACCACCTGGACAGCCAGGGATTAAATGATGACATGCGGCTAAATATGTCATCACTGGTCAGATTTGGGAGGGGTCCAGAGAATACTACGTAGTCTGACATCGTTTTTACATATTCACACACCGAGGCAATATTAATTTTAGTGACCTCCGATTGGCGTAACCGGGTGTCATTGCCGCCGACGTGAATAACAATTTTACTGAATCTACGTTTAGCTTTAGCCAGCAGTTTTAAATCTGATTCAATGTCGCCCGCTCTGGCCCCAGGGATACATTTGACTATGGCCGCTGGTGTTGCTAACTTCATGTTCCTCAGAATAGAGCTTCCAATAACCAGAGTTTTATCCTCAGCGGGTGTGTCGCTGACTGGGGAAAAGCAGTTGGAAACGGACAGTTACCCAGCCTCCTGGCTGCACGAGGGTTACCGGGGGACCGCTAGCAGAGACTATGCTATGTGGCTCAGCACCAGCTACAGGGGACTGGCTAACTACCGCAGCTACTGAATGATTTTCCATGGTGTGGAGCAGCATTTCCAGTTCACTGAGCCTCGCCTCCAACGCAGCAAATAAAGTTCACTTATTACAGCTTATTATTACTATAAGCGCTTAAACAGAGCTAGTGTGGGTTAAGACTTGAAGTAGATGTTAAAGCAACCTAGGTGAGGAAAAACAGAAAACAAGCTGGTAGAGTTCACTAGAGCAGCACAGAGACACTGTCACAGAAACACCGGAAATGACACAACACGCTTACCGCAATATGTCAGTCTATGAACAGATCTGATTACAATAAGACAAACTGGACGTATTGATTCAGTGATCGAGTTTTTAAAAGTCTTTGTGTGGGGAACATCCAAACATGTGTGACGTATGAATTTGGTGCAGGTGTACAAAGTTTGTTGAGGTAGTGCTGTCAGTCAGAGACAGAATCAGGTTTATCACCAGGAGGATTGAACCTACAATAGATTTGTTTTGGTGTGTCAGAACCAGTGTTGATGTTGGCAGCTGTTTCAGATTCTGTCTTCACATGAAAATGCTCGTTAGATTCACAGTTTCAGTCGACGACAGCTCTCTGAACTTTCAGGTGTCCAGGGGACAGGTGGCATCAGACGGGGAACTTTGATTCTACTCTGCACTCTTAGAAACATTTCTCCGTCCGTCCAATCCTCCTCCTGTCTTATTTTAGATGTCCAACAGTCCTCAGCTGACTAACACACACGTCATCAGTTTTTATCATCAAGATCTGTTTTCAGCTCGTCATCGTCTCATCTTCGTTCTGGAAGTAAACGCTGTTGACGTATTTTTTTTATCAGAGTTTTCTTCAATGAAATGAACACTGATGGGTGTGATAAACAACAAGAAATGATAAACAGTGATAAACAGTGATAAGCAACGATAAATGATAAACAACAATAAAGGTAAAGGTAAAAATCAAGAACGTGAAGACAGAACAGAATAAAGTGACGATAGAAATGTTAGCAAATAAACTACATACCGTCTGAATGGAAACACCGTGGCTGTGACGGCTCTTTTATTTTCCATCCCTACATGTCTGTCCTCGCCGCCCCCACAGGAAGCAGTTTAACCACTGATCTCTCCTGACTTCCTGTGTGTGTCTCAGGTACGACCGGGCCATCGACCTCTTCACCAGGTCGTGTGCAGGTTATTGTGTGGCGACATTCATCCTGGGAATCGGAGATAGACACAACTCCAACATCATGGTGAAGGAGAACGGACAGGTGAGCTGGCGGTCGTCCACACATCCTGGAAGTGTCCAAACTCCAAACCCCCTAACTCTTCCTCCTCCTCCTCCTCCTCCAGCTGTTCCACATCGACTTCGGCCACTTCCTGGACCACAAGAAGAAGAAGTTTGGGTACAAGAGGGAGCGAGTGCCGTTCGTTCTCACTCAGGACTTCCTCATCGTAATCAGTAAAGGAGTCCAGGAGTCCACCAAGACCAAAGAGTTCGAGAGGTCTCACCTGCACCTCACCTGTCTCAGTGCTGGTCCTCCTGTCTCCACCTGTGTCCGTCTCACTGTCTGTTTACCCATCTGTGTGTCAGGTTCCAGGAGATGTGTTATAAAGCCTACCTGGCCATCCGGCAGCACGCCAGCCTCTTCATCAACCTCTTCTCCCTCCTGCTGGGCTGCGGCATGCCCGAACTGCAGAGCTTTGATGACATCGCCTACCTGAGGAAGACCCTGGCACTGGGTAAGACACATGGCCGGAGACAGGTGGAGACAGAGACAGGCAGGTGGAGACAGAGACAGAGATTGAGACGGACAAGTGGAGACAGAGGCAGAGATTGACACCCTGACAGTGTGGCGCTCTGGATAACCGAACGGTGCATTCAGACACTCAGAATGAGTGTTTCTGAACGCACCACTCACATCATCTTCCTCCACTGGCTGTTAGCTAGCGCTAGCTAATGTCTGTGGAGAACTGTTTTGCCTCAGCTAAGCCCCGCCCACCAACAAACATCACATTGTTTACTGACCTGGTGTCAGCCCTGATAAATGAAGAATAAAAACTTGATACGGTGTCTGATAGGGACCAAAAACAGTTAATACACCTTTAAAAAAAACACCTTACTTGTTAATGAACTCCACCCCGTCTTGTCGTGACACAGAGTCAGTGGGGGGCGGAGCTTATCCAAACGCAGAACTCATCACGTCAGACTTCGTCTTCAGAGTCCTCCAAGTGTGTGAGACACTAAGTTCATGTCTTCATCTGTTTTCATATCAACTATTCATGTCATTTCAGATCTTCCTCCTTCCTTCCTCTTCACCTGCCTCATCCTCCTCACCTGCCTCATCCTCCTCATCTGCCTCATCCTCCTCACCTGTCCTTCCTCCTCACCTGTCTCTTCCTCCTCACCTGCCTCATCCTCCTCACCTGTCTCTTCCTCCTCACCTGCCTCATCCTCCTCACCTGCCTCTTCCTCCTCACCTGTCCTTCCTCTTCACCTGCCTCATCCTCCTCACCTGCTTCTTCCTCCTCATCTGCCTCATCCTCCTCACCTATTTCTTCCTCCTCACCTGCTTCTTTATCCTCACCTGCCTCATCCTCCTCACCTGCTCCTTCTTCCTCACCTGCCTCATCCTATATCTTTAGATTATCTTTACAACCTGGCTCGTTGCTGTAACTAGCTCTAGGAGTCCGGACCAACTCTGCTTGAGGAACGAGGATGCAGAACTGACGCCCGTGCAGAAGCACATTTCTCCTCTACAGCAGGAAAACATAACATAACATACACTGTAACAAATTTTCCTGTTAAATTACAGTAAAGTACTGGCAGCTACAGTTGCCAGCTTGAAACTGTTATTCTACGGTGTACCTACTGTAATCTACAACAACAGTTTATTACTGTAAAAAATATTACAGTACTGTGCTGTATAGAAAATACACTTTACAGTATAATAATGTCAGCTGTTTGGTTCCCATTATACTGTTATTTTACAGTTTCTACTGTATTCTCCATAAACAATTTATTACTGTAAAATATATTTAATACTGTAGAACCCCTGAAAGTTGCTAGCACAGAAATCGCTCAGACAAGAGATGGCCTTACAACATTAGGCATTTATTAAAGCTGAAAATTTTCAATATCCATAAAATCCATAAAAACATCATTACTTGTGCTGAACAGGATCTCATATTCTTTTTTTCTGTAACTATAACAAGAGATGGTTAACATTACTTTTATTATATTTTGTATTGTCTGGTTTGACTGTTTGTAAAGCATGAAGTACAAATTATCAGTCAATTCAACTTCATTTAACTCATCACTACAAGTTTGTTTCCTTCCTCCTTCTTCCCTTCCTTCCTTTTTTCAACCCTTCCTCCTTTCCTTCTGTCCTCCCTTCCTTCCCTCTTTCCTCCCTTCTTCCTTCCTTCTTCCTTCCTCCTTCTGTCCTTCCTTCCTCCCTCCCATTCTTCCTTCTTTCCTTCCTCCCCCTACTGTCCTTCATTCTTTCCTTCCTTCCTTCTTCCCTCCCTTCCCTCTTTCTTCCTTACTTCTGTCCTTCCGTCCTCCCTTCCTTCTTTCCTCCCTTCTTCCTTCCTTCTCTCTTCCTCCTCCTTTCCTTCCACCCATCCCTCTTCCTTCCTTCTGTCCTTCCTTCATTCCCTTCTTCCTTCTTTTCTTCCTTCCTCCCCCCTACAGTCCTTCATTCTTTCCGTCTGTCCTTCCTTCCGTCCTCCCTTCCTTCTTCCCTCCCTTCCTTCTTTCCTCCCTTCTTCCTTCCTTCTCTCTTCCTCCTCCTTTTCTTCCACCCATCCCTCTTCCTTCCTTCTGTCCTTCCTTCATTCCCTTCTTCCTTCTTTTCTTCCTTCCTCCCCCCTACAGTCCTTCATTCTTTCCGTCCGTCCTTCCTTCCTTCCTTCCTTCCTTCCTCGTTCTTCCTTCCTGAAGACAACAGGAGTTAAAGTCACCACATCAATTGCATAGCAGCTAAGAAAACTAACAATTTAACACATCAAACCGGTTCTCAAAAATGGTGAGTCCAAAAACAAATCTGGAATTGCACATTTCAGACAGATGGACTGAACTATACCGACTACATAAAACCCCACTCAAAGTCCACAAGATTTTTTATGAGGGTGGCCACACAGGGATTCACAGTTGCTGCCTTTTTGTGGACCAGCTTCCCCGTCTTCTTTGACACCACCTTCTCCTGGCTGGCCTTTCTTCCCCTCTCGGGATTGATATCAATAAAGCGCCTAAAATGTAAAAGTAGAGAAAGTACATAAGATATTAGGTGTGGTAAGTAAAGATTATTTGCATTTAATACAGAACCCTATCACATTCACCAAATACAATTTTAAGAAGTTTTCTCATGATAATGACCCATGTGTCTCATAATTATGAGAGAATGATCTTATTTTGAGAAACTATTTTATTTTTATGATAAACAAAAATTCAGGATTACAATAGATCAGTTGTTGCCATTATGACTATTTATTTCAACATTGATTTGAGGTATTATGAAACATAGGTATCTTTGGGTAATGTAGACTGCATTAGTTTACTTTGTCAGAAGTGATTTCTAGGACTTTGATCTGGAGACTTCAGATAGATACAAATATCAATACATCCCAATTACTCACACCAACCTGGAAATCAAATCAAATCAAATCAAATCAAATCAAACGCGTGTCATAATGGCCTCATCTTCTTTCAAAATATCCTGTTAAAAAACAAGACTACTGCCCAATTTTGGTATTTTTGAAGACTGTATTTCAGACTTCTCAACCATGGTGTCTATTGTCAAAACAACAATTTTGCTGATTTCAGTATTATGGAGAAAATAGTAGAAGTGAAGCCTAAGTCTACTGCAGTTCCAAATAGTTGCCATGGTTAATGTAACCTAGATAAGGTTGGCCAACCAAACTGTCCTCATAGATTTCAAAATCTGGGTAGCCATTGTCAGTCTTTACACCAAGATAAAAAAAGAACAAAAGGTTGAAACTTTCCCATCTACCTTGGATAATTGACTGACAATGGCTGCCTGCATTCAATCATTTTGAAATCAATGAGTTTAAAAAAAGAAATTATTTCGTTGACCACCCGTATTTACTTCATGAACTTAAAGGGATAGTGCAGCCAAAAATGTAAATTCAGCCATTATCTACTCACCCATATGCCGAGGGAGGCTCAGGTGAAGTTTTAGAGTCCTCACATCACTTGCAGAGATCCAAGGGGAGAGGAGGTAGCAACACAACTCCACCTAATGGAGGCTGACGGCGCCCCAGATTCAAACGTCCAAAAACACATCATTGAAACCACAAAATATCTCCATACTGCTCGTGCTTGTGCGCACTCACGTGAGCTTTGTGTACACAGAAGCAGTCAGAGCTGCAGGCTACAATGAGGCTAAAAACATAGTTCAAATGAGGTTTTTCCAAACAACTTTTTATGTTGGGCTTCAGGACACTTGGATCACTACGGACGAGCAGTATGGAGATATTTTGTGGTTTCAATTATGTGTTATGTGTCGGCATTTTGGGTGCACTATCCTTTTAAATATTGAACCTGCAGTAGATGGAGGCAGACAGAGCAAGAAGAGAGGTGTATTACTTTATATATTAGCATGTATTGCATACTTTTTTGACACTTTGTTTATATATTTTGTTCGGCAGAGCTTTGACAATACAAAAAAGTTATTTTAAATTTGAATTTGATGACAGACAGACAGACAGACAGACAGACAGACACACAAACACACACACACACAGAAATTATCTCTCTTTATTTCTCTCAAACATGGAAGTGCCACAAAGCACAGCCCGCCTCTTTTTGAAACCATGTTAGTAGATTGGATTGTGGAGACTGGTCGTGCCGCGGTTGACGCTCTGTACATGGCTGGTGCAACAATAGTTTCAGTGTAGTAAATGACAATTCAGCATTCCTGAACAGAGCTGGCAAGAGGGCTAACATATTCAAACAATATTTCTTTACCTTTGAACAAACTCCAGTGTCCTTGCAGCTTCCTCTGCAGCGAGCCCTGTGATGAAGCTTGGTTGGATGCCTTCAGATGATATGGCTTTCAATGCTGATCATCTATTGTCCAAATGTGACTTCGTCACCAGCAACTGATGCAGACAACAATTATAGGAAACAGTATAAAATATGGGTATCAGGGACCTATCCACGCATTTTAAAGGTATTGGCTACAACACACCCGATTAAATTTTGAGCAATATATTCTCCCTGTTCTACAGTTTACATCAAGTATCATAAGGTATACTGTTGCAAATCATTACTCTCCATGACTTGAGATGGCAAAAACATTGATGAGAGAACTACATCCATGAGAGACCACAATAAAACTTAAACTTAAAACTTAAGAGAAATTAGACAGACGGAGACACAGAAAGACAGAATGACTTTGTTCTATACACCATGCCACGCTTATATGACGCTTACCCAGCAGTATCAGTCGTGGACTGGTTGGGAGGGTCAGGGTGCGCTCAACATCGGCTGCAGTGGCAGACATCTGTAGAACATGGACAACAGTATCCAAATTACGAATGAAACTGGAGTGTGTACAGTCATAGCAGACATAAGAAATAATGCTAAACAAAACTTACATCAGCAAGGAGCGTCAGTCTCTGTTCTCTCCTCGAAGTAGGCCATCAGCACTGACAATACAAATATTACATCAAAACAAAGGCAGCTGGTTAACTAACTGTTAGCTATATAACTTTAGTGCATATTTCAATCAACTTTTTAGCTCTTATTTGCATCAACCTGCATAACAAACAAGTTTCCCTATGAACCTGTTTACTTGAAAGAGCGCCACAATAAACGGTAAAATAGTGCTTCATACCTTAAGTAGATTTGACAACAAATCCGAGGAGGATCGCATCTTAGCTCGGACATTTGATTACACTGCAAATTAAAATAAGTTCACCGCTAACGTTAATGACCAAGCCAGCTAACGTTAACTCAGCAGCTAAATGGAAGTAACGTTATGCTAGCTTGCGGCATGCGGTACACACGTAATTTTGACTATATCTTTTCAGCAAAAAACAGTCAATACAATACTAATCCAACACAAAAGCACTTAACAGGGTTACGCTGGCTTTAATAAGATTGCATTTACCTTCTTGAGTAAGCCATAGGATCAGGAAGGATGAAAGTGTGCAGGTGAGGAGAAAACGTGGAGGAGACGGGAGGAGAGCAGCAGGTGGTGATGATGCTCCGTCCAGTTTGGTGCTGGCAGCTTAAGAGTCCGGGTGAAAATCACCTTGTAATGTTACAATTATTCCTCGTCTTTTTATTCTTCACTTATTCTTGAATAAAATCACTGATGTGCATTTTTGACTTTGCTCAGATGAGTTATGAACGGACTCAAGATCAAGTCTGATTTAAAGTTAACCGAAGAAGAAAAAAATACTGCATTATACCGTAAGATTATACTGTAGCTTACTGTTAATATTTTGTTCCTCAAAGACATCAGCATTTACAGTGTTCAACTGTATTTACGAAGAACGGTACATTACTGTACAAAATGTCCTGTATTTTTACAGCAATTTGTTACAGTGAACATAACGCAGGGCCTTCTCACAGAGACTATGCTGTAACTGGAGCCTATCTAAACACTGTAAACAGACTGTAAACAGACTGCAACCACCCCGTAGCATGAACAGTACTGTTTTCACGGGGCATACCCGTCCGTACACGCTATACGCCGCTTTACTTCCGACAACATCTACTACGTCACACCCACATGGCCACCGTCTTAAAGCGAAGGGCTGGCCGGTAACAACTGTGAATCAGAGTCCTGCACTGGGGCTACCCGCAAAAACAGCTGATTTGCGGGTGGGTTTTTAAAAAAATAAATAAATTTTTTTCCCAGGTTCGGATCTGGGTGGAAAAAATAACATGCGGGTCGGATCGCGGGTTTTAGATAAACACATCAAAAATTAATATAAAATAATAATTGAGCTAAAAACTAATCTTTTTAGTTAGTTCGGTAAACTACAGATAACTATCTTGGTCATTATTTACTCTCTGAGGATCGCCTCCGCTATTTTGCAACGGTCATTGGTTCAGCTGCAATTTGTGATTGGACGAGAGAATCAACACAGCTGCCACCGTCCAACAAACGCCGCTTCCAAAACAGTAAATAATTATTTAGGTATTCAAGAAATAAGTGGATAAAATGTACAACTGTCACTTTATAATGTTTCTGAAGTGTTTTCCTGATGGATTACTTCTGTCCTCGATGGATTCTAAAAACACATGACAGCTCGTAACTGCTGAATGTCGCTCTGGACAGAACGTAAGTCTGTTATTACACATGTAAAGTTCCTTTACATAGATTAAAAGTTTAAAAGCATTAAACGTAACAAACGAGTGCTTTTACACTCGTATGGGAGAAGAACACAGAGGGTTGATGATGGTCACTATAACAACAATCACAATCAACAATCCTTCATGGTCACACTGTCATTCTCCAAGATCCTCTAAGAAGGGAGAACTCACCTCAAGGAGCTTGTAATGATCAATCAAAAAGAGATGACTTGTGTGCCGAAAATGCTGTTTGTGGCTCAAAAACTCCTCTGCTCATGCCACTCTCCTCCACACTGGCGTTAGGCTCGTTCGAGATGAACTGCACCTCGCCTGGAAAGTAGATGAGAGCAGGCAGCCGCAGCGGGGGCGGTGACAAAAAGCTGCGGTGAAGTCGGACAGTTTCCCGACAATTTCCAGCAGCCTTCAGTCCGTACAGGAAGTCACAGACACACTCACATCCTGTCTGGAATGATGTCAGTTCATTAAAAAAGTGATCAATCAATCAATCAATCAATTTTATTTATAAAGCCCAATATCACAAATCACAATTTGCCTCACAGGGCTTTACAGCATACGACATCCCTCTGTCCTTATGACCCTCACAGCTGATCAGGAAAAACTCCCCAAAAAACCCTTTAACGGGGAAAAAACGGTAGAAACCTCAGGAAGAGCAACTGAGGAGGGATCCCTCTTCCAGGACGGACAGACGTGCAATAGATGTCGTACAGAACAGATCAGCATGATAAATTAACAGTAATCCATATGACACAATGAGACAGAGAGAGAGAGAGAGAGAGAGAGAGAGATGCAGGTAATGACAGTATCTTACAACAACATTAATGGAAGTAATAATATTATAGTTATAGTTCTGGTTACTGTGGTACAATATGTTGAAAGTATGTATTAATACCTGGCAGATCAGACCCATATATCAGTTTGTTTTCACCATCAGTCACACAACATGTTTTCTGTTCACAGAATAAACCTTCAGATCAGACAAATACAATCTTAATCTCTAAAATTCAACAAAAATGAGTAGTTTATCTAAAACGTCATCTTGTTGAGTCGACATCTGAACCAATCAGCTGTTAGATCAGGTGAGAGCCAGGCGGTGCAGTCGGTGGAGAGCAACTGCAGCGCCTGGCTCTAAAAACTGCGGCCGCCTCGCTCTCGCGGCTTTATCGCCGTCCACTTTTGTAATATGTCAGAGCAAGTTGGGATGAAGTCGGACACAAAACTAACCGGCATGCATTGTGCGCCGATCGCCGGTGTTCGAATCTGCGCAGGACTGGCTCATCTCGAACGAACCTGTTGTCTTGTTCTCACACATCACAGGTGTCTGCAGTCAGCAATTGTTATCTGTTGCTCTGTTTTAACCACACCCCACATTTACCATCACACCCACTCCTCTGCTGTCACAGCCACTCACCAAATCCTCCTCTGCACAGAAAGAAAGTGCAGCCTGCTGTTTTTCAGGAAAAAATGGAATCAGTTCACTGTTGAGTGCATGTGGACATTTGTGCCAGATTTGAAGAACTCTGTCATACTGTCTTAAGATATCATTTTCACGAGAATGAGACCAATGTGAACACAAAAAAACACGTCATTTTCCTCAAATTTGGCTCAAACGTCCAGTTGAATTACACAGTCGTAAGATAAACTGATAAGATTTTGATGGTCAGAGGTCAAAGGTCACTGTGACCCCATCTATCAGATTCTTGTTATCACATTATCTCACAAACATCTTTTCTCAAATTTGGCACAAACGTCCACACGAAGCTTCACCTCCACATTTGACGACTTCAGCAGAAATCCTCTGACTCTCAAAGATAATGTCTCATCTTCTTCTGTCTCTGTCTGTCTGTCTGTCTGTCCACCTGTCTCTGTCTCTCAGAGAAAAGCCAGCAGGAGGCGTTGGAGTATTTCACCAAACAGATGAACGACGCTCATCATGGAGGCTGGAGCACCAAGATGGACTGGATCTTCCACACCATCAGACACATGCCCAACGAACACTGATATGTATATATATATATCTATCTATATATATATATATATATATATATATATATATATATATATATATATATATACATATATATATACATATATATATATATACATGTATGTATACACTCATTTATACATAACACACATATTTATATAACACACACCATCAGACACATGTCCAGCGAACACTCATATATATACACTTATTTATATATAATGCATATATTTATATAACACACACACACACACACACACACCATCAGACACATCCAACAGACTCTGATATATGTAGACACCCAAACTGTATATAAACTGTAACACACACACACACACACACACACACACACACACTGTGTCTTTACTGCACTACTGTGAGGATGAGGATGATGGGGCAGATGAAGGTGTTTGATTGTTGTAGTTTAAGTATCATGACATCATGTCGGTTGGATGGTTGTCATAGCAACATGAATCTCAGGGTCACAGGTCAGAGAGGTGGCTGAGGATGCCAAAGGCATGCTGGGAAAACATGATGATGATGATGATGACGATGATAATGATGTCGTAAACGTCTTCCAGTCGGTGCTACAGTCAGCCTGTTAGCTCTGTTAGCTGCTCTGAACACAGAAAAAAAAAAACTTTATTAGCATAGCATTGATTTGAATCAAACTTTATTAAGACGCAGCTAATTTGAATGAAGCCAGCTTTATTGAAACCAGCAAAGTGAACACTGAGGTCACTGTGAGAGCAATAAAACCTCCAATCACCAATCAATGCTTTGATTATGACAATCAGGAGTTCGGACCAATAGGAAGGCAGAGCTGAGCAGCTGTGGGTGGAGTCATGGTGCTGAGACAAGACCAAACTAACCAGTCAGGTTTCTGTTGGAGTGTAAAAGCACACGTGTGAACACAGCGAGTTTTTATCAGGGTCATGTTCCATCATTAAACGATACGTTAAAACCAACATGATGACGTCACATTAGCCCGTTGTCAAAGTTTCTCTCTGAAATGTTACGAACTTTATTGCTCTTTAAAAATTCAGACTTTCTTCAAATGTAATGACTTTTCTTATGGAAATATTGAAATTTGATTTTTCAAATTTTATTACTAAAAATATTAAAACTTTATTTTAAGATATTACAACTTTTGTATCCTAAAAATATTTTGATTTTCAGATTTGTTCTTGAAATCTTTAGATTTTTTCTTGTGACATTTCCGTCAGTTTTCGTTGTTAAATTCCTGCATGATATTTGAAATTTTACAAGTTTTACCTGTAAATTTTTTTATGTGATGTTGTGAAATTCTCAGGCATTGTTTGCAGTTAGCAGCTAATTCAGATTAGAAGAACAGCAGCAGTTAGCAGTTAGCAGCTAAATCAGAGAAGAAGAACAGTAGCTTTTAGCAGTTAGTGACTAACTCAAAGAAGAATAACAAAAGGTGTTAGCAGTTAGCAGCTAACTCAGAGAAGAAGAACAGCAGCTGTTAGTTACACTTTATCATCTCTTCGCTCGGAGTAATAAAACTCATGTTGCTGATATTTCCTCTGCAGAATGCAGCTAGCTGATAATTGTAATAAGAGGCCCCGCCCACAGCTGCTGACAAACGGCATTCCGACGTTAGCTCCAGAGATCTGAATATTTTTTAATATCAAAGTTTTGAGCTCTGAACTGATTTTTACTGAATAACATATCAAGTTTTATCAGGGATCAAACGACAATCTGAATCAATCAGCTGCTCATTAGCCATTAGCTTGATCAGGTGCACTGTGTCTAATGAACCATGCTAGGCTAGATGTTAGTGAGTTAGCCTGTTAGCTGAGCTGTTGCACTCTAACCCATAGTTAGTTATTAGTTAGCTGAGCTGTTGCACTCTAACCCATAGTTAGTTATTAGTTAGCTGAGCTGTTGCACTGGAACAATGAATTGTGGGTAGTTTAGTTAGCGTGCGTAGCATCAGTGGAAGCCCTGCCTCTCCTGTTTCGGTGGCTGACAGCTACCAGGGGACGGGGCCCCACTCAAACGGGTTAAAGGGCCATGACTCCCATTTTTAATGTGAAGGTATGTGTTTGTTTCTGCTCAGGTCAGAGGTCAGGCTAAGCCCTGCCCACACATGACTATGCCAGTTACCATAGTGACTGAATATGTGGATCTGAGCAGACGTGATATGTTTTTTTTTTCATGTGATTGATTGATTGATTGATTGATTGACTGATGTAGGCTATTGAACAGTGATGACGGCTGATGTTTTTCTTTATGTTGAGTATTGTTCTGTGATAACTGTTGATCCTGTCTGATTCTCCATCATCTCCAGGAAAACCTTATATGAAATTAAATATAAAAGACAATGGTTGGAAGACGCTACAAAGCTGATGCCCACATACTGCAGGGTCGGCCAATCAGAGGGCTCATACAGCCTCCATGCCCAGATTTGTTTTTAAACTGAACTTTACAACAGGTCACCTGGGGGGGCGGAGCGTGCTGTGTGACATCACACACACTTATCTGTGACTGTCAGTGTCATCATGGATTATCACTGGATTTCAAAATAAAAGCCTGACAGGTGTGCTGTTTGGTTTGTGTGCACTTCCTCTGACATCCACCAGGTGGGGCTGTGACACAGCTTTCAGTCACAGCTTTCCTCTCTCCATATTTCACTTCCTGTGTGACGAACAGGTGTCAACAGTCTTAGGAGACATTTACAGAAGCTCCGCCCACTGACGCTCAACCCAGATCTGTTGCACGCTGACATCAGAATATCAGTCTCTGTCTCCAAGGTCAGTCCAACACTTCACTGTTCTGTGTTGCCATTCTGTGTAAAAGGTCCAACACAGATTGAGGGACAGAGTTGTCTCACCTTTAATCATAGGGTAGTAACAGCGCCGAGACAAAGGGACAGACAGCAGGACGAACATGGACAGGACAGGTGTGAGGTATTGACAAAGTGTTCTGTGTGCGACCCACTGTGGGTGATGTCAACAGTAGCTGTTAGCAGCTCACTCAAAGAAGAACAGCAGCTGTTAGCAGTTAGCAGCTAACCCAAAGAGGAACAGCAGCAGTTAGCAGTTAGCAGCTAACCCAAAGAAGAACAGCAGCAGTTAGCAGTTAGCAGCTAACCCAAAGAGGAACAGCAGCAGTTAGCAGTTAGCAGCTAACCCAAAGAGGAACAGCAGCAGTTAGCACACATATGATTATTGTCACACATGTATACTGCCAGGTATTAATACATACTTTCAACATATTGTACCGCAGTAACCAGAACCATAACTATAATATTATTACTTTCATTAATGTTGTTGTAAGATACTGTCATTACCTGCATCTCTCTCTCTCGCTCTCTCTCTCTCTCTCTCTCTCTCCCTGTGTCATGTGGATTACTGTTAATTTATCATACTGATCTGTTCTGTACGACATCTATTGCACGTCTGTCCGTCCTGGAAGAGGGATCCCTCCTCAGTTGCTCTTCCTGAGGTTTCTACCGTTTTTTTTTCCCGTCAAAGGGTTTTTTTTGGGGAGTTTTTCCTTATCCGCTGTGAGGGTCTTAAGGACAGAGGGATGTCGTATGCTGTAAAGCCCTGTGAGGCAAATTGTGATTTGTGATATTGGGCTTTATAAATAAAATTGATTGATTGATTGATTAGCAGCTAACCCAAAGAAGAACAGCAGCAGTTAGCAGTTAGCAGCTAACCCAAAGAGGAACAGCAGCAGTTAGCAGCTAACTCGAAGAAGAACATCAGCTGTTAGCAGTAAGCTAACTCAAAGAAGAAGAACAGCAGCAGTTAGAAGTCAGCAGCTAACTCAAAGAAGAAGAACAGCAGCAGTTGGCAGTTAGCAGCTAACTCAAAGAAGAAGAATATCAGCTGTTAGCAGTAAGCTAACTCATAGAAGAACAGCAGCAGTTGGCAGTCAGCAGCGAACTCAAAGAAGAAGAACAGCAGCAATGAAAGTAATAATATGGTTACAATTACGGCTATATATTACGGTTGTACGTATATGTTAATATATTATAGTATACATATGGGTTAAGGTGACAATAATCTTTTTTTTTTTTTTTATTTAACCAGGAGGTCCCATTGAGATTAAAAACCTCTTTTTCAAGGGAGACCTGGCCAAGACAGGCAGCAGCATGAAATAAACACAGTTACAGGCAACATAAAAAGGACAACATCATAAAAGTACATACAGTAAAAAGAGTAAATTAGTAACAATTTTAAAAACTAGTTCATTGCACAGAATTAAGAGCACTGACAGCTTGAAGCTGCCTCTAAGTCGTTAAGTTTAGATTTAAACTCATTTAGAGAAACTAGGCAGTCCAGTTGTAAGATATTTTGCAGATTGTTCCATGCAGTGGGGGCAGAATAAGCAAATGTCTTTTTCCCAAGCTCAGTACGGACGTTTGAGAATGAAAGTCGGTAAAGGTCATGGGTACTCCTTGGCATGGTAAGGACACATAGGTAAGACGAAAGCAAACCTAAAATTGCCTTGTATTTAAGCAATATCACACTCGAGGTCGTGACGTTGTACTGTATATCGTCATGGCTGTGATTCGGTCATAGAAGACAATCACAGCCGTGACGATATACAGTCCAACGTCACGACCTCGAGTGTGATATTGCTTTTATACAACAGTTCAACAACAGCTTAAACAGCAATGCTGAGTAAGGACATGTTAACAAAAGGTGATGAAATAAATTATTTAAGCATGTTATGTAGCTCTGCGAAAAACAAAAAAACAGTTCCCCCAGTCTGTTGCCAGGCAGCGCAGCACATACACCAGGAACTGACAAGCTACTTTGTATTTACATTAATCTGCAGCTGTGTAACTCCGTCCAGTGATTTTACTGTTACATGTCCCAGTCAGGGCCAGGCCAAACCTACATGGGGCCCTAAGCAAAATCTAATTTTGGGGCCCTCTCTTACTGCCAGTAATACTGATTATTGATCATTCACACACCTACTGTAATTTATTTCATGTTCTGCTCTGTCATCACTTGTAAAACTAAATGTGAGAACTTTTTGTTGTAGTTAGATTGTAATCCACAGTGATTAAGGCCATGAAGCAGACAACAGATTTGCAAACTTGCTGAAAAATCTTTCAATTAATATTTGGCAAAGTCAGCAACTCCCCCTACTGGCCACACAGAGAATCAATACATAAAACCTTAAAGAGCAGCCTGGCATGTTTTACCCATCTATGGGTTTTAATCTGAAATGGTAGCAAATTCAGCTACAAGAGCAGCCTGGGGTTGATTTACACTTAATGTTCAAAGTGATATAGTACTAAGTGGGATACCAAATGTCATCTAGGCCAACTAAAAGTTACAAAATAAACCAGCCATTTACTGTAAACACAATCTGCTTTATTATTTTTGTTTTAAATAAACTGCAACACAGAGGGGACATTGGGCACAGTGGATGGAGCAAAGGATGGAGATGGACCTAAGATGAAAAACAACAACAAAAGCAAGTCATGTTAGATGTCATATTACACTTGAAAATTATGCTGCTTATTTTCTAAGTAAAATAGTTCAGCTATAGCTTGTAGTAAGAAAACAATCTGCCAGTGGAACGACTGAAAATTGCTAGAGAAGTTTTGAAATAATATGCATTTGTCTAAAAACATGTCCCTTTTTTATATGATCATATCTTATATTAAAAATTATTCATCTCAGAATGTTCTGCAGTACACTGAGCAATTACAAAGGCTGTTGTGTTGTTAACTTACCAGGTAGAGCTGAGGTTGCAGCAGACACAGAGGGGACAGTGGGCACAGAGCAGAGGATGGAGATGGACCCAAGATGAAAAACATGTCCCTTTTCATATGATTATATCTTATATTAGTATATCTTAATGAGATAATTTGACTAGAAATTAAATATATATGGTGACAGTTTTTCCCTCACCTAATTCATTAGCCTTGGCTGAGCCTGAGGAGGTGGACTGCCCCTTGGCTGAGCCTGAGGAGGTGGACTGCACCTGGGCTGAGCCTGAGGAGGTGGACTGCCCCTGGGCTGAGCCTGAGGAGGTGGACTGCACCTGAGCTGAGCCTGAGGAGGTGGACTGCCCCTGGGCTGAGCCTGAGGAAGTGGACTGCCCCTGGGCTGAGCCTGAGGAGATGGACTGCCCCTGGGCTGAGCCTGAGGAAGTGGACTGCCCCTTGGCTGAGCCTGAGGAGGTGGACTGCACCTGGGCTGAGCCTGAGGAGGTGGACTGCCCCTGGGCTGAGCCTGAGGAGGTGGACTGCACCTGGGCTGAGCCTGAGGAGGTGGACTGCACCTGGGCTGAGCCTGAGGAGGTGGACTGCCCCTGGGCTGAGCCTGAGGAGATGGACTGCCCCTGGGCTGAGCCTGAGGAAGTGGACTGCCCCTTGGCTGAGCCTGAGGAGGTGGACTGCCCCTGGGCTGAGCCTGAGGAGGTGGACTGCCCCTGGGCTGAGCCTGAGGAGGTGGACTGCCCCTTGGCTGAGCCTGAGGAGGTGGACTGCCCCTGGGCTGAGCCTGAGGAAGTGGACTGCACCTGGGCTGAATATCAGTGCCTCCTCCAAAATACTCCTGGGGAAGTTTCATATAACTCATGAGCATAACAGGGAGTTAATGTAAAAGGAATATGTTTATTTACTCACATAAATTACTATGCTATGCAGCAAACAACATATCTAAAACTATAAGTTAACTAAGTTAATTCATTAATGCAAAAACATGTCGCTAGCAAACCTCACCGTGTCTGTAATTAATGTTAGTTGTTATTAAACATTTGCTATCAAACGTTGTGATCAAAAACATTGTTTTCATGCCAAAAAGTGGCCCAGAATATATGTGTATATATATACACACACATATATATATATATATATATATATATATATATATATATATACTGTATATATCTACACTGAGAATTCTCTAGCATTTCTCTAGTTTTGAAGTAACGTTAGCTAGCTAATTTGCTATTATGGGCTAACATAGTTGGAACCAAATATCAACAATAATTAGGGACTTTTTTAATTTGAGGAAACTTTTCAAAATCTCCTTGACACCAAACGTTACATTACCAAGACATGCAAACATACCTTTATCTTGTTGTTTTTTCTCCTCTTCCTCTTTCTTCCTTCTGTCCCTGAAGGGTATGTCCTTTGTTGCGACATTATTAGGCCTTCCACCTGCTCCCAGCTCCTTGGATGCGCAGTGCGCACTGCACAGCAGGATGCACACCTTACTGGGAGCTCTGACATTTAGAGCAGAGAGGCAGTAGGAAACTACACTCTGTTAACATAATATTGTCTTTTTGTTTGATAATATATGAATCATCATGTAATAATAAATAAAAATAATAAAATAATTAATTACTTTTTTCTTTTTTTTTCTTTTTTGAAGTTCATTGCTCTTGGGGCCCCCTAGTGGTCACAGGGCCCTAAGCAGGTGGTTAGTTTGCTTATGCCTTGGGCCGGGTCTGGGCAGAGGACAGGCAGACAGACAGACAGACAGAAAGAGGGACAGACAGAGAGACAGACAGACAGAAAGACAGACGGACAGAAAGAGGGACAGAGAGACGGAGAGACACACAGACAGACAAAGAGAGAGAGAGACAACTAACTAACTCACCATCTACATTTTTCTTTATTCATTTTTTTTTCTATATTATATATTGGTGTATTGTATTGTAGATTGGTGTATTTTGTACTATATATCATATATTTAATCTTTTTTTTAATAGTTTTCTGACTTACTTTTATTATTGTACTTTATTTGTAAATTTTAATGTCTTTGGCAATATTGTTAATCTACAGTCATGCCAATAAAGCTTATTGAATTGAAATTGAATTGAGACAGACAGACAGACAGAGAGAGACAGACAGACAGACAGACAGAGATGGAGAGACAGACAGACAGACAGAGAGATGGAAAGACAGATGGAGAGACAGACAGAGAGACAGACAGACAGACAGACAGACAGAAAGAGGAACAGATGGAGAGACAGACAGACAGACAGAGAGATGGAAAGACAGACAGAGAGACGGAGAGACAGACAGACAGAAAGAGGGACAGATAGAGAGACAAACAGACAGACAGATGGAAAGACAGACAGAGAGATGGAGAGACAGACAGAGAGACAGACAAACAGACAGACAGAAAGAGGGACAGATGGAGAGACAGACAGACAGACAGAGAGATGGAAAGACAGAGAGACGGAGAGACAGACAGACAGACAGACAGACAGACAGACAGAAAGAGAGACAGATAGAGAGACAGACAGACAGACAGAGATGGAAAGACAGACAGATAGATGGAGAGACAGACAAACAGACAGACAGAAAGAGGGACAGATGGAGAGACAGAGAGACACACACATCAAACTGTACAACTCCTCCCTCTGAGTGGCCCTGGGACTATTTCACCCACTGTCATCATGTGCAATAATTTAATGTAACCTGTGCAATAACCCCATTTCACCTTGACTGTAAATATTCTGTGTATTATCTATTTATACTAAATATATTGTGTAAACAATCTTGTTTAGGTTAATAATCCTGTGTATTTGAACTATGTATTTGTAAATACTCTTGTTAAATTTCTTATGTTTTCACTTATCTTTCCACTCTTGCAAGGAGCACCTGTAGCGCAAATACTTTCCCCTTGGGGATCAATAAAGTATTTCTGATTCTGATTCTAAGAGAGGGACAGAAAGGGTGACAGACAGACAGACAGAGGGACAGAAAGAGTGACAGACAGACAGACAGACAGACAGACAGAAAGAGTGACAGACAGACAGACAGACAGAGGGACAGAAAGAGTGACAGACAGACAGACAGACAGACAGAAAGAGTGACAGACAGACAGACAGACAGACAGACAGACAGACAGACAGAAAGAGTGACAGACAGACAGACAGACAGAGGGACAGAAAGAGTGACAGACAGACAGACAGACAGACAGAAAGAGTGACAGACAGACAGACAGAGGGACAGACAGACAGAAAGAGGGAGAGACAGACAGACAAATGTCTGTTCACTGCAGCTACAAAATTGAAAAACGTAAAATACTCGGATACAACTGTTAAGTAAGAGTACTCTCGTAAGAGTATCCGGTTCAGTCTACAGAGAAGGAAACAAAACGCGAAAGAGAATTGTCCCTTCTCGCCTCCCGTCCGCTGCTGTTGCTGCACATGCGCGAAGAGAGGAGCCATTGACGGCACAGCCGCTGCTGCACGAGGACTCAGGGAAGACACGCGGAATATAATACGATCAAATAAAAATAAAAAGGAACCAAGACACATTAGAGAGAGGAGACACAGAGGAAGGAGACATGAACCAGCTGGAGCGGTAAGAGACACAATTTTACCAAGAAATACCAGGAACATACCCGGCACCACTCACCGGCACTCTGTCACAGCTAACGGCTAACAGTTAGCATCAGGTTTGTTTATAAAGTAGTGGCAGTATCAATACACAGAGCTGACAGTAGTGTTTATCTGTAGTTTATAAACTACTGACAGTAGTGTTTATCTGTAGTTTATAAACTACTGACAGTAGTGTTTATATCTGTACATTATAAAGTACTGACAGTAGTGTTTATATCTGTAGTTTATAAAGTACTGACAGTAGTGTTTATCTGCAGTTTATAAAGTACTGACAGTAGTGTTTATCTGCAGTTTATAAAGTACTGACAGTAGTGTTTATATCTGTAGTTTATAAAGTACTGACAGTAGTGTTTATCTGCAGTTTATAAAGTACTGACAGTAGTGTTTATCTGTAGTTTATAAACTACTGACAGTAGTGTTTATATCTGTAGTTTATAAAGTACTGACAGTAGTGTTTATATTTGTAGATTATAAAGTACTGACAGTAGTGTTTGTACCTGTAGTTTATAAAGTACTGACAGTAGTGTTTATATCTGTAGTTTATAAAGTACTGACAGTAGTGTTTATCTGTAGTTTATAAACTACTGACAGTAGTGTTTATATCTGTAGTTTATAAAGTACTGACAGTAGTGTTTATCTGTAGTTTATAAACTACTGACAGTAGTGTTTATATCTGTAGTTTATAAAGTACTGACAGTAGTGTTTATCTGTAGTTTATAAAGTACTGACAGTAGTGTTTATCTGTAGTTTATAAACTACTGACAGTAGTGTTTATATCTGTAGTTTATAAAGTACTGACAGTAGTGTTTATCTGTAGTTTATAAACTACTGACAGTAGTGTTTATCTGTAGTTTATAAAGTACTGACAGTAGTGTTTATCTGTAGTTTATAAACTACTGACAGTAGTGTTTATATCTGTAGTTTATAAAGTACTGACAGTAGTGTTTATATCTGTAGTTTATAAAGTACTGACAGTAGTGTTTATCTGCAGTTTATAAACTACTGACAGTAGTGTTTATCTGTAGATTATAAAGTACTGACAGTAGTGTTTATACCTGTAGATTATAAAGTACTGACAGTAGTGTTTGTATCTGTAGTTTGTAAAGTACTGACAGTAGTGTTTATACCTGTAGATTATAAAGTACTGACAGTAGTGTTTGTATCTGTAGTTTGTAAAGTACTGACAGTAGTGTTTATATCTGTAGTTTATAAGGTACTGACAGTAGTGTTTGTATCTGTAGTTTGTAAAGTACTGACAGTAGCGTTTATATCTGTAGTTTATAAAGTATTGACAGTAGTGTTTGTATCTGTAGATCATAAAGTACTGACAGTAGTGTTTATACCTGTAGATTATAAAGTACTGACAGTAGTGTTTATACCTGTAGATTATAAAGTACTGACAGTAGTGTTTGTATCTGTAGTTTGTAAAGTACTGACAGTAGCGTTTATATCTGTAGTTTATAAAGTACTGACAGTAGTGTTTGTATCTGTAGATTATAAAGTACTGACAGTAGTGTTTATACCTGTAGTTTATAAAGTACTGACAGTAGTGTTTATACCTGGAGATTATAAAGTACTGACAGTAGTGTTTATACTTGGAGATTATAAAGTACTGACATTAGTGTTGATACCTGTAGTTCATAAAGTACTGGCAGTAGTGTTTGTATCTGTAGTTTATAAAGTACTGACAGTAGTGTTTATATCTGTAGATTATAAAGTACTGACAGTAGTGTTTATATCTGTAGTTTATAAAGTACTGACAGTAGTGTTTTTCCTTGTAGTTTATAAAGTACTGACAGTAGTGTTTATATCTGTAGATTATAAAGTGCTGACAGTAGTGTTTGTATCTGTAGTTTATAAAGTACTGACAGTAGTGTTCATACCTGTAGATTATAAAGTACTGACAGTAGTGTTTATATTTGTAGTTTATAAAGTACTGACAGTAGTGTTTATATTTGTAGTTTATAAAGTACTGACAGTAGTGTTTGTATCTGTAGTTTATAAAGTACTGACAGTAGTGTTCATACCTGTAGATTATAAAGTACTGACAGTAGTGTTTATATTTGTAGTTTATAAAGTACTGACAGTAGTGTTTATATCTGTAGATTATAAAGTACTGACAGTAGTGTTTATATTTGTAGTTTATAAAGTACTGACAGTAGTGTTTGTATCTGTAGATTATAAAGTGCTGACAGTAGTGTTTGTACCTGTAGTTTATAAAGTACTGACAGTAGTGTTTATATTTGTAGATTTTCAAGTACTGACAGTAGTGTTTATATCTGTAGTTTATAAAGTACTGACAGTAGTGTTTATACCTGTAGATTATAAAGTACTGACAGTAGTGTTTATATCTTTAGATTATAAAGTACTGACAGTAGTGTTTGTATCTGTAGTTTGTAAAGTACTGACAGTAGTGTTTATATCTGTAGTTTATAAAGTACTGACAGTAGTGTTTATATCTTTAGATCATAAAGTACTGACAGTAGTGTTTATATCTGTAGATTATAAAGTACTGACAGTAGTGTTTATATCTTTAGATCATAAAGTACTGACAGTAGTGTTTATATCTGTAGATTATAAAGTACTGACAGTAGTGTTTATACCTGTCGATTATAAAGTACTGACAGTATTGTTCATACCTGTAGATTATAAAGTACTGACAGTAGTGTTCATACCTGTAGATTATAAAGTACTGACAGTAGTGTTTGTACCTGTAGTTTATAAAGTACTGACATTAGTGTTCATACCTGTAGATTATAAAATACTGACAGTAGTGTTCATACCTGTAGATTATCAAGTACTGACAGTAGTGTTTGTACCTGTAGTTTATAAAGTACTGACAGTAGTGTTTATATTTGTAGATTATAAAGTACTGACAGTAGTGTTTATATCTTTAGATCATAAAGTACTGACAGTAGTGTTTATATCTGTAGATTATAAAGTACTGACAGTAGTGTTTATATCTGTAGATTATAAAGTACTGACAGTAGTGTTTATATCTGTAGATTATAAAGTACTGACAGTAGTGTTTATACCTGTCGATTATAAAGTACTGACAGTATTGTTCATACCTGTAGATTATAAAGTACTGACAGTAGTGTTCATACCTGTAGATTATAAAGTACTGACAGTAGTGTTTGTACCTGTAGTTTATAAAGTACTGACATTAGTGTTCATACCTGTAGATTATAAAATACTGACAGTAGTGTTCATACCTGTAGATTATCAAGTACTGACAGTAGTGTTTATATCTGTAGTTTATAAAGTACTGACAGTAGTGTTTATATCTTTAGATCATAAAGTACTGACAGTAGTGTTTATATCTGTAGATTATAAAGTACTGACAGTAGTGTTTATATCTGTAGATTATAAAGTACTGACAGTAGTGTTCATACCTGTAGATTATAAAGTACTGACAGTAGTGTTTGTACCTGTAGTTTATAAAGTACTGACAGTAGTGTTCATACCTGTAGATTATAAAGTACTGACATTAGTGTTTGTACCTGTAGTTTATAAAATACTGACAGTAGTGTTCATACCTGTAGATTATCAAGTACTGACAGTAGTGTTCATACCTGTAGATTATCAAGTACTGACAGTAGTGTTTGTACCTGTAGTTTATAAAGTACTGACAGTAGTGTTTATATTTGTAGATTATAAAGTACTGACAGTAGTGTTTATATCTGTAGATTATAAAGTGCTGACAGTAGTGTTTGTATCTGTAGTTTATAAAGTACTGACAGTAGTGTTTATATCTGTAGATTATAAAGTACTGACAGTAGTGTTTATATTTGTAGTTTATAAAGTACTGACAGTAGTGTTTGTATCTGTAGTTTGTAAAGTACTGACAGTAGTGTTTATATCTGTAGTTTATAAAGTACTGACAGTAGTGTTCGTATCTGTAGATTTTCAAGTACTGACAGTAGTGTTTATATCTGTAGTTTATAAAGTACTGACAGTAGTGTTTATACCTGTAGATTATAAAGTACTGACAGTAGTGTTTATATCTTTAGATTATAAAGTACTGACAGTAGTGTTTGTATCTGTAGTTTGTAAAGTACTGACAGTAGTGTTTATATCTGTAGTTTATAAAGTACTGACAGTAGTGTTTATATCTTTAGATCATAAAGTACTGACAGTAGTGTTTATATCTGTAGATTATAAAGTACTGACAGTAGTGTTTATACCTGTCGATTATAAAGTACTGACAGTAGTGTTTATCTGTAGTTTATAAAGTACTGACAGTAGTGTTTATCTGTAGTTTATAAAGTACTGACAGTATTGTTCATACCTGTAGATTATAAAGTACTGACATTAGTGTTCATACCTGTAGATTATAAAATACTGACAGTAGTGTTCATACCTGTAGATTATAAAGTACTGACAGTAGTGTTTGTACCTGTAGTTTATAAAGTACTGACAGTAGTGTTCATACCTGTAGATTATAAAGTACTGACAGTAGTGTTTGTACCTGTAGTTTATAAAGTACTGACAGTAGTGTTTATATCTGTAGATTATAACGTACTGACAGTAGTGTTTATATCTTTAGATTATAAAGTACTGACAGTAGTGTTTATATCTTTAGATTATAAAGTACTGACAGTAGTGTTTATATCTTTAGATTATAACGTACTGACAGTAGTGTTTATATCTTTAGATTATAAAGTACTGACAGTAGTGTTTATATCTTTAGATTATAACGTACTGACAGTAGTGTTTATATCTTTAGATTATAAAGTACTGACAGTAGTGTTCATACTTGTAGATTATAAAGTACTGACTGTTTATATCTTTAGATTATAAAGTACTGACAGTAGTGTTTATATCTTTAGATTATAAAGTACTGACAGTAGTGTTCATACTTGTAGATTATAAAGTACTGACTGTTTATATCTTTAGATTATAAAGTACTGACAGTAGTGTTCATACTTGTAGATTATAAAGTACTGACTGTTTATATCTTTAGATTATAAAGTACTGACAGTAGTGTTCATACTTGTAGATTATAAAGTACTGACTGTTTATATCTTTAGATTATAAAGTACTGACAGTAGTGTTTATACCTGTAGATTATAAAGTAATGGTAAAGTAAAGTTCCACTGATTGTCACACACCTGAGTGTGTGAAATTTGTCCTCCACATTTGACCCATCCCCTGAGGGAGCGGTGAGCAGCAGCGGTGCTGCGCTCATGTGGTGATCTAACCCCCCAATTCCAACCCCTGATGCTGAGTGCTAAGCAGGGAGGCAATGGGTCCCATTTTTACAGTCTTTGGTATGACCCGGCCGGGGATCAAACCCACGACCTCCCAGTCTCAGGGCGGACACTCTACCACTAGCCTAAAGTACTTACAGTCATGTTTATATCTGTCCTTTATAAAGTACCGGCAGTATTAATACACAGAGGTCAGCGCTGACACATTGACGTGCCACGTAAAGACTGACTAATTTGTTATCATTGTGGCCTGTGAGAAACTTGTTTACCTGTCCACCAGGAGATGGCATCACTTTGTCCAGGTGCTGCTGCTGCTGTCACCTGTTCCACCTTCATAACTTTATTAACAATAAACAGAGACAACAGAGGAGACAGACTGATCAGCTGATGACCTCACAGACACTTCCTGTTTGTGTTTCAGTCCAAAAGAGGAGGAGGACCACCAAGAGACAGACTGTCACCATGACAACAGTGACGGGACCAACAATAACAACAATAATAACCGACGCAAGGTGAGACTACCTGTCCGTCTCTCTGTCTGTCCCTCTGTTTGTCTGTCCTTCCATCTATCTGTCTGTCTCTCCGTCTTTCTCTCACTCTCTGTCTCTCTGTCTGTCCCTCTGTCTGTCTGTCTGTCTATCCGTCTCTCTGTCTGTCTCTCCGTCTTTCTCTCACTCTCTGTCTCTCTGTCTGTCCCTCTGTCTGTCTGTCTGTCTATCCGTCTCTCTGTCTGTCCCTCTGTCTGACTGTCTGTCTGTCTGCAGGACTTGACATCAGGTCTCGTCCATTTGTACAGGACGAGTGGATGTTTTGTCCAGTAGGGTCCGTCCCATCAGACAGCTTAAAAGTCCAAACTGGAGCTGCACCCTGAAAGTCGGAGACTCGTGTCGTCAGTCAGAGACTTGTCAGTCGAAGACTCGTGTCGTCAGTCGGGGACTTGTCAGTTGGCGACTTGTCAGTCGGAGACTCGTCTCGTCAGTCGGAGACTTGTGTCTTCAGTTCAAGACTCGTGTCTCCAGTTGAGTCAGATCTCTTCGGGTCAGTCATTGATTTTATTTTTAGTCGGCGTGCTGTGCTGTGAATTTCAGGGACGTTTTGGTCTCCAGACGTTGATGCAGAGTGAGTGCTCTGTCACGGTCACATAACTCTGGGGTACAGATGGACGCGACGCAGAGATCACAGGGATCACTGAGTCTTCATACGATGCAGTCTTTGACTTCCTGTTTGATTTCTGGTGTCAGGAGGAAAAAAAAGTTGCACATTCGTCGCTAGCGCCGTTAGCTTGTTTTAAATGTTACATGAATGCGGTGGTCTCACTGAACGTCCTGTTGAGTGTCGTTCAAACTTTCAAACTTCATCACAGAAAAAAATCTAAGTGTTGAATATTCGTATTGATCAGCCAGATCTGACCATTTATCCATTGTGTGTGATGTCATATCTGACACCAGCAGCATTGGCGGCTGTGTAGCTGAAACACGTGTGTTTCTGTTCATTTGGCCACATTAAAGACGGAAAAAAATCTAGTTTGGAGAACACGAGACAGTGGTCCCGCTCTAGTTTGGAGGACGTGGGACAGTGGTCTCCTGTCCTCTGTCAGATAATGTCCCGCTCTAGTTTGGAGTCGTCTGTCAGATAATGTCCCGCTCTAGTTTGGAGAACGTGGGACAGTGGTCTCCTGTCCTCTGTCAGATAATGTCCCGCTCTAGTTTGGAGAACGTGGGACAGTGGTCTCCTGTCCTCTGTCAGATAATGTCCCGCTCTAGTTTGGAGGACGTGGGACAGTGGTCTCCTGTCCTCTGTCAGATAATGTCCCGCTCTAGTTTGGAGTCGTCTGTCAGATAATGTCCCGCTCTAGTTTGGAGAACGTGGGACAGTGGTCTCCTGTCCTCTGTCAGATAATGTCCCGCTCTAGTTTGGAGTTGTCTGTCAGATAATGTCCCGCTCTAGTTTGGAGAACGTGGGACAGTGGTCTCCTGTCCTCTGTCAGATAATGTCCCGCTCTGGTTTGGAGTCGTCTGTCAGATAATGTCCCGCTCTAGTTTGGAGAACGTGAGACGGTGCAGTGTTTCCCACTGCGGAGCCGAGAGGCTGCATGAAATGTTAAAGCATTATCCACCTAAGTTATTACATATATTTGAGTTATCTACAGGTTTACTGTACTGTTTGTCATCTACTTGCTTTCAAATGTGTGCCACGGACATTTACACAATGTCACGGATAAACATGGGTAAATGCATGAAAAAAAATCATCACATATCACCTCTGACAATGGTTTATTCATTTAAAAACACATTGTGCTCGTTTAGCACACTATTTCGTGTAGTTTTTATCTGCTGGAGGGTCGCGCCGGGGAGCCACGTAAAATAGAGAGTTGTCGTGCGACAGACGGTGGTTGCCGTGCTGCTCCCGTTGCCGGTGCAGCCGCTGTAATTGATTAACGGGGGCGAGCTACTACGGGACTCGCGCTGCAGTTAACACTACTGTCCGTTCTGCTACTACTTCTGCTTCTTCTTCTTCTTCGGGTGGACCAGGTGCATTAAGTACGTCTTTACGATGCATACTGCCACCTATTGCACCGGAATTGTAATGACAAGCTACATTCACAGACAGTGAGTCCCATTATAATGTGTTTATGAGCGAGGTCGAACAGGTTGTGCCAAAAGCAGAAAAATCTATATGTGGCGGAGATAATTTATACGTGGTGCACCGCCACAGATAAATGAATGTATGGGAAACACTGCAGTGGTCTCCTGTCCACTGTCAGATAATGTCCCGCTCTAGTTTGGAGAAAGTGAGACATTTCTTATTTCTGTCTCCACTGCCTCCATCTTTGTTCTGATGAGCTTCCTGCCTGATGGCGCTGACTCAGACCTCTGCTGACCTCAGCAGGAAACAAACGTCTGATAAACAGCTGATTTTATTATTCAGGACCAAAAGTTGGATTAAAATGTGTTTAAGTAAAATTAATAATGTTTAATGGAAGATAAATCCATGGTGTCTGAATAGAGACTGTATCACCATGTTTAATATCACTGCTGTGATGATATTTCTCCACCTCTAACAGACAGAGAGATGGAGACGGTGACAGAGTTGTAGAGAACAGTGTGGAGACGGTGACAGAGTTGTAGAGGACAGGGTGGAGATGGTGACGGAGCTGTAGAGAACAGGGTGGAGACTGACGGAGCTGTAGAGGACAGGGTGGAGACTGACGGAGCTGTAGAGAACAGGGTGGAGACTGATGGAGCTGTAGAGAACAGGGTGGAGACTGACGGAGCTGTAGAGGACAGGGTGGAGATGGTGACGGAGCTGTAGAGAACAGGGTGGAGACTGACGGAGCTGTAGAGGACAGGGTGGAGATGGTGACGGAGCTGTAGAGAACAGGGTGGAGACTGACGGAGCTGTAGAGGACAGGGTGGAGATGGTGACGGAGTTGTAGAGAACAGTGTGGAGACGGTGACGGAGTTGTAGAAGACAGGGTGGAAATGGTGACGGAGCTGTAGAGAACAGTGTGGAGACGGTGACGGAGTTGTAGAGAACAGGGTGGAGACTATGACGGAGCTGTAGAGAACAGGGTGGAGACTATGACGGAGTTGTAGAGAACAGTGTGGAGACGGTGACGGAGTTGTAGAAGACAGGGTGGAAATGGTGACGGAGCTGTAGAGAACAGGGTGGAGACTATGACGGAGTTGGAGAGAACAGTGTGGAGACGGTGACGGAGTTGTTGAAGACAGGGTGGAGATGGTGACGGAGCTGTAGAGAACAGGGTGGAGCTCTGCTCTGAGACACAGATGGGAGACAGTCTCTGTTTTTACACTATCAGGGTCGTCAGACATGTTTGTGTTTAAACCTGTGAAAAATGACGTTTCATTATGACAGCAGAAACTGTGGGTCAGTGACATCACACATGAATGAATTCATTCATTCATTCATTCAGTTAACAGAATCAGAATCAGAATCAGAAATACTTTATTGATCCCCGAGGGGAAATTATTTATGTTACAGGTGCTCCTTGCAAGAGAGGAAAGATACGTGAAAATATAAGAAATTTAGTATTAACAAATATATAGTTAAAAAAACAGGAATTATTAACAAACATAAACGTAAATATATATATATATATATATATATATATTATACATATATATATTGTAAACTGAACAAGATTATTTACACAAACAAAATATATACAGTCCGGGTGAATGGGGTTATTGCACAAGTTACATTAAATTATTGCAGTGTGTGAAATAGTCTCAGGGCCACTCAGAGGGAGGAGTTGTACAGTTTGATGGCCACAGGCAGGAATGATTTCCTGTGGCGCTCAGTGGTACACCTTGGTGGTATGAGTCTCCCACTGAAAGTACTCCTGTGCCTGACCAGCACATGGTGGAGTGGGTGTGAGACATTGTCCAAGATAGTTCGTAGCTTAGACAGCATCCTCCTCTCTGACACCACCATCAGAGAGTCACACTCCGTTCCCACGACGTCACTGGCCTTGTGGATCAGTTTGTTGAGTCTGTTGGCGTCCGCCACCCTCAGCCTGCTGCCCCAGCACACAACAGCATAGAGGATAGCACTGGCCACCACAGACTCATAGAAGATCCTGAGCATAGTCTGGCAGATGTTGAAGGACCTCAGTCGCCTCAGAAAATAGAGACGGCTCTGGCCCTTCCTGTAGAGAGCGTTAGTGTTCTTAGCCCAGTCCAGTTTATTGTCAGTGTGTACCCCCAAGTACTTATAGCTCTCCACAATGTCCACACTGACCCCCTGGATGGAAACAGGGGTCACCGGTGTCTTGGTCCTCCTCAGATCCACAGCCAGTTCCTTTGTCTTTGCCACGTTGAGCTGCAGATGGTTCTGCTCACACCATGTGACAAAGTTATCCACAACAGTCCTGTACTCATCCTCATCACCCTTGGTGATACATCCAACTATAGCAGAGTCATCAGAAAACTTCTGAAGATGGCAGGTCTCAGTGCGATAGCTGAAGTCTGTGGTGTAGAGGGTGAAGAGGAAGGGAGAGAGGACAGTCCCCTGCGGGGCCCCAGTATTGCTGACCACTCTGTCTGACATACAGCGTTGCAAGCGCACATACTGTGGTCTGCCAGTCAAGTAGTCTACAATCCAGGACACCAGGGGGGCATCCACCTGCATTGCTGTCAGCTTGTCACCCAGTAGAGCTGGACGGATGGTGTTGAATGCACTAGAGAAGTCAAAAAACATGACCCTCACAGTGCTCGCCGGCTTATCCAGATGGGCGTAGACACGGTTGAGCAGGTAGATGATGGTGTCCTCAACTAACTATTGACGGACTGTGATCAACTGACTCCATCTCCTTTGTCTGTACTTGTACCTGTGTGTACCTGCCTGTACCTGTCTGTGTGTATCTGTCTGTACCTGTCTGTGTGTACCTGTCTGTACCTGTCTGTGTGTACCTGTCTGTACCTGTCTGTGTGCAGGCGGTGTGTCCAGGTGTAGGTGAACACCCCCTCCAATATAACTACACCTTCTGGTACAGCAGAAGAACTCCGAGTCGTCCTGCAAGTTCTCAGAGCTACGAACAAAACATCCGACAGATCGGCTCAGTGGCATCGGTACACACACACACACACACACACACACACACACACACACACAGGTGTCTTTAGGTGCAGGTGACATCATATCTTCAGTGTCTGATCATCATCATCACCTTCATCAGCTGTGTGTGTGTGTGTGTGTGTGTGTGTGTGCGCGTGTTCAGGTGGAGCAGTTCTGGAGGTTCTACAGTCACCTGGTGAGACCAGGTGATCTGAGTGGACACAGTGACTTCCACCTGTTCAAGGAAGGAATCAAACCCATGTGGGAGGTAACACCGCCCTGTACTTTAGTTACACTGTAGCACCACCCTGTACTGTACTGTAGTTACACTGTAACACCACCCTGTACTTTAGTTACACTGCAACAGCACCTTGTACTGTACTGCGGTTACACTGTAACACCATCCTGTACTGTACTGTGGCTACACTGTAACACCACCCTGTACTGTACTGTAGTTACACTGCAACAGCACCCTGTACTGTACTGTAGTTACACTGCAACAGCACCCTGTACTGTACTGTGGTTACACTGTAACACCATCCTGTACTGTACTGTAGTTACACTGTAACACCACCCTGTACTGTACTGTGGTTACACTGTAACACCATCCTGTACTTTAGTTACACTGCAACAGCACCTTGTACTGTACTGTGGTTACACTGTAACACCATCCTGTACTGTTTTGTAGTTACACTGTAACACCACCCTGTACTATACTGTGGTTACACTGTGACACCACCCTGTACTGTACTTTAGTTACACTGCAACAGCACCCTGTACTGTACTGTGGTTACACTGTAACAGCACCCTGTACTGTACTTTAGTTACACTGTAACACCATTCTGTACTGTACTGTAGTTACACTGCAACAGCACCCTGTACTGTACTGTGGTTACACTGCAACACCACCCTGTAATGTACTGTGGTTACACTGTAACACCACCCTGTACTGTACTGTGGTTACACTGTAACACCATCCTGTACTGTACTGTAGTTACACTGTAACACCACCCTGTACTTTAGTTACACTGTAACACCACCTTGTACTGTGGTTACACTGTAGTTACACTGTAACACCACCCTGTACTGTACTGTGGTTACACTGTAACACCATCCTGTACTGTACTGTAGTTACACTGTAACACCACCTTGTACTGTGGTTACACTGTAGTTACACTGTAACACCACCCTGTACTGTGGTTACACTGTAGTTACACTGTAACACCATCCTGTACTGTACTGTGGTTACACTGTAACACCACCCTGTACTGTGGTTACACTGTAGTTACACTGTAACACCGCCCTGTACTGTACTGTAGTTACACTGCAACAGCACCCTGTACTGTACTGTGGTTACACTGTAACACCACCCTGTACTGTACTGTAGTTACACTGCAACAGCACCCTGTACTGTACTGTGGTTACACTGTAACAGCACCCTGTACTGTACTGTGGGTACACTGTAACACCACCCTGTACTTTAGTTACACTGCAACAGCACCCTGTACTGTACTGTGGTTACACTGTAACACCATCCTGTACTGCACTGTAGTTACACTGTAACACCCCCCTGTACTTTAGTTACACTGTAACACCACCTTGTACTGTAGTTACACTGTAACACCACCCTGTACTGTACTGCGGTTACACTGTAACACCACCCTGTACTGTACTGTGGTTACACTGCAACACCACCCTGTACTGTACTGTAGTTTCACTGTAGCACTACCCTGTACTTTAGTTACACTGCAACAGCACCCTGTACTGTACTGTGGTTACACTGCAACACCATCCTGTACTGTACTGTAGTTACACTGTAGCACCACCCTGTGCTGTAGTTTTACTGTGGTTACACTGCAACACCACCCTGTACTGTACTGTGGTTACACTGTAACACCACCTTGTACTGTGGTTACACTGTAGTTACACTGTAACACCACCCTGTACTGTGGTTACACTGTAGTTACACTGTAACACCACCTTGTACTGTGGTTACACTGTAGTTACACTGTAACACCACCCTGTACTGTGGTTACACTGTAGTTACACTGTAACACCACCCTGTACTGTGGTTACACTGTAACACCACCCTGTACTGTAGATTTACTGTTGATATACAGTAGTTATATTTTAATTTTTTTTAAAGATTTTTTTGGGGCATTTTTAAGCCTGTAATTGATAGGACAGATAAGCGTGAAGGGGGGACAGAGAGAGGGAGTGACATGCAGCAAAGGGCCACAGGCTGGAGTCGAACCCTGGCCGCTGCAGCAACAACCTTGTACATGGGGCGCCTGCTCTCCCACTAATCCACCGACACCCCAGTAGTTATAGTTTGATATGCTGTACTTATACTTTTGATATACCGTTGATATACTGTAGTTATAGTGTAGTTATACTATTGATACTGATACTGTTGATGCTGTTGATTTGTTTATGCTCTGAAGTCGTATTGACATCGTAATCACTTGTCCTGTCCTTGCCCCCCCAGGATGACTCTAACCGCAGTGGGGGGAAGTGGATCATTCGTCTTCGTAAAGGTTTGGCCAGTCGGTTCTGGGAGAACATCATACTGGCCATGTTGGGAGAACAGTTCATGGTGGGAGAGGAGATCTGTGGAGCTGTGGTCTCTATACGCTTTCAGGTACTTCTGTTACTTCTGTACTATTACTGCAGTAGAACCACTGCAGAACTACTGCTGTAATACTGCAGTGGTACTGCAGAACTGCTGATGTGGTACTGCATAACTACTGCTGTAATAATGCAGAGAGACCACAGAACTACTGCAGTACAACCGCACTGACAGTCTGCTGCATTTGATTTATGAGTTATTGGGTGTTTCTCAAAGTCCAGGAAGGATCCTCAAACGGCCGAATTTGGAGGATGCTACGTCATAGGCCCACGGAAGGACTGTTCCAATGTCAAGGATCCTTCTGAGTTTCACGAAGGACTGAGTCCTTCTCTCAGAGAAATTCCAAGGATGCATCTGTGGATCCTCTGCAGGTTTAAAATCCCCACAATGCTTTGCACACGATTTGCTGGAAGTGAGGGTGGGGCCTCTTCAATGAAACCTGCGCCAGTGGAGCTCAGCAGGATTTAGATTAATATGTCATTTATTTGGATTCATGTCTCCACCAGTTTTTATCAGACAGAAACCTTATCATTTACACTTTCCAATGTGCCCGCTGTCACATAATTACATTTATTAAATAACATGATCTAGATAAAACATAAAAGTTTTAAATGAATCATTCACAGCAGAGATGGAGCACTAAGTGTGTGGTGACACAGAAAATATGGATCACTGTGAAATGACAGAGTGATTCTGTGTGTGAGTCTGTGTTCATACTGTTAATGATCATTTAGAACCTTCTTAGCTGTTGTGTTTACTTCATTACTCCACTTACTCTTAAATACGATCCAGAAATATATTCTCTCTAAAGGTCACGTGACTCTGACAATACTGATAGATTTGTTCAAACTGTCCAACAACATTAGAGAGTGATAATATGATCACAGTAACTGAAACCTCCTTGACTTTGAGAAACACCCACTGTGAAGGTCTGTCCAGGACCTGGTTCAGGAATACAAACTGACATACTCTGAGAACCTGTCTGTCCCTTCCTGTCTGTCTCCACTTGTCTGTCCCTTCCTGTCCATCTCTACCTGTCTGTCCCTTCCCGTCTTTCTCTACCTGCCTAACTCTACCTGTCTGTCTCTACCTGTCTCCATATCAGGAAGACATCTTGTCCATCTGGAACAAAACGTCCAATGACCAAATGACAACGTCCAGAATCAGAGACACTTTAAGACGAGTCCTGAACCTTCCAGCCAACACCATCATGGAGTACAAGACCCACAACGACAGTCTCAGGTACTACAACTGCTACGACTACTGTTACTAATACTGCTACTAGTACTGCCACTGCTACTACTACTACTGCTACGACTACTGTTACTAATACTACTACTACTACTGCTATGACTACTGTTACTAATACTACTACTACTACTACTGCTACTACTGCTACGACTACTGATACTAATACCGCTACTACTACTACTACTACTACGACTACTGTTACTAATACTACTACTACTACTACTACTGCTATGACTACTGTTACTAATACTACTACTACTACTGCTACGACTACTGTTACTGTTACTGCTACTAGTACTGCCACTGCTACTACTACTACTGCTACGACTACTGTTACTAATACCACCTACTACACCGCCATGACCACCTGTTACCTAATACCACTACTACTACTACCACCGCCATGACCACCGTTACTGATACTACCACCACTACCACTACTACTGCCACTACGACCACCATACTAATGCTACTACTACTACCACTGCTATGACCACTGACCTAATACTACTACCACTACTGCTACCACTGCTCACCTACCACCGCTACGACTACTGTTACTAATACTACTACTACTACTGCTGCTACTACTGCTACGACTACTGATAATAATACCGCTACTACTACTACTACTGCTACGACTACTGTTACTAATACTACTACTGCTACGACTACTGATACTAATACCGCTACTACTACTGCTACTACTACTACTACTACTACTACTGCTACTACTGCTACGACTACTAATACTAATACCGCTACTACTACTACTACTGCTACGACTACTGTCACTAATACTGCTACTACTACTACTGCTACGACTACTGTTACTCATACTGCTACTACTACTGCTACTGCTATGACTACTGTTACTACTGCTACTGCTACTGTTACTACTACTGCTACTGTTACTAATACTACTACTATTGCCACTGCTGCTACTCCTGCTACTACTGCTAATTATTAATTCATGCTTTATTCTGCATGGATAGTAAGCAAACAGCATTTAGCGCAGCTAGTGTTACTAGTGGGCATTTTGGCTCTTACCAGTAGTACTAGTAAGGTCCAAAATGTGCTTCTAGCATAACTAGTAACCATTTTGGCTCTTAACTGGTGTAACTAGTTAACATTTTGGCTCCTACTAGTAGTACAACTGGACATTTTGGCTCTTGCTAGTGTTACTAGTAATCATTTTGGCTCTTAACTGGTGTAACTCGTTCAATTCAATTCAATAAAATTGTATTTATAAAGCCCAATATCACAAATCACAATTTGCCTCACAGGGCTTTACAGCATACGACATCCCTCTGTCCTTATGACCCTCACAGCTGATCAGGAAAAACTCCCCAAAAAAACCCTTTAATGGGGAAAAAACCAGTAGAAACCTCAGGAAGAGCAACTGAGGAGGGATCCCTCTTCCAGGACGGACAGACGTGCAATAGATGTCGTACAGAACAGATCAGCATGATAAATTAACAGTAATCCACATGACACAGAGAGAGAGAGAGAGAGAGAGAGAGAGAGAGAGATGCAGGTAATGACAGTAGCTTACAACAACGTTATTGAAAGTAATAATATTATAAATATAGTTCTGGCTACTGTGGTACAATATGTTGAAAGTATATATTAATATCTGGCAGTATACATGTGTGACAATAATCATATGTGTATAATAACAGTAGAAGTATGACTAATGACTAATGATGGCAGCAGCAGCAGCAGGAGGCATCTGGCAGGACCACGGCAGCAGCACAACCACACACGTCACGCTGTCCAGGCACCGCTGTGATATGAGTTAATCTGAGAGACAGTGGAGCACAAAGGCTCCGGAGAAGAAGCCGAGTTAGTGACATCCAGAATGGCCGAGTTAGCAAGATGCAGTAATAGAATACGAGAGAGAGAGAGAGAGAGAGCGAGAGAGGGAGAGAAGGTGCCCGGTGTATTATAGGGGGGTCCTCCGGCAGACTAGGCCTAAGTTAGCCTAACTAGGGGCTGGTACAGGGCAAGCCTGAGCCAGCCCTAACTATAGGCTTTATCAAAGAGGAAAGTCTTAAGTCTAGTCTTAAATGTGGAGACGGTGTCTGCCTCCCGGACCGTAACAGGAAGATGATTCCACAGGAGAGGAGCCTGATAGCTGAAGGCTCTGGCTCCTGATCTACTTTTGGAGACTTTAGGGACCACGAGTAACCCTGCGTTCTCAGAGCGCAGTGTTCTGGTGGGATAATATGGCACTATGAGCTCTCTAAGATATGACGGAGCTTGACCATTTAGAGCTTTATAAGTTAACAGTAGGATTTTAAATTCAATTCTGGATTTTACAGCCAGTGCAGAGAAGCTAAAACGGAGAAATATGATCTCGCTTAGTTCCTGTTAGTACACGTGCTGCTGCATTCTGAATTAGCTGGAGAGTTTTTAAGGACTTACTAGAGCTACCTGATAACAGAGAGTTACAGTAATCCAGCCTTGAGGTAACAAAAGCGTGGACCAATTTTTCTGCATCTTTTCAGGTCAGGATAGGCCTAATTTTCGCAATATTACGCAGATGAAAAAATGCAGTCCGTGAGGTTTGTTTTAAATGAGAATTAAAAGACAAATCTTGATCAAATATTACTCCGAGGTTTCTTACGGTAGTGCTAGAGGCCAGAGCAATGCCATCTAGAGAAACTATGTCATCAGATAAAGAGTCTCTGAGTTGTTTGGGGCCAAGAACAATAACTTCAGTTTTGTCTGAATTTAACATCAGGAAATTGGTGCTCATCCAAGTTTTTATGTCTTTAAGGCAATTATGGAGTTTAGTTAATTGATTACTTTCTTCTGGCTTCATCGATAAATACAACTGAGTATCATCCGCATAACAATGGAAATTTGTAGAGTGATTTCTAATGATGTTGCCTAAAGGAAGCATATATAGAGTAAATAGGATTGGTCCGAGCACAGAACTCATGGAACTCCAAAACAAACTTTGGTACGTAAGGATGATTCATTATGAACGTGAACAAATTGAAAACGATCAGATAAATAAGATTTAAACCAGCTCAGTGCAGAACCTTTTAGGCCAATTAAGTGATCCAGTCTCTGCAGTAGAATTTGATGGTCAATTGTGTCAAACGCCGCACTAAGATCTAATAAAACAAGTACAGAGACGAGTCCTTTGTCTGAAGCAATCAGAAGGTCATTTGTAATTTTAACTAGTGCTGTCTCAGTGCTATGATGCACTCTAAATCCTGACTGAAATTCCTCAAATAAATTATTATCATGGAGAAAATCACACAGCTGGTCTGCGACTACTTTCTCAAGGATCTTTGACATAAAGGGAAGATTAGATATTGGTCTATAGTTGGCTAACACCTTTGGATCCAGGGTGGGCTTTTTTAGTAGAGGTTTAATTACAGCTACCTTAAAAGACTGTGGTACATAGCCTGTTAATAAGCATATATTGATCATATCTAATATATGAGTGTTAACTAAAGGAAAGACCTCCTTAAGTAGCCTAGTTGGGATGGGGTCTAAGAGACACGTTGATGATTTAGATGAAGAAATCACTGCGGTCAATTCTTGAAGAGAAATTGGGGAGAAGCAATCTAAATATATATTAGATTTTACAGCTGTGTTTGAGGTTAGATAGGTACTATCTGAGGACAGGAGGTCATGGATTTTGCCTCTAATAGTTAGAATTTTGTCATTAAAAACGTTAATAAAATCATTACTGCTAAGGGCTAAAGGAATACAAGGCTCAATAGAGCTTTGACTCTCAGTCAGCCTGGCTACAGTGCTGAAAAGAAACCTGGGGTTGTTCTTATTGTCTTCTATTAATGCTGAGTAATAGTTTGCTCTGGCATGGAGGCCCTCTTATAAGTTTTGAGACTGTCTGTCCAGATTAAACGAGATTCTTCCAGTTTGGTTAATCGCCAATTCCTTTCAAACCTTCGCGATATTTGTTTTAACTTACGGGTTTGAGAGTTATACCAAGGAGTGAACTTTCTTTGCTTTTTTAACTTCTTTTTAAGAGGTGCTACAGAGTCAAGTGTTGTTCGCAGCGAGCCTACGGCGCTATTGACAAAATGATCAAAGTCGGCACAGGAAACCTCTGTTACTGAGGGACTTGGTATTGAATTTAACGACGGAGTAATCATTTCCTTAAATTTTGCGACAGCACTGTCTGATAAACATCTAGTATAGTAACTGTTGCTGAGTGGCGTGTAATCGAGTAAAAAGATAAAAAGAAATCAAAAGTAATCAGATAATGATCCGATAGCGAGGGATTCTGTGGAAAGACTGTTAGGTTATCAATTTCAATTCCATACGTCAGAACTAGATCGAGGGTATGGTTCAAACAGTGAGTGGGTTCATGTACACCCTGACTGAAGCCAATGGAGTCTAATAATGAGATAAACGCGGTAGCCAGGGATTCATTATCAACGTCGACATGAATGTTAAAATCGCCTACAATAATAACTTTATCTGATTTAAGAACTAAACTGGATAAAAACTCTGAGAATTCAGATAAAAATTCAGAATACGGGCCAGGAGCACGGTACACTATAACAAATAAAAGTGGCTGCGAGGTTTTCCAGGTCGGATGTAAAAGACTAAGAACGAGGCTTTCAAATGAATTATAATCTAGTTTAGGTTTAGGGCTGATTAACAGACTAGAGTTAAAAATGGCTGCAACTCCCCCTCCTCGGCCTCTGCCTCGAGGAATGTGGGTATTATTATGACTGGGAGGAGTGGACTCATTTAGACTGACATATTCATCTGGACACAGCCAGGTTTCAGTGAGACTGAGTAAATCAATATGATTATCTGATATTAATTCGTTTACTAACACTGCTTTAGACGATAGAGACCTGATATTTAACAGTCCGCATTTAATTCTCCTGTTTTGTCTTTCTGTCACAACTCAACTCAACTCAACTCAACTCATATTCTTCAGGAACTTCAATCATGTCAGAACCATGATCTGTGAGGAACCTTAATCATCTCAGAACCATGATCTGTCAGGAACCTTAACCATGTCACAACCATGATGTATGAGGAACCTTTATCATGTTAGAACCATGATCTGAGGAAGTCTTATCATGTCAGAACCATGATCTGTGAGGAACCTTTATCCTGTCAGAACCATGATCTGTGAGGAACCTTAATCATGTCAGAGCCATGATCTGTGAGGAACCTTAATCATGTCAGAACCATGATCTGTGAGGAACCTTTATCATGTCAGAACCATGATCTGAGGAACCGTTATCATGTCAGAACCGTGATCTCTCAGGAACCTTAATCATGTCAGAACCATGATCTGTGAGGAACCTTAATCATGTCAGATCCATGATCTATCAGGAACCTTAATCATGTCAGATCCATGATCTATCAGGAACCTTTATCATGTCAGAACCATGATCTGTCAGGAACCTTTATCATGTCAGAACCATGATCTGTGAGGACCTGTAGAACCAGAAATTGACCTTCATGTTAACAGTTTTCCTCTGTGTATGTTTCAGGGACAACTCGAGTTTCAGAAACACAAAGATCTCCCTCTGAAGACAATCATTATCTCCTGTCAGGATGCAGATCACCATGGTTACACTCTGCTCTGTCAATGGCCATGGGAAGGGTTTTTTGTGTGTGTGTGTGTGTGTGTGTGTGTGTGTGTGTGTGTGGTTTTTTTTTGATCGTGGACCAATAAACTGAACTGGACTGAAGTTGTTTGTTTTATTGTTTCAAACATCGATTGATTAGTGATCAGATCGTTTTATTTAAATCCAGACTGTTCAGTATAAACCAGTATAACAAGTATAAACCAGTATATACTTGTATAAACCAGTATAACCGGTATATATGTGTATAAACCAGTATAACCAGTATATACCTGTTTAAACCAGTATTTATTTATTTATTTTTTTTAAATTTTATATACTTTATTAATCCCTGAGGGGAAATTCAATGTTTTCACTCTTGCTTGTCAATTACACACAGGTCCGAACACACACATGCACAAACAGGACCTATACATGCACTAAATGGAGAGATGTCAGAGTGAGGGTGCCCATGACAGGCGCTCTGAGCGGCTGGGGGGTTCCGTGCCTTGCTCAAGGGCACCTCGGCAGTGCCCAGGAGGTGAACTGGCACCACTCCATATTTTAAGTCTGGACGGGGACTTGAACAGGCGACCCTCCAGTTCCCAGCCCAAGTCCCTATGCTACTGCTGCCCAGTATAACCAGTATATACAAATATAAACCAGTACCTATATTAACCAGTATAACCAGTATATACCTGTATAAACCAATATAAGCAGTGTGTACCTGTACATACCTGTATAAACCAGTATATACCTATATAAACCAGTATAAACCAGTATATACCTGTATAAACGGGAAAAACCAGTGTATAAATCAGTATAGCCAGTATAACCTGTATATACCAGTATAACCAGTATATACCAGCATAAACCCATATAACCATTATATATCTGTATATACCTGTATAAACCAGTATAGCCAGTATAACCTGTATAAACCAGTATAAAACTGTACAACCAGTATATACCAGTATAAACCCATATAACCATTATATATCTGTATATACCCGTATATACCTGTATAAACCAGTATAGCCAGTATAACCTGTATAAACCAGTATATACCAGTATAACCAGTATATACCAGTATAAACCCACATAACCATTATATATCTGTATATACCAGTATAAACCAGTATAGCCAGTATAACCTGTATAAACCAGTATAAAACTGTATAACCAGTATATACCAGTATAAACCCATATAACCATTATATATCTGTATATACCAGTATATACCTGTATAAACCAGTATATACCAGTATAACCAGTATATACCAGTATAAACCCATATAACCATTATATATCTGTATATACCAGTAGAGCTGCCAATAACCAGAGTTTTATCCTCAGCGGGTGTGTCGCTGAGTGGGGAAAAGCGGTTGGAAACGTGAACAGGCTGGTGGTGAGCCGTGGGCTTCGGCTTGGAGCTGTGCTTCTGGCGAACCGTGACCCAACCTCCCGGCTGAACGGGAGTTACCGGATGACAGTTAGCAGAGGCTAAGGCTATGCTATGTGGCTCCACACCGGCTACAGGGGACTGGCTAACTACCGCAGCTGCTGAATGGTTTTCCATGGTGCGGAGCCGCGCTTCTAATTCACTAAGCCTCGCCTCCAACGCAGCAAATAAGCTACAATTATTACAATTACCACTGTCGCTAAAGGAGGCAGAGGCATAACTGAACATTTGACACACCGAGCAAGAAAGAGCAGGAGAAGGAGAAGCCATGGCTAAGCTAATGTAGCTACCAAGGCTAAGAGCGTGCAAACAACAGCTAAGAGATTAGCGAGAAAGTCGTAGAAAGGAGGAGAGCTATAAGTGCTTAAACAGAACCAGTGTGGGTTATGACTTGAAGTAGACGTTAAAGCAACTGAGGTGAGAAAGCAGGCAAGTGGAATTCACCAGAGCAGTACAGAGACGCTGTCACAGAAACACAACTCGCTTACCGCAATACGTCAGCACGTCAGCATAAAGATAGAAGGGTATCCTATTACTGCATCTAGCTAACCCGGCCATTCTGGATGTCACTAACTCGGCTTCTTCTCCGGAGCCTTTGTGCTCCACTGTCTCTCAGATTAACTCATATCACAGCGGTGCCTGGACAGCGTGACGTGTGTGGTTGTGCTGCTGCCGTGGTCATGCCAGATGCCTCCTGCTGCTGCTGCTGCCATCATTAGTCATTAGTCATACTTCTTCTGTTATTATACACATATGACTATTGTCACACATGTATACTGCCAGGTATTAATACATACTTTCAACATATTGTACCGCAGTAACCAGAACTATAACTATAATATTATTACTTTCAGTAATGTTGTTGTAAGATACTGTCATTACCTGCATCTCTCTCTCTCTCTCTCTCTCTCTCTCTCTCTCTCTCCCTGTGTCATATGGATTACTGTTAATTTATCATGTTGATCTGTTCTGTACGACATCTATTGCACGTCTGTCCGTCCTGGAAGAGGGATCCCTCCTCAGTTGCTCTTCCTGAGGTTTCTCCCGTTTTTTCCCCGTTAAAGGGTTTTTTGGGGAGTTTTTCCTGATCAGCTGTGAGGGTCATAAGGACAGAGGGATGTCGTATGCTGTAAAGCCCTGTGAGGCAAATTGTGATTTGTGATATTGGGCTTTATAAATAAAATTGATTGATTGATTGATTGATTGACCAGTATATACCTGTATAAACCAGTATAGCCAGTATAACCTGTATAAACCAGTATAAAACTGTATAACCATTATATATCTGTATATACCAGTATATACCTGTATAAACCAGTATAACCAGTATCAGTCATTCAATTTCATTTATAAAGCCCAATATCACAAATCACAATTTGCCTCACAGGGCTTTACAGCATACGACATCCCTCTGTCCTTATGACCCTCACAGCTGATCAGGAAAAACTCCCCAAAAAACCCTTTAACGGGGAAAAAACGGTAGAAACCTCAGGAAGAGCAACTGAGGAGGGATCCCTCTTCCAGGACGGACAGACGTGCAATAGATGTCGTACAGAACAGATCAACATAATAAATTAACAGTAATCCACATGACACAATGAGACAGAGAGAGAGAGAGAGAGAGAGAGAGAGAGAGAGATGCAGGTAATGACAGTATCTTACAACAACATTAATGAAAGTAATAATATTATAGTTATAGTTCTGGTTACTGCGGTACAATATGTTGAAAGTATGTATTAATATCTGGCAGTATACATGTGTGACAATAGTCATGTGTATAATAACAGTAGAAGTATGACTAATGACTAATGATGGCAGCAGCAGCAGGAGGCATCTGGCAGGACCACGGCAGCAGCACAACCACACACGTCACGCTGTCCAGGCACCGCTGTGATATGAGTTAATCTGAGAGACAGTGGAGCACAAAGGCTCCGGAGAAGAAGCCGAGTTAGTGACATCCAGAATGGCCGGGTTAGCTAGATGCAGTAATAGAATACGAGAGAGAGAGAGAGAGAGAGAAGGTGCCCGGTGTATTATAGGGCATATGGGGGTATGTTACCTAAAGGAAGCATATATAGAGTAAATAGTAAATAGGATTGGTCCAAGCACAGAACCTTGCGGAACTCCAAAACAAACTTTAGTACGTAAGGATGATTCATTGCGAACGTCAACAAATTGAAAACGATCAGATAAATAAGATTTAAACCAGCTTAGTGCTGAACCTTTTAGGCCAATTAAGTGATCCAGTCTCTGCAGTAGAATTTGATGGTCAATTGTGTCAAACGCCGCACTAAGATCTAATAAAACAAGTACAGAGACGAGTCCTTTGTCTGAAGCAATCAGAAGGTCATTTGTAATTTTATCTAGTGCTGTCTCAGTGCTATGATGCACTCTAAATCCTGACTGAAATTCCTCAATATATACCAAGGAGGGAACTATGGCCCAATCCCAATTCCTATTTTAACCCTCAATCTTAATTTTCAAGCTCAACCCTCAATCTCACTAGGCCTCAAAACCAAGTGTTAAGGGCTATCTTGTGACTTTAAAATGGGACACCCCACAAAGGCAATACGTCTTAAGACTGTCGGGGGCAGCAATATGCCAAAACTCTGTCCAGTCTGTCAATTCAAAGAAGAAGAAATATATGTCATCAGTAGTTGTCGATGAAAAGACATGACGAGTTTTTTTTTTCCAACACTTTATTTCAATTCTTGTACAAAACAAGCAGTGACAGACATGAACAGAACAAATATGCCAGGGTTAAGGGAAAAGAAAAAGAAATAAAATAAACAAATAAATAAATAAAAAAGTTCAGCAGCTCAAACAATTAAATTGTTTACATATTTTCAGAGTCTTTATAGCTTTGGAGTTTGTGGAGTGCTGAATGGTTTCTAAGTATTGCTGCAATTCATTCATAAAAATTTTGAACAAGGGTTTTCTGTTACAAAATTTACTTTTATGAATATGGAATTTTGCTAAGATAATAGATTAATGATATAGAATTTTTTGTTTTGAAATGCTGACATCATAAAATCCAGACAGCACATCTTTGTGCAGTAGTGAAAATAGAACATAAATGTTGCAACGAATATACTCGACAAAATCTTTCCAAAAAGTGACAGTATAGGGGCAGCTCCAAAACAAATGTACAGTTACCAAACAACAATCTTCGACAATGCCATCTGCAGCTATGGTGATTTCATATTGAAACAGAATGCTTGATCACTAGGACCGAGAATCAGGACAGCAGAGAGTTAAGATTGAGGGTTAAGATAGGAATTGGGATCGGGCCTTTCTTTTTGAACAAGGGTTTGTTAACTTTACTTTTATGAAGAGGAGCTTTTGCAGATAATAGATTAGCGTTGAATTCCCAGTTTTGAAATGCTGACATCATAAAATCCAGACAAGATGATCAATTCGGAAAATAGAACATAAATGTTGCAACGAATATACTCGACAAAATCTTTCCAAAGAGTGACAGTATAGGGGCAGCTCCAAAACAAATGTACAGTTACCAAACAACAATCTTCGACAATGCCATCTGCAGCTATGGTGATTTCATATTGAAACAGAATGCTTGATCACTAGGGGAACAGTTGCCGTTGTGACCGAGAATCAGGACAGCACTAGCACTTCGCGGGAGCGCAGATTTTTGAGACTGAGAGTTAAGATTGAGGGTTAAGATAGGAATTGGGATCGGGCCTTTCTTTGCTTTGTTAACTTCTTTTTAAGAGGAGCTGCAGAGTCCAGCGTTGTTCCCAGCGAGCGTACGGTGCTATCGACAAGATGATCAATTCGGGAGAGGTTAAAGTCGGCACGGGAAACCTCTGTTACTGAAGGACTTGGTATTAAATTTAACGACGGAGGAATCATTTCCTTAAATTTTGCGACAGCACTATCTGATAAACATCTAGTATAGTAACTGGTGCTGAGTGACGTGTAATCGAGTAAAAAGAAATCAAAAGTAATCAGATAATGATCCGATAGCGAGGGATTCTGTGGAAAGACTTTTAGGTTATCAATTTCAATTCCATACGTCAGAACTAGATCGAGGGTATGGTTAAAACAATGAGTAGGTTCATGTACACCCTGATTGAAGCCAATGGAGTCTAATAATGAGATAAACGCGGTAGCCAGGGAGTCATTATCAACGTCGACATGAATGTTAAAATCGCCTACAATAATAACTTTATCTGATTTAGGAACTAAACTGGATAAAAACTCTGAGAATTCAGATAAAAATTCAGAATACGGGCCAGGAGCACGGTACACTATAACAAATAAAAGTGGCTGCGAGGTTTTCCAGGTCGGATGTAAAAGACTAAGAACGAGGCTTTCAAATGAATTATAATCTAGTTTAGGTTTAGGACTGATTAACAGGCTAGAGTTAAAAATGGCTGCAACTCCCCCTCCTCGGCCGCTGCCTCGAGGAATGTGGGCATTATTATGACTGGGAGGAGTGGACTCATTTAGACTGACATATTCATCTGGACACAGCCAGGTTTCAGTGAGACTGAGTAAATCAATATGATTATCTGATGTTAATTCGTTTACTAACACTGCTTTAGACGATAGAGACCTGATATTTAACAGTCCGCATTTAATTCTCCTGTTTTGTCTTTCTGTCACAGAAGAGGTTTTAATTTTTATGAGGTTGTTATGCACAACTCCTCTTTGTTTAATTTTAGATTTAAATAATTTAGGCGGTCGGGGGACAGACACCATTTGTATAAAACTATTAAAACTATGGCTGGGTAACTGAACTAGAAGCTCGGAGAGGCATATAGGACTGTAACTCTGAGTCCTGATATTAACTCTGGGTTGTCAGGGATATGAATTACTAATAAAGTTTGCCAGGTTCCTAGAAATGAGAGCAGCTCCATCCAAAGTGGGATGAATGCCGTCTCTCCTCATAAGACCAGGTTTTCCCCAGAAAGTTTGCCAATTATTAACGAAACCCACATCGTTTGCTGGACACCACCTGGACAGCCAGCGATTAAATGATGACATGCGGCTAAACATATACCTATGTACCTGTATAAACCAGTATAAACAAGTATAACAAGTATATACCTGTTTAAACCAGTATAACCTGTATATACCTGTATAACCAGTATATACCTGTATAAACCCGTGTAACCAGTATATACCCGCATATACCTGTATGAACCAGTATATACCTGTATAAAATTTCTGCAGTGCTACCCTCTGGTGGCTGCTGACACCACAGTCCTCATTTATAAATGTTGCATACCCACAGAAGGAGGCGTACACACAGTAAACACAGAGGGAGGTGTACACACAGAAGGAGGGCTTTAGTCTGTGAAATAATGATGTCATCAGTGGGACAGATCTGAGGTCAGAGTGTCACTGTTCCCTCCATCTGCCCAGAGACTGTGTCCAGGCTCCAGGTCTTTACTGAGGACATTAAATAAAACTTGTCCTCAGTGTGACTCAGTACATTTCCAGCAGTGCAGCAGTTTGACCCAGCTGGCAATAACATCACCTGCCCCAGTGTTCCAGGCTATTCCAGACTATTCCAGGCTGTTCCAGGCCATTCCAGGCAGGTCATTGCAGCTCTAATCCTGCCTCTATTCCTGGCTGCAGACCAGCTGGAAGATGTGATCTCTGAGGATGGACCTAATCCAGATCAGGATTAACAGATCAGGCTCAGCCCAGAACCCACAGCCGCTCAACACATACACACCAACACACAACAAACGACACACCAACACATGACACACCAGCACACAACAAACGACACACCAACACGCCAGCACTGTAGAACACTGAAACACTGAAACACTGAAAGTTATTTTATTTTATTTAACCTTTATTTGACCAGGAAAAGACTCATTGAGATCAATCAATCAATCAATTTTATTTATAAAACCCAATATCACAAATCACAATTTGCCTCACAGGGCTTTACAGCATACGACATCCCTCTGTCCTTATGACCCTCACAGCTGATCAGGAAAAACTCCCCAAAAAACCCTTTAACAGGGAAAAAACGGTAGAAACCTCAGGAAGAGCAACTGCGGAGGGATCCCTCTTCCAGGACGGACAGACGTGCAATAGATGTTGTACAGAACAGATCAACATGATAAATTAACAGTAATCCACATGACACAATGAGACAGAGAGAGAGAGAGAGAGAGAGAGAGAGAGAGAGAGAGATGCAGGTAATGACAGTAGCTTACAACAACAACAACAACATTATTGAAAGTAATGATATTATAGTTATAGTTCTGGCTACTGTGGTACAATATTTTGAAAGTATATATTAATATCTGGCAGTATACATGTGTGACAATAATCATATGTGTATAATAACAGAAGAAGTATGACTAATGACTAATGATGGCAGCAGCAGCAGCAGGAGGCATCTGGCAGGACCACGGCAGCAGCACAACCACACACGTCACGCTGTCCAGGCACCACTGTGATATGAGTTAATCTGAGAGACAGTGGAGCACAAAGGCTCCGGAGAAGAAGCCGAGTTAGTGACATCCAGAATGGCCAGATTAAAAATCTCTTTTACAAGAGTGTCCTGGCCAAGACAGGCAGCAGCATAATCATACATACACACAAACACAAAGTGGACACAAACATTAAAAACACTTACCATCCAAAACAGCAACAATTCAAGGTCAGCTACAATAACAAATGCCTCAGGCAAAACATCTACAACCAGATATTTTCAGATTCAGATTCAGATTCAGAATACTTCATTAATCCCCGGGGGGAAATTGTTTTTGTTCCAATGCTCCATGCAAAGTAGAAATAGAAATACAGCATGAATGGAAACAAGAGATAAAGATGAAGATATAAATAAGATACTAAAATAGACAATGAAATAAATAAAAAAAATATTAAAGTAGACATTAAAATACAATAAAATAAAATATTAAAGTAGACAATAAAGTAAAATAAATAATAAAATAGTAAAGTAGACAATCTGAAATATATATGTATATATATATATATATATATATATATATATATATATATACATATATATATATATATATGAAGGGTTTCTTCAGCACTGGCAGTATAAAAACAAAATCGGGGAGTGCAGCAAAATGCCGCCTACGTACTTTTGTTTACACAGAATGTGCCTTTTTCGGGGCAATGGGGGGCGTGAGCAAGTAACAAAATGTGTAGTTCTGCATGTGGCGTAAACATTGACATGGGAGGGAAGCCACGGCTGGTCAGTCCTTCGGCTATTCTCTCATAAGTCAGCCCGTTCTTCACGGTCCCCGTCATCTGACGGATAATGGCCTTGTCCGTGTCTAAATGCTCGCAGCTTGCCGGCAAAATGGCCCAACGTTCACCGACAATCTGGCAGTGTAAAAGATGCTACTGAAACATTGAAACACTGAAATGTTGAAACACTGCAGAACACTGAAAGATTGAAATAGTGAAACATTAAAACACCAACACACTGAAACACTGAAACATTAAAACATTGAAACACTGAAACACCTTATAGTTAGGGCTGGCTCAGGCTTGCCTTGCACCAGCCCCTAGTTAGGCTGACTTAGGCCTAGTCTGCCGGAGGACCCCCCTATAATACACCGGGCACCTTCTCTCTCTCTCTCTCTCTCTCTCTCTGTCTCTCTCTCTCTCATGTCCTGTTACTGCATCTTGCTAACTCGGCCATTCTGGATGTCACTAACTCGGCTTCTTCTCCGGAGCCTTTGTGCTCCACTGTCACACATGTATACTGTCAGATATTAATATATTATTATTATTAATTATAATATTATTACTTTAATTAATGTTGTTGTAAGCTATTGTCATTACCGTCTGTCCTGCATCTCTCTCTCTCTCTCTCTCTCTGTCTCATTGTGTCATGCGGATTACTGTTAATTTATCATGCTGATCTGTTCTGTACGACATCTATTGCATGTCTGTCCGTCCTGGAAGAGGGATCCCTCCTCAGTTGCTCTTCCTGAGGTTTCTACCGTTTTTTTTCCCTGTTAAAGGGCTTTTGGGGAGTTTTTCCTGATCAGCTGTGAGGGTCATAAGGACAGAGGGATGTCGTATGCTGTAAAGCCCTGTGAGGCAAATTGTGATTTGTGATATTCGGCTTTATAAATAAAATTGATTGATTGATTGAACACTGCAGAACATTTAAACACTGAAACACTGAAACTCTGAAACACTGAAAAACTGACACATTGATACACTGAAACACAAACTTTCAAACACTGAAACACTGAAACACTGACACAGTGAAAAGCTGAAATGTAACCTGACTGACCTCCTGGCGCACCTCACTTAGACGGCGTATTTCAGAGGAAACTTCTGATAAATGTCTTGCACTCCACCCCCATTTTGTAGCAAAAACGCCTAAAATGACAAACCCAAATTAACTGTAGCTTCTGAACCGCTCTGACTACATGCATGCATGAGGTCTTGCCAGAAAGAAAACTCCCTGAAGTTTCTTGTGAAAGTGTCAGAAACACTCTAGGTGATACAGAGACAGAGTAATGGGCCTCTGAAGTCAGTAAAAAATTGAAGATTTTGCCTAAAATAAAATAAAACATGTGTTTCAGGATGAATAACTGTCTGTGGCTTCATCTGAGCAGGTAAATGACACTGTGGGGCTGTAGGCACACTATCAATGAACACTTGTTTCAAATTTGAAGAAGACTGCTCAAAGTATGACCATTCTACAGTGTTTTTACCATGAGAAGATCCAGGCGGAGCTCCACATGACAAGTGGGTCACTCTGCTTCAAAACAGTCCTATCAGTGATCAAACAACACTCAGCCAGCTTCAAACATTGTACCTTATTGAAATCAGGTGTGATTATGATAGCTGATGTTGTTTATGACACAGAAACACCATAAAATATCACCAAATAAAGTCATGTGAAACCTGAAAGTTATGATCCCACTTTCTAGACGGTGTATCTCAGCCAAAAATAGTGGTAGGAGTGAGACTCTTACCTTTTATAAACCAGCTAAGTCCCCGCTAACAGCTCCACATAAGATTGCGAGTAACTTTTCCTGTTGAAAAACGGCATGACATGACTTGTCAGCACTAATCGCGATTTTGGACTTTGTGTGTTTAGGCTGCTCTGGTGCGAAATCCATAGTAAAGAAAGGAAAAACGATGTTATTTTTGAAAAGTCGAGAACTTCCTGAATCCGGCAATGCCAAACATCACATGGTTTGATGACGTAGTGTGCCTGGGAGATACCATTTAACAGAGGAGCGGGGGAGCGAGGACGTCGGCATACTCGCGGAGTTACAAGTGAAACACATGAAAAATTTTCAACTGAAAGTTTTCAGTTGAAAATTTTAAGATTTAAGTGTTTAGTTTTTAAAAGGAAGTGTTGTCTGAAGGTTCAGATGAGTTTCACTGTTAAACTGAAATAAATAAATGAATAAATATGTGAACGTGATGAGAAAAGATTCATCCTATAATTATATGAAATGATATAGTTTAATAATTTATCTGCTATAGAGCGTTGTCTATTGTGTCTTAAATATTATGGTCTGTTAAACTTGATGTGACATATTGTAGTTATAGTTTATTGTGTGTTACTTTATGTTAAATGTTATGTTATACATAAAGGTGTTGTTGAGGTGTATAGTATAGTTTATTTTTTAGAACTTTACAGTTTTGAGTCATGTTCCTGTTTATAAACACGTGTGTCCTCAGTATGTGGACATGAGCAGTAATGTGAGGTTTCATCATCTGTCAGTCAACAACAACAACAACCATATTAAATGTGTAACTGTGATGTTTGTTCTCAGATCTGATGTGAAGTCTCTCTGAGCAGGTGCATCCGACACACCTGTTTCAGGTAAGCTGATCGACACCAGACCTGATCTGACAGGAAATGAATGTCTCTCTGATTTCCTGTTGGGAACTGTCCATCTCACTGCAGCTCTGTGTCACTATCTGTCATGTGACCTCAAACACTCTTCAGGTGAGTCTCTTTAAAAACAGACGATGGTGCAAATACAGTTTATAAAAGTGTGTGTTTGTGTGTGTCTGTGACCAGGTCACTAGTTTGAATCTGATGAAGAATTAATTTGTTTTATTATTTTATTTTATTTAACTCATCAACAGATGACGGTCACCTGTCCTCAGGTAGACTGTCTCCAAATGTGACATCAGAGGGAGGTTGATGATGTCATCATTCAGGAAACAACATTTAGTCAGAGGAAGTGACCTCAGAGAAATTCAACAGGAAACGAGGTCGGACCATCACACACACACACACACACACACACACACAAAGTAAGTCATCCTCTATTTGCAGAGTCTAAACTGAATCCAAACGTCTTCCTGAACGCTAAACAAGATTAACATAAAGCTTCTGAGTTGTGTGTGTGTGTGTGTGTGTGTGTGTGAATGTGTGAATGTGTGTGTGTCTCTCTGGAGTTCGACCTGACATCAGCACTTTCTGCAGCGCTGCAGCAGTTTCAACATTTTTATCTTTTATTGAGTCAAAGTGACTGATCGAGTTTGTGCAGATGAATCTGTGACACACAGGTAAACAATATGTGTGTTAATGTGTGTTTATGTGTGCTAATGTGTGTTTGTGTGTGTTCATGTGTGTGTGGTTTGATGCATCAGCTGTCTTAGTTTGTTTCAGTCATTTTCTTCATCTGCTAATGTGTTTCAGTGTTGAACTGTAGTTTAAATGTCACAGTTGGTTATAACGGATAGAATATAGAATATAAAACTGAACCATACACCAGACTGTGGTTTAAATGTTAAACTGTTTGATAGTGGTTTAAATGTTGACATGTTGAACATTTAAACTGTGGACAGTAGTTTAAATGGTAAACTGTTTGATAGTGGTTTATATGTTAACATGTTGAACAGTGGTTTAAATGTTCAGCTGTTGGACAGTGGTTTTAATGTTAAACTACTGGATAGTGGTTTTAATATTAAACTTTTGGGCAGTAGTTTAAATGTTAAACTGCTGGACAGTTGTTTAAATGTTAAACTGTTGGACAGTGGTGTAAATGTTTAACTATTGGACAATGGTTTAAATGTTAACATGTTGAACAGTGGTTTAAATGTTCAGCTGTTGGACAGTGGTTTTAATGTTTAACTATTGGATCGTGGTTTTAATATTAAACTTTTGGGCAGTAGTTTAAATGTTAAACTGCTGGACAGTTGTTTAAATGTTAAACTGTTGGACAGTGGTTTAAATGTTAAACTGTTTGATAGTGGTTTAAATGTTAACATGTTGAACAGTGGTTTAAATGTTCAACTGTTGGACAGTGGTTTTAATGTTAAACTACTGGATAGTGGTTTTAATTTTAAACTGATGGGCAGTGGTTTAAATGTTAAACTGCTGGACAGTGGTGTAAATGTTTAACTGGTGGACAGTGGTTTAAATGTTAACATGTTGAGTAGTGGTTTAATTGTTAAACTGTTGGACAGTGGTTTAAATGTTAAACTGGTGGATAGTGGTTTAAATGTTAACATTGAAGATGGCGTCCACTGAGGTGAGATGATGAAACTCAAAGTGACAAAATGAGGAAGAGATTTTTGACCTGGTTTCTAACCAGCCAATCAGAGTGCTGCAGGTCTGCTCTGACAAATCGAATTTAGAGCTTTCACTGGTGTGTGTGTGTGTGTGTGGGAGGGGGGGTTAATGTGATTGGATTACAGGTGTGAGGTGAGCCTCCTCATCTCTGATTTCACCTTCAAACAGTTTGATGATGAAATCTAATTGATGCCTTTTTATCTGACGACAAAAACACAACAAAACAACAAAATCACGTCACTGTTACAGGTGATGCAGGTAATGTTACAGTTAAAGGGAAATTTTGGTTTATTTCAACCTGTCTCCTATCGTCCTAAATTTGTTTCAAGTGACTAGTGACATAGAAATAATAGTTAGCATGTTAGCCGTTAGCCTAGATACAGCCGGGGCGCATAGTAGCGTCAGACCTGTTAAAACGTAAGTGAACGGGCAACCTTCAAGTGCAAAGTTAGTCCACTAAACAAGCTTTTTTTCCACAAAGACCGCCTCATATCGTTAGGATAAATGTCAGAGAACATATAGAAAACGACATGTAAACGTGTTGTCTTACCTTACCGGTGTGCTGCCATGTTTGTTTACCATCTAGCTCTGCTTTCCAAAGCGTGGCTGAAATATATCTGGCGAGCTCTAGATAAAGCCCAGCTGGATACTACTCCAGGTGGAGGTGTCTCGTCCTCGGTCACATCCAGACCTTGAAAATAAGGCTGCAACCGGTCCCATTCCTTGCAACAGAGGCATTCCTCTTCTGTGGGCACTGGGGCACAGCATTCACAGGTACACCACCAATCTCCAGAGCTACGCAGCCTTGCAGCAGCCATTCCTCCTCTCTCGTCCTCTACCTGTTGTGCCTCTCTCTCTCTCTTCCTCCGTTTTTCAATTTCACGAAGCTCTTCGTCAGTGTATTCTGGCTCAAATAAATAAGGGTGCCCATCAAACTCTGCAAAATCAAATTCCTCCTCTACAAAGTCGAAGTCTGGCAAAAAGTCAGCCATTATTCTATAAATCTTTCATAAAATAAATGAATGAACTTTTCAGGCTACTGTCCGGTTCTGCCTTCCAGCTGTTGCTGCTTGTTCAGGCACGCTATGAGATCGCTGCTTGTTCTCGCGATATTTTGGCCGCGCTTTGGAAAGCAGAGCTAGATGGTAAACAAACATGGCAGCACACCAGTAAGGTAAGACAACACGTTTACATGTTGTTTTCTATATGTTCTCTGACATTTATCCTAACGATATGAGGCGGTCTTTGTGGAGAAAAAGCTTGTTTAGTGGACTAACTTTGCACTTTGAAGGTTGCCTGTTCACTTACGTTTTAATCAATCAATCAATCAATCAATCAATCAATCAATATTATTTATAAAGCCCAATATCACAAATCACAATTTGCGTCACAGGGCTTTACAGCATACGACATCCCTCTGTCCTTATGACCCTCGCAGCGGATAAAGAAAAACTTCCCCAAAAAACCCTTTAACGGGGAAAAAAAAAACGGTAGAAAGCTCAGGAAGAGCAACTGAGGAGGGATCCCTCTTCCAGGACGGACAGACGTGCAATAGATGTCGTACAGAACAGATCAGCATGATAAATTAACAGTAATCCATATGACACAATGAGAGAGAAAGAAAGAGAGAGAGAGAGAGAGAGAGAGATGCAGGTAATGACAGTAGCGTACAACAATATTATTGAAAGTAATAATATTATAGTTATAGTTCTGGCTACTGTGGTACAATATGTTGAAAGTATGTATTAATATCTGGCAGTATACAAGTGTGACAATAATCATATGTGTATTGTTGTGCCGTACAAGGATTTATAACAAAGGCCTACACTTTATCCATAAACTTTTGGGCCTACATGTAACAATCAAAGCCTGAGACCACATGTTGGCGCCCAAAAGAACAAAGGAATCAGTCAACCCCCTTTCTCTGTGTGAATCAGCTGATTCAACCCCAACACAGCACCCCAGCTGACCAGCAGAGGTCCCCTGAAATACACAGCTCCCATTGGGTGAAATCCGCCACGGCCAACCCCGCACCGGTGACGTCACGCCGGGGTATATCATCACAGAGCGTACCTGAGGGAAACGCTTCTGGCTGTGATCCTCATAGCTAATAGAAGTACCCACAACTGTTCCTAAAGCTTAGCAACTCGTCCCACGTGGCGAACGCTTTAGAAAGAGTTACTGTGCACAGTTAGACGCGTTTTAGGCCTACGGATCTTCCCTCGCTGGTCGAGCTGATCTCCTCTCCTCTCCCTCACTCTGTGCGCCGAGGAACACAGAATAGCCCGGTACGAGACCACGGATTGACCCTCTCACCCGGATGCCCACGGATGCGAAGTTTGGTAGATAACAAGGACTGCCTGCTTCAAGAAGAAGGGCAAGGACCCCCTTCTTTCCCGAGTGATTCCCGCTACGAGCCGAATTAACTCGCCTCGCCAGAGACTTGCCCTCGCCGAGGACCCGTTAGCCGCTGTGAGCCGCTAACCACTTCACCTCTGCCGTAACAAAGGACGCGCAAGGAACGACCGACACATCACTCCACCTTCTGCAACAGTAAGAGGCTTTAGCTCTGGGCAGATAGTAGTTAGTGTGTGTTTTCTTTTTAAGTTTGTAAGGGCTTGTTGATACGGACCGCCGCGTCCGATTTTGGCTGCTTTGATCTTGTAAAAATATTGCCTGTGTTGCTGCTGTCTGTTATTCTCCTGCCCGTTTGTGTCTGCTTGTAATACGTAGTGATCCGACCTCGTCGGACCGCTATTGTGTCGCCCCGCACGCGGGATTGATCAGTACTTCGGCTGTGTTGGTTCAATGTCCAGATTCACGCCGCTCACCAGCTGAGCCGAGCGCGTCTCTGCGTAACACAGACGGGTTACTGCATCTCAATACCGCCTGCGTGACCACACCTCTGAGTGCTTCCCTTTCTCTCTTCCTCTCTTCCACTAACCTACACTTGGAGCCGAGCAATTCGAACTTCCCTCTCTACCGGCTCCCCTCCCTTTTTCTGAGTCGCGTGCTTTCTTGGCGAGCCGCCATAGCGTGACGTAGCTTGCTGCGTCACAGCCGCCATCTTGCTACGCTCACACGCCTCTCTCTCCCTCACACACACACACACACACACATCCTCGCTCACTCACCCACGTTCTCACACACACACACACACACACACACACACACCCTTCTTGATGCTTGCTGGTTGATTCAGTAATGTTTTATAGTTGATAGGGTTTATAGAGCAATGTTGATGTTGGTTGTAAATTAATGTCATCAGTGTGAATAAACCCTGTTATACTGCAAAGAGAAGTTGCTTTGGTTTTTCATTGTATACTGTGATGAAGCTGGTTGACAAAGTCAGTGCCTGAGCTCCACTCCTTCCTGTTCATCTTATAGTTGCTGATATCTCCCTAGAATTAGCTCCCTAAGTGAACAATCTTGAGACTGAATTTACGTGTGATCATTGGTCCGGTTTTCCCGGTGGTGCCCCGCTGTAAGCTAATCTGATTATTATGCTTATGTAATAAGTAATTAATTATTAATTAATTAATCAAATATTTTAATAATCCATAATTAATATTAATAGTTATGAATTATTGCCAATGATCATATTTAGCTCCTCCTCTTCCCAACATTTGGTGCCCCGTGTGAGGCTTTGAAGATACCAGATTTATTACAGTATTCACGAGTAATAATACCAAATTAATAACTTCAAAAAAAAATTTTTTTTTTTTTGTTGTTGTTGTTCTCCCTTTGCTTCTCTTTGCTACCTGCCAAGCAGATACCCAGGGTGCCTTGTGTTTTTGTTGAATGTGTAGTGGTAATTATTAGAGAGTAGAAAATTGTCTCACTTACAGCAGACTAACCCACTAACAGAGTAGGTTAGGAAGGACAACATTGTAACACTGCAGCTTGTAAGCCACAGGTTGAAACCTCACGCCTGTGCACCCGCATCAGCGTTCTAGTCTTCTGTATTTACAGAACTCTTGTAAGACCCACTGGGTAGGACACATTCACCACCAGTAGAATGTACTCCCAAACACCCCAGGTGGGCGGAGCCGAAGCTCCTCAGAGGTCACTTGAGCCAGTCCTGAGGGACGTGGTCGTGGCATTCCTTCGCCTCTCAGAAGAAAAGGACAGGCTTGACAGTTATGACAATGAAGACTGTCACTCGGCGCTACAGGAACTCGTGGATTACGCCAACAACCCGGCAGGTAAGCCAGAGCGCACCATCCAAGACGTGGTGGGCGAAATGTTCCTTGTGTATCAGCGCAAAACTCATCTGCAAGCATCGGCACAACAAGCGCAGATCGCCCAGCTGCAGCGGGAAAACGCCAGCCTGCAGCGCGAAGCACAGAGAGCCCAGGCTGAGTTTGACCAGGCGCAGGAAGACCTTGATCTCCTGCGTGCTGAGGTTCGTTCTGCTCAACGAAGAGCAGAACTTAAGCATGGAGAAGAATGGCCTGGACAGGTAAGTCTAGCCGCTGGCCTGAAGGCTGAAGAAATGCATGGCAGCCTTCCTGGGCTAGATGAAATCGCTCATTGTGGCCCCAGCCACCATTCCGTTCCATCGGGGAACCCGCACGATCGGGAACCCCGACCCTCGCTGATAAGCGAGGCTGCTTTGTCGCGGAGGATGGAAGCTGCACAGCTGTCCAACCCCGCACGCCAGGAGGCGCGTGCTAGAAGTCGAGCACACTTTAGCAGCGCAACCTCCGATTTAGTTGTTGTAGACGACTATCAAGCACCCCCATCAGGTCGCTCATGGGAGGACAGAGCTCCACGCTATGGGGCTGCACCCCTTTCAACTCCCAGTCACCCCCGCTTCAACATAAAGGGGGGAGACTATCCACACGCCCGAGGTGGCGTGGACGACTCAAGACGATCCTTAACCCGGGAGCTGGGCGCATCGCGTAGCCCACGTCGGCACGTCGACCACACCCCCTCCCCGCTGCCGCGGGGAAGGAGCCGTGCTTACCGCTACAGCGATCCGAGCGACTCAGGAAGCTCGGAATCGGACAGTCAACAGTCGTGCCACAGTCGGGGCCTGTGTACCCGACAGCTTGAGTCCCTTGCCAAGGACATAGAGCGCTTCGACCCGAATAGCCCCGACGCCAACATCGAGGACTACTTCCGGGAAGTCGAACGCTGCCTTGTCGACTTACCTGACGCTACGTCAAAGGAAAAACTTAAGTTGGTCTGGAAGACCACGGCAAGGAGCGTCCATGTGTTCATGGAAACGCTTCCACCTAACACCCGAGACTGCTATGCAGCACTTCGGAAAGCGCTGCGCGAGGAGTATTCGCCAGACAATCGACGGCCTCTGCCACCTTCAGCGCCTTTGCCATCTTGCAGAAGAAACATGAGCCCCCTCGAGAATACTTCAGGTGCCTGAGAACTGCCTATTTCCAGGGTCGTAATGCACCAGGCTTGGAAGAAGATCATGCTTTCAAGTCCTTGTTCCTCCACAACCTCCATGAGAGCCTGCGTTACGACGTCATGATGCACTGCAGAACACGTGGGCTCGCCATGCAAGAAATAAAGAAATATGCACAGCTGGCATGGGAAACGCGCATGCGTCCCACTAGAGGTCGCGAGGTCGACGCCAGGGTCCTGGGGATCCAAGCTTCGGAGGACGCCGACTTAGCACTGGAAGGAAGCGAGGTTCCTCGTGCTAGAATGGATGTCAGAGGTAGACCCCCGAAGCAGCGACCGCCTACCCAACAGGGTGGGCGGCGAAACCAGGGGGGTGGCAGCCATCCCCAACCCCAGAACCAAATGAGAGCGTCACGGCCAGACACCTCTCAGCAGAGAGGGAGAGGCCGGTTCCAACAGGAACAATTGCAGGGACTTGGTAAAACCCTCCAGGGTACCGTAGTGACTGTCAATCTGCACTCCACCATCCTAAATAACACTTTGCATGCCTTGGGAACCTTGTCGGAAATTGTTAGAGAGGATGTAACATACGTGCAGGTAGTCAGAGATCTAATGCAGGACCTCCTCAGGGAGATTACCTCCTCAGTTAACAGCCTGAGCAGTGGAAGGATTCCAGCTTATCTGGTCCCCCTAGACCTAGTGACTCAGATCTTGAAATCTGCTACCACCACTGTTGTGCGCCCATCGCAGGTACACCTGGCATATAATCTTGGCAGCGCCATCCCGATCTCTGTAAACCCTCAAAGCTTAGAAATCGGATTCCTCCTCAACCTGCCCATCGTAGAAAGACAGGACATATACAGACTTAAGTCAGTATTGAATGTTGGTTTCTGGAAGGGCAACACTCATATTCATTTAAAGACACCTACCTCACTCGCATATCATGGCGATCACCCCTCACTCTACCTCATCCCAAACCTAGACATGTGCACTAAAACAAAAGACATCCACTGGGTTTGCCCAGGCAACCCTTTTGTCAGAGATGTCACCAACTACCTCTGCTTAAGAGCCGCATTCCCCAAACAAAAGTGCCAAGCTAAAATGTCGGTCAAAGACGAACAGACAGGGACAAAAGTAGAACGAGCTGGTAATCGATGGCTCGTGAGCACACCCGCCTCCGAAGCCTTAATGTCCTACGACCGCCATGACACAGCCACTCAACTAACCCTACCCAATCAGACAGTGTTCTTGACGGTTCCTCAGGGAGCCACCGTGCACATCAAGGAAGTAGTCCTCCATCACCTCAACCCTGACAGACACCAAGTGGAGATTGAGGTTATGGACGCCTTCCAAGGGCACAACCTCACTATAGGTGACACCCTTCAACAGCAGCTTCTGGCTGAAGGGACTAAATTGGTACAGCTTAGTCTAAAACCGACTGGACTGGCCACCACATTTAATAGTCGCCTAAGTAGGCCGTCATCTTACCAGGAACACCACGTCAACCTGGTTGCCCTCGGGCTCCTCCTTAGTGGCTGGGTAATCACCGCAATTATTGCACACATCATGTACAGACACATACAAACACTACAGACCAGACTGGACACCCTCCGAGTTGTTCAACCGCGATTTGCACACCAGTCTGTATCCACACCACGGGTTAGCTCCAGCCCTCTCCAAGAGTAGGTCACTAACCCCTGACCACTTCCTGCTTTCTGCTTCCTTTCCTTCTCCTTTCTTTTCCAACTATTCCGATGTTGTGAAGATAAGCCGAAAAGCAGCAAAGAATGTGGTTCATTATGAAGTTTGGAAGTGATGTTTTTTCTTCTCTCCTTTCTTTTTTTTCTTTTAATTGTAAGAAATGTTTAGAGTTAGTAAGAAATCTGCCCAGAGATAGCCTCAAGTAATTGCCCAGATGCTAAAGTCCTCAATGCTCTATGAACTGTACGGACTAATCATCTTTTGGTTCCCAGGAACACATGGACTGTGAACTCAATTAACATCCAATTTAGGAACTGTCCGGCCCTACGTTGATCCAAAGACTGTGACCGACCCCCACTCTTCAGATCAAAGGGGGATGTTGTGCCGCATAAGGATTTATAACAAAGGCCTACACTTTATCCATAAACTTTTGGGCCTACATGTAACAATCAAAGCCTGAGACCACATGTTGGCGCCCAAAAGAACAAAGGAATCAGTCAACCCCTTTCTCTGTGTGAATCAGCTGATTCAACCCAACACAGCACCCCAGCTGACCAGCAGAGGTCCCCTGAAATACACAGCTCCCATTGGGTGAAATCCGCCACGGCCAACCCCGCACCGGTGACGTCACGCCGGGGTATATCATCACAGAGCGTACCTGAGGGAAACGCTTCTGGCTGTGATCCTCATAGCTAATAGAAGTACCCACAACTGTTCCTAAAGCTTAGCAACTCGTCCCACGTGGCGAACGCTTTAGAAAGAGTTACTGTGCACAGTTAGACGCGTTTTAGGCCTACGGATTTCCCTCGCTGGTCGAGCTGATCTCCTCTCCTCTCCCTCACTCTGTGCGCCGAGGAACACAGAATAGCCCGGTACGAGACCACGGATTGACCCTCTCACCCGGATGCCCGCGGATGCGAAGTTTGGTAGATAACAAGGACTGCCTGCTTCAAGAAGAAGGGCAAGGACCCCCTTCTTTCCCCGAGTGATTCCCCGCTACGAGCCGGAATTAACTCGCCTCGCCAGAGACTTGCCCCCTCGCCGAGGACCCGTTAGCCGCTGTGAGCCGCTAACCACTTCACCTCTGCCGTAACAAAGGACGCGCGAGGAACGACCGACACATCACTCCACCTTCTGCAACAGTAAGAGGCTTTAGCTCTGGGCAGATAGTAGTTAGTGTGTGTTTTCTTTTTAAGTTTGTAAGGGCTTGTTGATACGGACCGCCGCGTCCGATTTTGGCTGCTTTGATCTTGTAAAAATATTGCCTGTGTTGCTGCTGTCTGTTATTCTCCTGCCCGTTTGTGTCTGCTTGTAATACGTAGTGATCCGACCTCGTCGGACCACTATTGTGTCGCCGCCGCCGGGATTGATCAGTACCGGCTGTGTTGGTTCAATGTCCAGATTCACGCCGCTCACCAGCTGAGCCGAGCGTCTCTGCGTAACACAGACGGGTTACTGCATCTCAATACCGCCTGCGTGACCACACTGCTGAGTGCTTCCCTTTCTCTCTTCCTCTCTTCCACTAAACTACACTTGGAGCCGAGCAATTCGAACTTCCCTCTCTACCGGCTCCCCTCCTTTTTGAGTCGCGTGCTTTCTTGGCGAGCCGCCATTGCGTGACGTAGCTTGCAGCGCCACAGCCGCCATCTTGCTACGCTCACACGCCTCTCTCTCCCTCACACACACACACACACACACACATCCTCGCTCACTCACCCACGTTCTCACACACGCACACACACACACACACACACACATACACACACACACACACACACCCTTCTTGATGCTTGCTGGTTGATTCAGTAATGTTTTATAGTTGATAGGGTTTATAGAGCAATGTTGATGTTGGTTGTAAATTAATGTCATCAGTGTGAATAAACCCTGTTATACTGCAAAGAGAAGTTGCTTTGGTTTTTCATTGTATACTGTGATGAAGCTGGTTGACAAAGTCAGTGCCTGAGCTCCACTCCTTCCTGTTCATCTTATAGTTGCTGATATCTCCCTAGAATTAGCTCCCTAAGTGAACAATCTTGAGACTGAATTTACGTGTGATCATTGGTCCGGTTTTCCCGGTGGTGCCCCGCTGTAAGCTAATTCGATTATTATGCTTATGTAATAATTAATTAATTATTAATTAATTAATCAAATATTTTAATAATCCATAATTAATATTAATAGTTATGAATTATTGCCAATGATCATATTTAGCTCCTCCTCTTCCCAACAGTATAATAACAGTAGAAGTATGACTAATGACTAATGATGGCAGCAGCAGCAGGAGGCATCTGGCAGGACCACGGCAGCAGCACAACCACACACGTCACGCTGTCCAGGCACCGCTGTGATATGAGTTAATCTGAGAGACAGTGGAGCACAAAGGCTCCGGAGAAGAAGCCGAGTTAGTGACATCCAGAATGGCCGAGTTAGCAAGATGCAGTAATAGAATACCAGAGAGAGAGAGAGAGAGAGAGAGAGAGAGAGAGAGAAGGTGCCCGGTGTATTATAGGGGGGTCCTCTGGCAGACTAGGCCTAAGTCAGCCTAACTAGGGGCTGGTACAGGGCAAGCCTGAGCCAGCCCTAACTATAAGCTTTATCAAAGAGGAAAGTCTTAAGTCTAGTCTTAAATGTGAGGCAGTGTCTGCCTCCCGGACCGTAACAGGAAGATGATTCCACAGGAGAGGAGCCTGATAGCTAAGGCTCTGGCTCCTGATCTACTTTGGAGACTTTAGGGACCACAGGTAACCCTGCGTTCTCAGGCGCAGTGTTATGGTGGGATAATATGGCACTATGAGCTCTCTAAGATATGGCGGAGCTTGACCATTTAGAGCTTTATAAGTTAACAGTAGGATTTTAAATTCAATTCTGGATTTTACAGGGAGCCAGTGCAGAGAAGCTAAAACAGGAGAAATATGATCTCGTTTCTTAGTTCCTGTTAGTACACGTGCTGCTGCATTCTGAATTAGCTGGAGAGTTTTTAAGGACTTACTAGAGCTACCTGATAATAGAGAGTTACAGTAATCCAGCCTTGAGGTAACAAAGCGTGGACCAATTTTTCTGCATCTTTTGGTCAGGATAGGCCTAATTTCGCAATATTACGCAGATGAAAAAATGCAGTCCGTGAGGTTTGTTTTAAATGAGAATTAAAAGACAAATCTTGATCAAATATTACTCCGAGGTTTCTTACGGTAGTGCTAGAGGCCAGAGCAATGCCATCTAGAGAAACTATGTCATCAGATAAAGAGTCTCTGAGTTGTTTGGGGCCAAGAACAATAACTTCAGTTTTGTCTGAATTTAACATCAGGAAATTGGTGCTCATCCAAGTTTTATGTCTTTAAGGCAATTATGGAGTTTAGTTAATTGATTACTTTCTTCTGGCTTCATCGATAAATACAACTGAGTATCATCCGCATAACAATGGAAATTTATAGAGTGATTTCTAATGATGTTACCTAAAGGAAGCATATATAGAGTAAATAGGATTGGTCGAGCACAGAACCTTGCGGAACTCCAAAACAAACTTTAGATGCGTAAGGATGATTCATTATGAGCGTGAACAAACTGAAAACGATCAGATAAATAAGATTTAAACCAGCTCAGTGCAGAACCTTTTAGGCCAATTAAGTGATCCAGTCTCTGCAGAATTTGATGGTCAATTGTGTCAAAGCGCGCACTAAGATCTAATAAAACAAGTACAGAGACAAGTCCTTTGTCTGAAGCAATCAGAAGGTCATTTGTAATTTTAACTAGTGCTGTCTCAGTGCTATGATGCACTCTAAATCCTGACTGAAATTCCTCAAATAAATTATTATCATGGAGAAAATCACACAGCTGGTCTGCGACTACTTTCTCAAGGATCTTTGACATAAAGGGAAGATTAGATATTGGTCTATAGTTGGCTAACACCTCTGGATCCAGGGTGGACTTTTTTAGTAGAGGTTTAATTACAGCTACCTTAAAAGACTGTGGTACATAGCCTGTTAATAAGGATGTATTGATCATATCTAATATATGAGTGTTAACTAAAGGAAAGACCTCCTTAAGTAGCCTAGTTGGGATGGGGTCTAAGAGACACGTTGATGATTTAGATGAAGAAATCACTGCGGTCAATTCTTGAAGAGAAATTGGGGAGAAGCAATCTAAATATATATTAGGTCTTTCAGCTGTGTTTGAGGTTAGATAGGTACTATCTAAGGGCAGGAGGTCATGAATTTTGCCTCTAATAGTTAGAATTTTGTCATTAAAAAAGCTCATAAAATCATTACTGCTAAGGGCTAAGGGAATACAAGGCTCAATAGAGCTTTGACTCTCAGTCAGCCTGGCTACAGTGCTGAAAAGAAACCTGGGGTTGTTCTTATTGTCTTCTATTAATGCTGAGTAATAGTTTGCTCTGGCATTGCGGAGGCCCCTCTTGTAAGTTTTGAGACTGTCTGTCCATATTAAACGAGATTCTTCCAGTTTGGTTAATCGCCAATTCCTTTCAAATTTTCGTGATATTTGTTTTAACTTACGGGTTTGAGAGTTATACCAAGGAGTGAACTTTCTTTGCTTTTTTAACTTCTTTTTAAGAGGAGCTACAGAGTCAAGTGTTGGCAGCGAGCCTACGGTGCTATCGACAAAATGATCAAAGTCGGCACAGGAAACCTCTGTTACTGAGGGACTTGGTATTGAATTTAACGATGGAGTAATCATTTCCTTCGATTTTGCGACAGCACTATCTGATAAACATCTAATATAGTAACTGTTGCTGAGTGGCGTGTAATCAAGTAAAAAGAAATCAAAAGTAATCAGATAATGATCCGATAGCGAGGGATTCTGTGGAAAGACTGTTAGATTATCAATTTCAATTCGGTCTGCATATTTCCATCTACGAAACATTAACCGTCTCCGCCCCTCCCTCACCCCTCACACCACGGCTATCCTGGTCCACAGCCTCGTCACCTCCCGCATTGACTACTGTAACTCACTCCTCTTTGGTGCCCCTCACAAATCCCTCCATAAGCTTCAACTGGTCCAAAACTCTGCAGCCCGCATTATCACCAGAACCCCCTCCTTTCACCACATCACCCCTGTCCTCCAGCAGCTTCACTGGCTTCCAGTCAAATTCAGAATCCATTACAAAATCCTTCTGTATACTTTCAAGACCATTCACAACCTCGCCCCCCCCTACCTGTCTGATCTCCTCCACATTGCCACCCCCTCTCGCTCCCTCAGGTCGTCCTCCTCCCTCGACCTCTCTGTGCCCTCCGCCCGGCTCAGTACCATGGGGAGCAGAGCTTTCAGTTGCTCTGCTCCCAAACTCTGGAACTCTCTCCCCCCAGACCTCAGAAACATGGACTCTCTACCCCATTTCAAATCACAACTCAAAACCCATCTGTTCCAAATTGCATATTCCCTTTAATTGCCCACATCCATTTTTACTTTCTGTCACTCTTGTCTGTTGTTTTTATTTATTTTAATTATGACTTTAATTGTGTTTAATGCTCTGTAAAGTGTCCTTGAGTGTTGAGAAAGGCGCTTTTAAATAAAATGTATTATTATTATTATTATTATAATTCCATACGTCAGAACTAGATCGAGGGTATGGTTAAAACAGTGAGTGGGTTCATGTACACCCTGACTGAAGCCAATGGAGTCTAATAATGAGATAAACGCGGTAGCCAGGGAGTCATTATCAACGTCGACATGAATGTTAAAATCGCCTACAATAATAACTTTATCTGATTTAAGAACTAAACTGGATAAAAACTCTGAGAATTCAGATACAAATTCAGAATACGGGCCAGGAGCACGGTACACTATAACAAATAAAAGTGGCTGCGAGGTTTTCCAGGTCGGATGTAAAAGACTAAGAACGAGGCTTTCAAATGAATTATAATCTAGTTTAGGTTTAGGGCTGATTAACAGACTAGAGTTAAAAATGGCTGCAACTCCCCCTCCTCGGCCGCTGCCTCGAGGAATGTGGGTATTATTATGACTGGGAGGAGTGGACTCATTTAGACTAACATATTCATCTGGACACAGCCAGGTTTCAGTGAGACTGAGTAAATCAATATGATTATCTGATATTAATTTGTTTACTAACACTGCTTTAGACGATAGAGACCTGATATTTAACAGTCCGCATTTAATTCTCCTGTTTTGTCTTTCTGTCACAGAAGAGGTTTTAATTTTTATGAGGTTGTTATGCACAACTCCTCTTTGTTTAATTTTAGATTTAAATAATTTAGGTGGTCGGGGGACAGACACCGTTTGTATAAAACTATTAAAACTATGGCTGGGTAACTGAACTAGAAGCTCAGAGAGGCGTATAGGACTGCAACTCTCCGTCCTGGTCTCAACTCTGGGTTGTCAGGGATTTAAATTACTAATAAAGTTTGCCAGGTTCCTAGAAATGAGAGCAGCTCCATCCAAAGTGGGATGAATGCTGTCTCTCCTAATAAGACCAGGTTTTCCCCAGAAAGTTTGCCAATTATAAACGAAACCCACATCGTTTGCTGGACACCACCTGGACAGCCAGCAATTAAATGATGACATGCGGCTAAACATGTCATCACTGGTCAGATTTGGGAGGGGTCCAGAGAAAACTACGGAGTCCGACATCATTTTTGCATATTCACACACCGAGGCAATATTAATTTTAGTGACCTCCGATTGGCATAACCGGGTGTCATTGCCGCCGACGTGAATAACAATCTTACTGAATCTACGTTTAGCTTTAGCCAGCAGTTTTAAATTTGATTCAGTGTCGCCCGCTCTGGCCCCAGGGATACATTTGACTATGGTCGCTGGTGTTGCTAACTTCACGTTCCTCAGAATAGAGCTGCCAATAACCAGAGTTTTATCCTCAGCGGGTGTGTCGCTGAGTGGGGAAAAGCGGTTGGAAACGTGAACAGGCTGGTGGTGAGCCGTGGGCTTCGGCTTGGAGCTGTGCTTCTGGCGAACCGTGACCCAACCTCCCGGCTGCACGGGAGTTACCGGAGGACAGTTAGCAGAGGCTAAGGCTATGCTATGTGGCTCCGCACCGGCTACAGGGGGCTGGCTAACTACCGCAGCTACTGAATGGTTTTCCATGGTGCGGAGCCGCGCTTCTAATTCACTAAGCCTCGCCTCCAACGCAGCAAATAAGCTACACTTATTACAATTCCACTGTCGCTAAAGGAGGCAGAGGCATAACTGAACATTTGGCACACCGAGCAAGAGAGAGCAGAGGGAGAAGCCATCGCTAACTGTAAAGCTAATGTAGCTACCAAGGGTAGTAACGTGCAAACAACAACTAAGAGATTAGCGAGAAAGTCGTAGAAAGGAGGAGAGCTATAAGTGCTTAAACAGAACCAGTGTGGGTTAAGACTTGAAGTAGATGTTAAAGCAACTGAGGTGAGAAAGCAGGCAAGTGGAATTCACCAGAGCAGTACAGAGACGCTGTCACAGAAACACCGGAAATGACACAACTCGCTTACCGCAATATGCAATACGTGTGCTGTTGTTGTATGTTGTAAGGTATGAACCTTATCAATCAGTTTTAACAGGTCTGACGCTACGGCTGTATCTAGGCTAACGGCTAACATGCTAACTATTATTTCTATGTCACTAGTCACTTGAAACAAATTTAGGACGATAGGAGACAGGTTGAAATAAACCGAAATTTCCCTTTAAAGCAGTTGATGTTACAGGCGGTGTTACAGATGAAACAAGTGATGTTACAGGTGTTACAGGTAATGTTACAGGTGATGCAGGTGATGTTACAGGTGATGCAGGTGATGTTACAGGTGATACAGATTCAGTCATATTTACAAACATCACAGGTGACATCAGGAGGTCTCCACCAATGACAAAGGCCCAGTCCCAAACCACTCCCTACCCACTACCACTTCACTACCGAGTGTAACTCCAAATCAAGTTACACTCGCAGCTGCGGAGTGCACTCTTGATTAAGGGGAAATGTATGAAAGAGAAGCCAAACAGATGGGATGCCCTCGCCACTCTACCGGAAGAAGGAAGCAGATGTAACCATGGATACCGACAGACGCTTTGTGAAAGCAAAATTGAGCAACAGGCTATTAAAAAAACATTTAAATATTAATTAAAATTAGTTAAATTAAAAATAAACTTGAATAAGTCAGATAAGAGTTACAGTGCAGTGTAATCAAAGTAATTAACTTGTTCATATTTTATAGACACAGTTTACAAATTCACAGATTAATTCATCTGGGCAATCTTATCTTCATCCCTGCTTTGCAGCATTCCTCTTTTTAGTGAAGAGACTCATTTTTAATCCGTAGATCGATTAACTGCTTTGTTTTTTCTTCTGTCCCTGTGAACACAGAATTATATATTTTTTTAAATCATGAGAATGGGATGAGGATTTTTTTAGACAGTTTTAAATAGTTAATATAAGCATATGGACATGTAGGTTTTCATCTTTTGACATCAAACATTCTGTGAGTTTAGATTGATAAGGTTCATACTGTCTTCTTATTTAGAATATTTTAAGGTTTTCTTATATTCAGACAGGCAAGATGTAAAGAGATGCGTTTTACCTGCTTGACAGTTTCGACTGAAACTCTTCCTCAGAAGCGTCATCCGACGTGCTGCTGACGTGTTACATATCAGCTGGTAGGCCTGACAGACCAATCAGAGTTCAAACCACACAAGAAATGCAACATCATATTTGAAATACCATGCAAATCATGCGCGAAAACATACATCGGGGAAACAGGCAGATCATTCAACACAAGGAAAAAAGAACATCAAAAAGAATGTGAAAAAGAGACAGCGGGGCGATTCACAAGGACACAGAAAGATTCACAAGGACAGAAAAAGACAAAGCAGAACAGCAGGTTTTTAGGAAAACCTAAAATCAGCCATCACAGATCACTGCAGAAGAAATAACCACATCATGGACTGGGACAGGAGCAAAATAATCACATCAGAGACCAATAAATTCAAACGGTGGATAAAAGAGGCCATTGAGATCAGGAAGCGGGCAAGTGGCACCATCAACCGGGACGAGGGGGCGTACACCCTCTCGCATACCTGGGATTCCCTACTCCAGAGAACAAACAACGACGCGGGAGGCGGGGTAGGCCAGACAGATTCTGATTGGTCTGTCAGGCCTACCAGCTGATATATAACACGTCAGCAGCACGTCGGATGACGCTTCTGAGGAAGACTGGAGTCTTAGTCGAAACTGTCAAGCAGGTAAAACACTAGCCTGAGTGTCAGACTGAAGCTCCCAGAACCTCCAGTCTGACATGGCTTCCATTGAAGGCGATTTACAAGGGGGAGGGAATTTGATTTTTCCCTAACCAATCAGTAGAGAGATCAAAGACTCACCCAGAATCTGACATCATTAGTATCCATGCCTGGGGGTGCCGAAAACAAGCAAGCATTGCCCGTTTAAAATGTCTCCGTCGTTGTGCACACCCAGCTGCATCGCCATTAAATCCAGTTTAGCAGCTTCCTTAATTTGGTCCTCCATTAATACGAGTAGTGGCGAAATACCTCAATAGCATCGTTAATGTGGTCTGTAGGATCTGTAGCGGTCGCCATTGTTGCTATCCTCACCACTTACCCACTGGCGCACAGCTTGACATCAGCATGGCGGTGATTGGCTAATCACTAGACCCGTCCCAACCCCCGGCGATCATTGGTCCTTCCATCTTTTGGATGAGATAAATCGCAAATTCATTGCAGTATGCCAGACCAGAGATGCAAGCCTACTCAGCTGAGTGGGCGGGGTCTATGGTCTGGAACCAGGCTAGTAAAACACATCTCCTCACATCTTGTCTGTCTGAATATAAGAAAACCTTAAAATATTCTGTGAGTTTGTTTGAGACTGTAAAGTCAGTGTGAGGAAAACAAATGTGTGTGTTTGATCTACAATATTTTACAAAGTAGAAAGATGGAACTCTTACATTTGTACATTGTTTCCTCCATTGTGATGTTGCGCTTCCTGCTGGGCTCATCAGAAGTCTGCACTGATGCACACTTGCTATCTAAGGACTGAGCAGTCCACTCGCACTCAGCGATAATTGGTTTGGGACGGCCCTTAATGTGGCGGAGCTCTGTGTGACCGCGCAAACGGAGGGGGAGTGAATAGGGCGAGGGGATAGGGGCCAGTTTGGGATTGGGCCTTAGTCTCTCAAGTCCTACACAGTGAATAAGGAAAGAGACAGTTCAGACTGAGGACAGGTCATCCTTCAGCAAGGACAGACGGACAGTGGTTGTGTAAATGTTACACTGAACAACTGAGTATTCTGTCTCTGGCTCAGGGACGTCTTGTCCTCACCTTGTCTATATTGGAGACCTGATGTCTCTGGTATTTAGTATTGATGGAATCATGTAACTAAACACAGATCACCACCAGGCCTCACATGGCTGTTAGCTTAGCATCGTTAGCTTCATGTCTACTCTGTGTTTGGACCACGAAGCAGAATGTTTGCTGCACACATGACGGCGGACACATGGACACATGGACACATGGACTTCCTGCTGATGTCTGACGTCTTATTGATATAAACCTCAGGTCTTCAGGTCGCAGGTGTAAAAATGTAGTTATGAATTCTTCACCATGTTGGCGATGCGTCCCGCCACAGAGCAGCTTTTAGGTCATCAGATGTTAACGTCGAGGAGGTGCCTTGACCCAGAACAGAGTCAGCTGAGCCGTGAATTATTTTACCCTCCACTGGGGGCAGGACGAAGATACTCTCTTTGAACACAACACTTCTGTTTTTGTTCACATTTCACAGAGCAGCTAAAGAGGGATCCCTCTTCCAGGACGGACAGACGTGCAATAGATGTCGTACAGAACAGATCAACATAATAAATTAACAGTAATCCATATGACACAATGAGACAGAGAGAGAGAGAGAGAGAGAGAGAGAGAGACAGAGAGAGACAGAGAGAGATGCAGGACAGACGTTAATGACAGTAGCTTACAACAACATTATTGAAAGTAATAATATTATAGTTATAGTTCTGGCTACTGTGGTACAATATGTTGAAAGTATGTATTAATATCTGGCAGTATACATGTGTGACAATAGTCATATGTGTATAATAACAGTAGAAGTATGACTAATGACTAATGATGGCAGCAGCAGCAGCAGCAGGAGGCATCTGGCAGGACCACGGCAGCAGCACAACCACACACGTCACGCTGTCCAGGCACCGCTGTGATATGAGTTAATCTGAGAGACAGTGGAGCACAAAGGCTCCGGAGAAGAAGCCGAGTTAGTGACATCCAGAATGGCCGAGTTAGCAAGATGCAGTAACAGGACACAAGAGAGAGAGAGAGAGAGAGAGAGAGAGAGAAGGAGAGAAGGTGCCCGGTGTATTATGGAGGTCCTCCGGCAGACTAGGCCTAAGTCAGCCTAACTAGGGGCTGGTACAGGGCAAGCCTGAGCCAGCCCTAACTATAAGCTTTATCAAAGAGGAAAGTCTTAAGTCTAGTCTTAAATGTGGAGACGGTGTCTGCCTCCCGGACCGTAACAGGAAGATGATTCCACAGGAGAGGAGCCTGATAGCTGAAGGCTCTGGCTCCTGATCTACTTTTGGAGACTTTAGGGACCACGAGTAACCCGGCGTTCTCAGAGCGCAGTGTTCTGGTGGGATAATATGGCACTATGAGCTCTCTAAGATATGACGGAGCTTGACCATTTAGAGCTTTGAATGAATGAATGAAAAAAAGAAACAATAAATCAATCAGCCGTTAGTGGAAGGAGCATCACCCTAATCTCCACGGCGTATGTGTTGATCGAAGAAGTCTTGCGCAGCCTTTGCAGTGGAAAAATTGTGTGTCACATCACAGAAGGTCAAGATGAGAGTGGCAGGGTGAATAAATCCAGATCTCAAATTAAGCCTCCGCAGCTCCGATCTGACTTGATTGAAGGTTGCTCTCTGCTTCATGGTTTCAGCACTGAGATCTGGGTAAATGCTGATCCTTCTCCCATTATGAATTAAAGTACGGGATTCTGCTGCCAGACGAATAATCTTCCTTTTGACCTCAAAGCTGTACAACCTTGCGATCATGCATCGGGAGTCCTTCCTGGCAGGTCCGGTGTGGTGTGCTATACTGATCAACGGAGCGGGCCCAATGGACTCTTCCCCGAACAGTTCATATAAAACTTTAGTTGTAAAAGTAGTAGGGTTACCAGACTCAGCACTAGCTGAAGCTGAAGGCTCTGGCTCCTGATCTACTTTTGGAGACTTTAGGGACCACGAGTAACCCTGCGTTCTCAGAGCGCAGTGTTCTGGTGGGATAATATGGCACTATGAGCTCTCTAAGATATGACGGAGCTTGACCATTTAGAGCTTTATAAGTTAACAGTAGGATTTTAAATTCAATTCTGGATTTTACAGGGAGCCAGTGCAGAGAAGCTAAAACAGGAGAAATATGATCTCGTTTCTTAGTTCCTGTTAGTACACGTGCTGCTGCATTCTGAATTAGCTGGAGAGTTTTTAAGGACTTACTAGAGCTACCTGATAATAGAGAGTTACAGTAATCCAGCCTTGAGGTAACAAAAGCATGGACCAATTTTTCTGCATCTTTTCGGGTCAGGATAGGCCTAATTTTCACAATATTACGCAGATGAAAAAATGCAGTCCATGAGGTTTGTTTTAAATGAGAATTAAAAGACAAATCTTGATCAAATGTTACTCCGAGGTTTCTTACGGTAGTGCTAGAGGCCAGAGCAATGCCATCTAGAGAAACTATGTCATCAGATAAAGAGTCTCTGAGTTGTTTGGGGCCAAGAACAATAACTTCAGTTTTGTCTGAATTTAACATCAGGAAATTGGTGCTCATCCAAGTTTTTATGTCCTTAAGGCAGTTATGGAGTTTAGTTGACTGATTAGTTTCTTCTGGCTTCATCGATAAATACAACTCTGTAGGGATGTAACGATTACCGATATTATGGTAAATCTCGGTTAATTTTTACACGGTAAGAATTACCGTTTATGTTTAAATTAATTGCATTTTTGCGGTGGATTATCAGGATATGTAATAACAGCCTCATTCAAGTCTCGCGATGCAGGCGCTGCGTGAATACGTAGCATGTGTAAACACAAAGAATGAAAACATGGCAGAAGGTGGTGATAGCGACACTCAAGACATTTCCCCCTCAACTAAACGCACAAAGTCTGAGGTCTGGACGTCCTTTGGGTTTCTGAAGAATGCCGAGGGACAGCTGGTGGAGGACAACTATCCTGTGTGCAGAACATGCAGAAAGAAAGTTGCTGCGAAGGGTAGCAACACTACAAATCTGCTGCTCATCTCCCTGACCATCATCCACAGCTTTACAGCCAATGCAAGTTATGCTATGCAAACGTCAGTTATTGTGTGAGGGACTTCGGTTTTACTGAGATTGTCATAATGTGTAACTCTTGACGTATACGGGACATTTGAGCCGTTTTTATAAGGTTAATTAAATTCACTTCTCATAGTCTTGACCTAACACACACACACACACACACACACGAGAGCATGCACTCCTTTTCCCATACAGGTAATCCTCTGACTCACATGCGCACTTCTAATGTGTGAATTATTCTGTGTAATGATGACCATTGCCCTTAGGGTTTTTATGGTTTCTCCTGCACATTTGTGATATCTATTCTATATATTGTAGGTTTTTTGTTCTACTCTTGCATTGTTTTGTTTTATATATATTTTTCCTCTCGTGCTAATAATATATAAATTGTTTACATATTTTGCTGACTGTTAAAATGCACCAGACAAATAAGCTTTGCTCCTGTAATGTATTTACATATTTTGTTCATTTAAAATACAATTTTCTGTTGCTGTGCCAATCCCTTGCCCCTTTAATGTGAAAGTTTCATTTTAATATAAGATTTTGGCTATTAACATTTTAGTATGATAAGGAAGTTACAAGATTTAGTGAAGTTATTTCAATATATCTATTTTTTGGACATTTTACAGCGCTTAAAAAAATATCGCAATATTATCGTTTACCGTGATAATTTGGTCACTATAATCGAGATATCAAATTTTCCATATCGTTACATCCCTACAACTCTGTATCATCCGCATAACAGTGGAAACTTACAGAGTGATTTCTAATGATGTTACCTAAAGGAAGCATATATAGAGTAAATAGGATTGGTCCGAGCACAGAACCTTGCGGAACTCCAAAACAAACTTTAGTACGTAAGGATGATTCATTATGAACATGAACAAACTGAAAATGATCAGATAAATAAGATTTAAACCAGCTCAGTGCAGAACCTTTTAGGCCAACTAAATGTTCCGCTGAACTGCATTATTATTGATCAAGCTTCTGCACATCCGATAACACAAGATACAGAGCTTCCGCTCCAACTACTTCCTGTTACCAACCTTTCCACATAAGACCATGATGCAATGTATTGAATACCACCACAGAAGTGGTGGATGTTGAGTCAGAAATGACTGAGGGCCTGTTGTGTAAGGAGAAGGTCATATCTTATGGTTCTGTTTGATCTCACACTCTATCATTTATCTAACAACGTGTTCCACCCACATATATCACATATTACACATCATCATCATCATCGGAGCAGAGACAGTTTGTTGGACCGTCAGAAAAATGTCTCTGGCTCTGAGGAGACTTGGAGCTGTTTTTAAATCAGAGCGGATCATTTCCACAGAGCTGCAGGTGTGTCAGTGTTAATGAATCTACCTGGACACGTGATGAGGTCATTGATCAAGACGTCTCATATATTCAAAGATGGAACTGGGTCATTGATGAGACTCAACATCCCATAATAGCTCCATCAGCCTGGTGTCCACGTCGTCATGACGTCAGGATCAGTTCCAGTGTGTTTAATATCTGTGTGTTTGATGTTGAGTTTGTGCCCAGTGTGTTTGGGCTCCATCACATTACAGCTGAATACATTATATTCAAATATATGAACACTGTTAAGATACAAACATGTTTCTGTATGTTAGACACATGACCTCATCACATGACATCACTTCACATGTGAACACGCTCCATCACACCTCACTCTGATCAGCTGATGGAGCACTTTGATTTTACATGTCTTCAAATCTCTGATTCAGTTTCGGATGAAATTGGTGGCTCTGCACCTGAAAACTCAGAGTTTCTCAGCTTCGAGATCAGGATCAGAGTTAGTTGAGCCTGATCTCTGAAATAGGGCCCTGGTATGTTGATGATGATGATGTCACAACATGGTCAGGTACAGGTGTGTTGATGATGAAGTCAGCAAGATCTCTGCTGTGACAGCTGATTCAATCAATCAATCAATCAATCAATTTTATTTATAAAGCCCAATATCACAATTCACAATTTGCCTCACAGGGATTTACAGCATACAACATCCCTCTGTCCTGTCCTGATTGTCACCAGGTAATGGCTGGATGATGTCACCAGGTGATATTCAGGTGGACGTTGGTCCTACGGGTGGTGATGACATGTCCTCTTTCTCCCTCTCAGCTTGTGTTAAGAGCGTTAGCATTGTTGCTATAATTAGCATTCTTAGCGCTCTTTAGCATTAGCTAATGGGGTCAGTCGGCATTAACATGTGAAGATTTAGAGGTCAGAGGTCACCGCAGTCAGCTGGGTTCGATCTGTGTGATCAGTCAGAGTCTGAGAGCAAGATGAGAAACAGCAAACTGTCTCAAACAGACAGACAGACAGACAGGCAGAGAGAGGTAGAAACAGGTAGAGACGAACAGACGGACAGACAGGTAGGGACAGGTAGAGACGGACAGACAGGTAGAAACAGGAATGTGTGAACAGGTGAACGTGTGAACGGTGTCTGAGGCGTGACGTGCTTTGAGTGAAAATGTGCAGTTTATGAGTTAAACAGTTCCCATGATCCTGAAATTCTTGGAAAGGTTGTGAAATGATAGAAACTGTTTTCCAGGCCTGGTAAATTAAATCTGATGTTTTGGTTTAAAGTTTTCAGTCTGCGTTGTTTTGGTTGTTGTTTTTGTGTGTTCATAAACATGACAGCATGAGAAATGTGTTCCTTTAATTTAAACTGTCATGAGTATCATGTGACACACATGACACATGGTGTACACAGAGCACATGGGGTAGACCGGGTACACGGGATACAGGGTGTACATGGTCTACGCTGGGTACACAGGTTACACGGCATATGTGGGGTACATGAGATACATAAAGTACAGGGGTACAAGGCCTACACAGTGTACACAGTGTACACAGTGTACACAGGGTACATGGGGTACACGGCTTACGCTGTCAGGCTGCACAATGTGAAGACAATAAATGGTAACATTGTTGAATATCGTAATGATGATATGAGTTTTTAGATAAGCAGATGTTTACTAATAAAAAAACACAACAAAGTTTCTGATAAACAACTTTTTTTTCACTGATCAAACTAAATAATAAAGTCATATATTTATATTTGATTTTCAGAGCTGACGATCACTGCGTCAACGTGTCACTGCATCACTGCGTCAGCGCATCAACATGTGTCACTACATCACCGCGTCACTGCGTAAATGTGTCACTGTGTCACTGCATCAACAAGTGTCACTGCATCAGCATGTGTCACTGCATCAATGTGTCAATAGTGTCACTGCATCAACATGTGTCACTGCATCAATGTGTCAAGAGTGTCACTGCATCAACATGTGTCACTGCATCAACGTGTCAATAGTGTCAATGCATCAACATGTGTCAACATGTGTCACTGCATCATGTGTCACCCGTTACTACTACACAGCATCACTGCACCACCATTCCATCACTGTATCAACGTGTCACTGTGTCATTGCGTCACTGCCTCAACATGTGTCACTGTGTCACTGCATCAACATGTGTCAACATGTATCACTGCGTCAACATGTGTCAACTTGTCACTGCATCACTGCATCAACAGGTGTCAACAGGTGTCAACATGTGCGTCCCTTCATTAACATGTGTCACTGCCCCACTGCTTCAACATGTGTTACTATGTCACTGTGTCACCGCGTCACCAAGTCACTGTGTCAACATATGTCAACATGTGTCAACATGTGTCACCGCCCCACTGCTTCAACATGTGTCACTGTGTCACCATGTCACCAAGTCACTGCGTCAACATGTGTCGCTGTGTCACTGCATCAACATGTGTCTCTGCGTCAACATGTGTCACTGTGCCAACATGTGTCAACATGTGGCACTACCTCACTGCTTCAATGTGTCACTGCGCCAATATGTCACTGATGCAAAATGTGTCACTGCATCAGCATGTGTCACTGCATCAATGTGTCAATAGTGTCACTGCATCAACATGTGTCACTGCGTCACTGTGTCACCGCGTCACTATATCAACATGTGTCACTGCGTCATTGTGTCAACATGAGTCAACATGTGTCACTGCGTCAACATATGTAACGGCGTCAAAATGTTTCACTGCGTCACCACATTACTGCATCACTGCATTACTGCACCACTGTGTCAGTATGTGTCAGCATGTGTCACTGCATCAACATGTGTCAACATGTGTCACAAACTGGTTCAGTGAATGTGACAATTAGGAAGTCCACATAAGAACAAGCAGAATTTACTAAAATTAACTGAAATAATCCTTGGAGTGTGTAGGTCAGCAAAGTCAGTTATGAAAGCCATGCATGGGTGTGTCAGGTGTGCTGTGGAGGTGGTGAAGGTGCAAACAAAAAAGCAATGATGCCCGGTGGATGTCAGCTGAAGTAAGGGAGAGAGTGAGTGAACACATGAGGCAGCTTTTATAGCCTGGAAGCCCAGGTGAGCCGAAGCAAGGTAACGACCCTCCCATGTCAGCCAACTGCCTGATGAGGCTGACTGGAACATTCTCCAAGACAGTGGGAGGGGCGTCACAACATGTGTCAACATGTGTCACTGAGTCACTGCATCAACATGTGTCACTGCATCAACATGTGCCACTGCATCGCTGCTTCAACCTGTGTCACTGCGTCGAGATGTGTCACTGCTTCAATCTGTGTCACTGCATCAAGGTGCGTCAATCTGTGTCACTGCATCAAGGTGCGTAAACCTGTGTCACTGCTTCAAGATGTGTCAAGATGTGTCACTGCTTCAACATGTGTCACTGCGTCAACATGTGTCAAAAAGTGTCACTGCGTCACTGCTTCAACATGTCACTGCGTCCTTGGTCACTGCTTCAACATGTGTCACTGTGTCACTGTGTGACCGTGCCACAGCATCACTGTGTCACTACACCACTGTGTATCCGCGTCACTGATGTCACTGCGTCACTGCATCAACATGTGTCCCTGCGTCACTGCTTCACCATGTCACTGAGTCACTGTGTCACCGCATCAACATGTGTCACTGTGTCACTGAGTCACTGCAATACTGCATCACGGCATTACTGCATCAACGCATCACTGCACCACTGTGTCAACATGTGTCACTGTGTCACCACATTACGGCGCCACTACATTACGGCATCACCAGATTATGGTGTCACTGCATCACTGCGCCACTGCGTCAACATGTGTCACTGCGTCACCACATTACTGCATCACTGCGCCACTGCGTCAACATATGTCACTGCGTCAACATGTGTCACTGTGTCAACATGTGTCACTGACGTTACTGTGTAACCTTGTGTTTGAGGATCAGGTCGTAATTATGATAAAAATTCATGCAGCTCATCAGCGACAGAAACCTCACCAAATCAGGGAAGCTAACCGTTTGCTTCAAAGCACATACCTCAGAGATGTGTCCTTATTAATGTCTGTCCTTTGGAGGACAAATATGATACATGATGCAGGTGGAGCTTTAGCTGTGGTGGGTGGAGGCTCCACATCAAACGTCTGATGTCATCTGGTCAGGTTAAAGACAAAACAGTCACAACCCATCTCTACTGAACGCTGGCATCAGCGTGGATTACAAGCCCACTGTGGTCAGAGTAAAGGCAGTGTCCTCTGTGTGTAGAGACAAAGACAGTGTCCTCTGACTGTAGAGACAAAGACAGTGTCCTCTGTGAGTGTGGACACACAAAGACAGTGTCCTCTGAGAGTGTAGACACAAAGACAGTGTCCTCTGTGAGTGTGGACACACAAAGACAGTGTTCCCTGTGAGTGTAGAGACAAAGACGGTGTCCTCTGTGAGTGTGGACACAAAGACAGTGTTCTCTACACTCACAGAGAACACTGTCTGTGTGGACACAAAGACAGTGTTCTCTGTGAGTGTAGAGACAAAGACAGTGTCCTCTGTGAGTGTGGACACAAAGACAGTGTTCTCTACACTCACAGAGAACACTGTCTGTGTGGACACAAAGACAGTGTTCTCTGTGAGTGTAGAGACAAAGACGGTGTCCTCTGTGAGTGTGTAGAGACAAAGACAGTGTCCTCTGTGAGTGTAGAGAAATTGAGAGTGTTCTCTGTGAGTGTGTAGAGACAAAGACACTGTCCTCTGTGAGTGTAGAGAAATTGAGAGTGTTCTCTGTGAGTGTGCAGAGACAAAGACAGTGTCCTCTGTGAGTGCAGAGACAAAGACAGTGTCCTCTGTGAGTGTGGACACAAAGACAGTGTCCTCTGTGAGTGTAGAGACAAAAACAGTGTCCTCTGTGAGTGTGGACACAAAGACAGTGTCCTCTGTGAGTGTGTAGAGACAAAGACAGTGTCCTCTGTGAGGGTAGAGACGAAGACAGTGTTCTCTGTGAGTGTAGAGACAAAGACAGTGTCCTCTGTGAGTGTGGAGACAAAAACAGTGTCCTCTGTGAGTGTGGACACAAAGACAGTGTTCTCTGTGAGTGTAGAGACAAAGACAGTGTCCTCTGTGAGTGTAGAGACAAAGACAGTGTCCTCTGTGAGTGTGGACACAAAGACAGTGTCCTCTGTGAGTGTAGAGACAAAAACAGTGTCCTCTGTGAGTGTGGACACAAAGACAGTGTCCTCTGTGAGTGTGTAGAGACAAAGACAGTGTCCTCTGTGAGGGTAGAGACAAAGACAGTGTTCTCTGTGAGTGTAGAGACAAAGACAGTGTCCTCTGTGAGTGTGGAGACAAAAACAGTGTCCTCTGTGAGTGTGGACACAAAGACAGTGTCCTCTGTGAGTGTGGACACAAAGACAGTGTCCTCTGAGTGTAGAGACAAAAACAGTGTCCTCTGTGAGTGTGGACACAAAAACAGTGTGTGTGTGTGTGTGTGTGTGTGTGTGTGTGTGTGTGAAATGTTGCTGGACTACAACATAACTTCCGGAGCTGGACCGTCCCTGCAGGGCGGGAGGAGAGGAGGTGGATGGACTTCCACCCAGGAGACACTGGTCACTTCCTGTTTTCCTAAACCGACCCACGTGCGTTCACTCGTCCGCGCTGAATGCAGCTCAGTGTCTTTTCTTTGTTTCCTGCAGGTCACCACAATGCAGCTTCCCACACGGTTGCTTGGGACATGTCTGTGGTTGCTATGCATTACTCACGTATGGACAACGACCTTTAAGCTGGCTCTGATTGGGCCGTGGTCATGTGACCCCATGTTCTCCCGGGCGATGCCGTCAGCGGCGGCTAACCTGGCGTTGTTACGGTTACGGAGCGACAGTGGTCTTAGCAGAGGTTACTGGTATGACGTCAAATTGCTGGAGGAAGACTGCTCCGCCTCTAAAGGTTTGTTAACCAATCAGCTGACGAGACCTAAGTGATGACATCATAAAGATAATGATGATAATAATAATAATAATGATTGTAAATAAATAATAATAACACATTATAATAAAACAATTAGTTCCACTGACTCTTGTTCACGTCTTGTTTCTTCTCTGGTTTTATTTCAGCGCTCATAGAACTCGGGGACATGGAGGGTTATGGCCACGCCTACATTGGGCCCTTTAACCCCGCCCTGTGTCATGCTGCCGCCTTATTGGCTCAGCACTGGGAGGCAGGGCTTGCCTCTCCAGGCTGTCTGGATGCTGACTGGCCAAACCTGCCGCCCATCACTCAGCCCAGCAGAGTCTTGTTCACCGTGCTCAGGTTCTTCCGCTGGGCACACGTCGCTGTCATCTCAGGTGAGTGATGTCACAGCTAGGGCGTGGCCTGTCATTAGGGGCGTGGCCTCTTCCTCAGAGTCTCATGTAAAAGAATGGATGAAACTTTATCTTAATCTCAGATAAACGTTTCCTGTTTTACTGGACTGAAGATGTTTTCAGTTTCAGTTTTTCAGAAAGCAGAAATGTTTTTTGTTTTTTTTAATTAATGACTCATTTCTGTTTATCTATGTTGATTTATTTAGAAGGGGACAGAGCACATTAATGAACATGAAGACTTAATTCATGTAAATGCGCCAGATTTAGCCTGGCAGGTCCCGGCAGGTTGACAGTGTTTGAGATTTAAAGACAGCACACCTGTCGATGTGTCTCCTTTTTAATAATGCACTGATTTGTAATCGTTGTCACTTCAGCTCATTATTCTCCAGCTCATCAGCATCTTTTTTTTTATCTTGTTGCAGAAAATAAAACTGTGTTTTAAAACTTTTTGACTGATTGACAACAGTTTAAACTTCAATAAAAAAACAGACACAATGATTTGTAAATTGTCATTTACCCACATTCACCTGAACACAGCCCAGAGATGTTTCATATTCAAACTGATAAACTTTATTGTTCTCTGTTAACGAACACAGCCCAGAGATGTTTCATATTCAAACTGATAAACTTTATTGTTCTCTGTTAACAAACACAGCCCAGAGATGTTTCATATTCAAACTGATAAACTTTATTGTTCTCTGTTAACAAACACAGCCCAGAGATGTTTCATATTCAAACTGATAAACTTTATTGTTCTCTGTTAACGAACACAGCCCAGAGACGTTTCATATTCAAACTGATAAACTTTATTGTCTCTGTTACATCATCACAGCTCAGAGATGTTTCACTGATGAAACTGATAAACTTTATTCTCAGTGTCTTAACAGTCCCAGAGATGTTTCATCATGTCAAACATGATAGAGGAGACAGGTGTTGGACTGCAGGCAAACACAGTCAGAGTCTGGTACCTGCACTCTGTCACACAGCCCAGAGATGTTGGAACATGTCACAACTGTCTAGTGTTCTCTGCATTAACATTAACACAGAGATGTTTCATACTCAAACTGATAAACTTTATTGTTCTCTGTTAACAACACAGCCCAGAGATTCTCAAACTGATAAACTTATGCGTAAAGCTGACAGTAGATTTACAGATTATTTCATCCACTCATCGTTCAGACACATGAATCACATGATCACAGTGAAGTCAAACTAACAAAAAACTTTTCATAGATTTATAAAAACTGTCATCACTTTAATGTTTCACAAACTTCCTGTTTGGTCATCAGCTCCGTCGGACCTATGGGAGAGCACTGGACAGGAAGTGGCTTCAGCGCTCAGAGCTCTGCTGTGACATCATCAGGAGGTTGAAATGTTTCTGACTACAGAACAAGATCAGAACTGATGACACTCTTATCATTTATGTCTGACATGTTAAAAACTGATAAACTCTGAGTTTCCTTTAAACCTTCCAGTGGTGATAATGTGCATGAGCTCCGTCCTGATTGGTGGAGAGGATCAGAGACAGCTCCTATTGGCTGCTCTGGACCTGGGGATGGTTTCCGATGGCTATGTGTTTATTCCATACGACGCCCTGCTGTATGCCATGCCTTATCAGGTAACCAATCAATTTAATACCTGATATATTGATCAACAACTTTAACAGAAAACTTTAATCACTGAAAATGAATTAAAACAACTTTTGTTCCATATTTTACATTTATAGACATTTTACAAACAGCTGGATTTACAAATATTATTATTATTAATGTTATTGTTGTTGTTTTTACATCACTGAAGCCGTTTGATTTGACCAAGTTTTCTGAATTAAACGTTTCAAAATAATTGTTAATCTTCAAAAGGTTCAGACCTTAAACAGGAAGTCCTTTTTTTTTTTTTTTTTTTTTTTTTTAAAATTTCCTGGTTCTCTCCTCTGTCCAATCAGGAAACAGTATTCCCTCAGCTGACCAACAGCACGAAGCTTCGTCACGCCTACAGCGCTGTTCTGACCATTACCATGGCGTCCGATCAGAATTTCTACGAAGCTTTTCGCCAGGCTCAACTCAACCGAGAGATCCGCTCTGCTGTGGCTGCTACTGAGGTAAATAACAACAAATAAATAACAAACACAGAGGACATACATAGCAGATAAATAAATTAATGATCAATAACACACTTCTTGTCCTTAATCAATGAAAACTGGACACATGGGATTCATCGTGCCCTGACCTCTGTGTGCAGGTGTCTCCTGTCTTTGGGACCATCTTCAACATGGTGTACTTCGTTGCTAAGGCGGTGGAGGAGCGTCGTCAGGCAGGGGGCGGGCACTGGGTGACAGGCGAACAGCTCGTCCAATCAAATGGAGGCTTTGATTTCCAGGGTTTCAATCAGGTCAGAAACATTTTGACACTTAACAAATATAATCTCACTCAATATAATCGCTTAATTTATAATGAATGTGAGGAGGGTAACACAGCCCTCTGTGTTTTCAGAATCAGAATCAGAAATACTTTATTGATCCCCGAGGGGAAATTGTTTATGTTACAGGTGCTCCTTGCAAGAGAGGAAAGATACGTGAAAATATAAGAAATTTAAACAATAGTATTAACAAATATAGAGTTAAATAAACAGGAATTATTGACAAACATAAACGTATAAATATACAGTACAGGCCAAAAGTTTGGACACACCTTCTCATTCAATGCGTTTTCTTTATTTTCATGACTATTTACATTGTAGATTCTCACTGAAGGCATCAAAACTATGAATGAACACATGTGGAGTTATGTACTTAACAAAAAAGGTGAAATAACTGAAAACATGTTTTATATTCTAGTTTCTTCAAAATAGCCACCCTTTGCTCTGATTACTGCTTTGCACACTCTTGGCATTCTCTCCATGAGCTTCAAGAGGTAGTCACCTGAAATGGTTTCCACTTCACAGGTGTGCCTTATCAGGGTTAATTAGTGGAATTTCTTGCTTTATCAATGGGGTTGGGACCATCAGTTGTGTTGTGCAGAAGTCAGGTTAATACACAGCCGACAGCCCTATTGGACAACTGTTAAAATTCATATTATGGCAAGAACCAATCAGCTAACTAAAGAAAAACCAGTGGCCATCATTACTTTAAGAAATGAAGGTCAGTCAGTCCGGAAAATTGCAAAAACTTTAAATGTGTCCCCAAGTGGAGTTGCAAAAACCATCAAGCGCTACAACGAAACTGGCACACATGAGGACCGACCCAGGAAAGGAAGACCAAGAGTCACCTCTGCTTCTGAGGATAAGTTCATCCGAGTCACCAGCCTCAGAAATCGCAAGTTAACAGCAGCTCAGATCAGAGAGATGAATGCCACACAGAGTTCTAGCAGCAGACCCATCTCTAGAACAACTGTTAAGAGGAGACTGCGCGAATCAGGCCTTCATGGTCAAATAGCTGCTAGGAAACCACTGCTAAGGAGAGGCAACAAGCAGAAGAGATTTGTTTGGGCCAAGAAACACAAGGAATGGACATGAGACCAGTGGAAATCTGTGCTTTGGTCTGATGAGTCCAAATTTGAGATCTTTGGTTCCAACCGCCGTGTCTTTGTGAGACGCAGAAAAGGTGAACGGATGGATTCCACATGCCTGGTTCCCACTGTGAAGCATGGAGGAGGAGGTGTGATGGTGTGGGGGTGTTTTGCTGGTGACACTGTTCGGGATTTATTCAAAATTGAAGGCACACTGAACCAGCATGGCTACCACAGCATCCTGCAGCAACATGCCATCCCATCCGGTTTGCGTTTAGTTGGACGATCATTTATTTTTCAACAGGACAATGACCCCAAACACACCTCCAGGCTGTGTAAGGGCTATTTGACCAAGAAGGAGAGTGATGGAGTGCTGCGGCAGATGACCTGGCCTCCACAGTCACCGGACCTGAACCCAATGGAGATGGTTTGGGGTGAGCTGGACCGCAGAGTGAAGGCAAAGGGGCCAACAAGTGCTAAACACCTCTGGGAACTCCTTCAAGACTGTTGGAAAACCATTTCAGGTGACTACCTCTTGAAGCTCATGGAGAGAATGCCAAGAGTGTGCAAAGCAGTAATCAGAGCAAAGGGTGGCTATTTTGAAGAAACTAGAATATAAAACATGTTTTCAGTTATTTCACCTTTTTTTGTTAAGTACATAACTCCACATGTGTTCATTCATAGTTTTGATGCCTTCAGTGAGAATCTACAATGTAAATAGTCATGAAAATAAAGAAAACGCATTCAATGAGAAGGTGTGTCCAAACTTTTGGCCTGTACTGTATATATATACATATATATATTGTAAACTGAACAAGATTATTTACACAAACAAAATATACACAGTCAGGGTGAATGGGGTTATTGCACAAGTTACATTAAATTATTGCAGTGATTGAAAAAGTGTCAGGGCCACTCAGAGGGAGGAGTTGTACAGTTTGATGGCCACAGGCAGGAATGATTTCCTGTGGTGCTCAGTGGTACATCTTGGTGGTATGAGTCTCCCACTGAAAGTACTCCTGTGCCTGACCAGCACATGGTGGAGTGGGTGTGAGACATTGTCCAAGATAGTTCGTAGCTTAGACAGCATCCTCCTCTCTGACACCACCATCAGAGAGTCACACTCCGTTCCCACGACGTCACTGGCCTTGTGGATCAGTTTGTTTAGTCTGTTGGCGTCCGCCACCCTCAGCCTGCTGCCCCAGCACACAACAGCATAGAGGATAGCACTGGCCACCACAGACTCATAGAAAATCCTGAGCATAGTCCGGCAGATGTTGAAGGATCTCAGTCGCCTCAGAAAATAGAGACGGCTCTGGCCCTTCCTGTAGAGAGCGTTAGTGTTCTTAGCCCAGTCCAGTTTATTGTCAGTGTGTACCCCCAGGTATTTATAGTCCTCTACAGTGTCCACACTGACCCCCTGGATGGAAACAGGGGTCACCGGTGTCTTGGTCCTCCTCAGATCCACAGCCAGTTCCTTTGTCTTTGCCACGTTGAGCTGCAGATGGTTCTGCTCACACCATGTGACAAAGTTATCCACAACAGTCCTGTACTCATCCTCATCACCCTTGGTGATACATCCAACTATAGCAGAGTCATCAGAAAACTTCTGAAGATGGCAGGTCTCAGTGCGATAGCTGAAGTCCGTGGTGTAGAGGGTGAAGAGGAAGGAGAGAGGACAGTCCCTGCGGGGCCCCAGTATTGCTGACCACTCTGTCTGACACACAGCGTTGCAAGCGCACATACTGTGGTCTGCCAGTCAAGTAGTCTACAATCCAGGACACCAGGGGGGCATCCACCTGCATTGCTGTCAGCTTGTCACCCAGTAGAGCTGGACGGATGGTGTTGAATGCACTAGAGAAGTCAAAAAACATGACCCTCACAGTGCTCGCCGGCTTATCCAGATGGGCGTAGACACGGTTGAGCAGGTAGATGATGGTGTCCTCAACTCCAAGTCGGGGCTGATAGGCGAACTGGAGGGGGTCCAAAAGTGGCTTGACCATGGGCCAGAGCTGCTCCAAGACGAGTCTCTCCAGGGTCTTCGTGATGTGGGAGGTCAATGCCACGGGTCTGTAGGCCTTGGAGCCACTGGGACGCGACGTCTTTGGCACAGGAACGAGGCAGGATGTCTTCCACAGCAAGGGGACCCTCTGGAGACTCAGGCTCATGTTGAAGACATGCTGAAGTACTCCACATAGCTGGGGGGCACAGGCTTTGAGCACCCTGGGGCTGACACCATCAGGGCCTGCAGCCTTATTTGAGTGGAGTCTCATCAGCTGTCTTCTCACATGGTCAGCAGTGAAGCACATTGTGGAGGTGACGACACGTGGGGGGGGGGGTAGTCCTCATGATGGAGAGAGCAGTCAGTCTGACCCCGGGGGGAGGTGTGAGGAGGAGGAGGAGGAGGAGGGGGTCACAGGAGGGTGTTGAGGTGAGAGGAGGAGTGGGGAGGAGGGCAGGAGATGTTTGACCAAGACAGACAGCAGAAGAGTCGGGGGGGATGGGCAGGTCCAGCAGTGTCAAATCTGTTAAAAAACAGATTCAGTTCATTGGCCCTGTCCACGCTGCCTTCAACTCCTCTGTGGTTGTTGGTCCTGAAGCCAGTGATGGTCCTCATTCCACTCCAGACCTCTCTCACGTTGTTCTGCTGGAGTTTCCTCTCCAGCTTCCTCCTGTACCTCTCCTTAGCCTCCCTGATCTTCATCTTCAGCTCCCCCTGTATTGTTCTCACCTCCTCCCTGTCACCAGCTCTGAAGGCCCTCTTCTTTGCATTGAGGATGGCTTTGATGTCCTTTGTTACCCACGGTTTGTTATTTGGGTAACAATGGACAGTCCTGGCTGGGACAGTGGAGTCCACACAGAAGCTGATGTAGTCCGTGATGCATTCTGTGAGCCCGTCGATGTCCTCCCCATGTGGCTCACAGAGTGCCTGCCAGTCTGTCACACCAAAACAGCCCTGCAGTGACTCATAAGCCTCCTCCGACCATCTCCTCACTGTCCTCATGGTCGCAGGCTGGCTCTTGACTAGTGGTACATAGCAGGGGTTGAGGTGCACCAGGTTGTGGTCTGACCTACCCAGAGGGGGGAGGGGGGAGCAGCTGTATGCATCCTTGGCATTTGCATACAGCAAGTCCAGAGTCCTCTCCTCTCTGGTAGGGCAGCTCACATACTGTGTGAATGTGGGCAATGTTGTTGCCATGGTGACATGGTTGAAGTCACCCGAGATAGCTATGAAGGCACTCGGGTGTTTAGTCTGCAGGCGGGCTATGGCGGAGTGAATGACGTCACATGCTGACGTCGGGTTGGCAGAGGGGGGGATGTAAACAGTTACAATAATGGCATGTGAAAACTCCCTGGGCAAATAATACGGCCTGAGTCCAACAGCAAACAGTTCAAGATTTGCTCCTTAATGGAAATATGGTCAGGACTGCACCAGCGGTTATTTACTAGAACAGCAAGCCCCCCTCCTTTGCGCTTACCGCTCTCGGTGCAGTCCCGGTCGGCCCGAACAGTCTGAAAGCCGCTGATGGAGACGTTGTTGTCGGGAATGTCCTGGTGAAGCCATGTCTCAGTGAAGCACATCAGACTACATTCCTGGTACTCCTTCTGACTTTTGGCGACCGCTGTCAGCTCGTCCATCTTATTTGCCAGTGACCTCACGTTGCCCATGACGAGAGAGGGGAGACATGGCTTATATCTTCTCTTCTCCGTAAGCCTCCATTGTCTCAACCCTGCTTTTTTCCGCCGCTGTTTACTTCCTCCCCTTCATCCTCTGTGTGTTTTCCTCCACAGTTCAGCTGGGATCTCCGATGTTCCGGCTGCCAAGCCGGCCGGCCTCAGCGCGATCAGCTGATCTCTGGAGTAAACAATGTGGCCATGAAGTTGTTGTGCAATGGTGCCGGGTCCGAATGAAATCAGTAATTCCAGGGTGAGGAAAACGAGTACAACTCTCTCAGTCAGCATATTTTGAGAGGGCACAGTTTCAAAATTACAATCACCAAAGGCAAGCACAAATACCAAACGTAATAAAGCAAAAAAGTATGAAAACTGAGAAAAACGAGCAGGAGCGACTGCAACAGGCTGCACGCGCGGGCGCATGCGCACTGAACGTTTTACTCTGACATTCAGATTGTTGCAGAGCTACGAGCTCGCACTTTAGAAAAGGTCATGCGAAACCACATGGAGTGCCGTCGGGATTTCTGTTCATTAAAACATGATGTCACATCAGTGATTGATGTGTCGAGAGTGGCAGACACAAAAAAAATGTATTCTCTTCGAGTGTTTGTATTTATTTCAGGTTCTTTTAGGGATCTTAAACTTGAAGTTAAAAATATTAATATAATAAGAATATGCCCCTTTAATGAGCTGTAATTATTCACACACACTGTGTCTTTGGCTGTATCATGACAATGTTTTGCTTTATCTGTGAGATGGAGACAACTGTTCCTGCTTTACTCTAACTGTTTTGAGATGATTGTGTTAAAGTCTGTTTCACCATTCAGGTCCACATTCACTCTTTCACAGCCTGATGCTCCTCAGGATTAAACAGTGAACAGTGTAGTGGTAATATTAAAATATTAAATCCTTTGTAGTTTGAATTCTGTGTGGAGGAAATTTATAAAATAATTTTCTCTGACCTTTTACATGAATACTTTGGTCTTCATTTTGAATATCTTTATTTATTTATCATTATTATTGTTTTTGCATCCAGCGTGTGTGTCCAGTAAGGGTGCTGCTGAGGGTCATAACACCAGCTTTAATAAAAACTATTGATTATATGTATTAGTCTTTAATTAAATTCATGTGATGTGGACTCTTTTCGTACACGACAACAGAGAGGTAATGACAGGAAGTCTCAGCGTGGTGGCGAGAGTTCATACAGAGTGATTAACACAAGGTAATGTCCGTCACTACTGAAGAACAGCGACTCATTTGGATGTTTGGTCTGGTTATGAAATAGATGTGAAAACAGGAGTTTGTGTTGATGATTGAAGGTATGAACTCTCCCAGAGACACAGAGACAACACAACAGCAAACAAACAGTTTATCAGTGAAATGATAAACAGACCGACAGTGACAGCTGACTCGATGAGCGGCTTCTCTGTTGGGTGAATGTACATCAGTGCTCTGCGTTACATTCAGATGTGTGGACCAAGCACATTCCCGGGTACAATCCTTCGTTCATATGTTCTTTTTAATGACAGCTGAATTTACAGATGAACACATTGTCAGCTTCTGATTTCTCTCCTTTTTTATCTCAGGTGTTATACGGAGGTAAAGAGGGGCGTGGCCTAGAGGCCAGGTATGTGGTGTTGGACAGTGATGGCGACCGACTTGTACCAACGCACTCGCTTGCTCCGACACACACCGAGGGGACAGTTGGAGGTCTGAGGCCGATGGGTCGCTCTTTCTTCTTCCCTGGAGGAAAACCCCCCACCGCCAGCTTCTGTTGGTTCAGTCCAGAGGAGGCCTGCAGGGGAGGTGTGTTCACTGACCTATGGGGAGGGTAGGAACTTTGTGTAGCATATAATGAATTCTATCAGCTGTATCTGTCCGTGGTGTCTGAAGGTCTGAGCTCTGTTGAGCGCCACCCTACTGTCCACCATGATGAGTGTAGGTTAGTGTCACTGATCAGCAGGAAGTGACACATCTTTTATTACTTTATTTTTTTTTTCAGGTTTGGACACAGTGACGATGTTCTTTGTCTTCCTGTTGCTCTGTGCTGTGATTGGAGCTTTCATCTACCTGATCAGGTGAACACACACACACACACACACACACACACACAGTCCATTCTGTTTTCTGTTCTATACATTGGGGGTGGGGCTGCAGGCTAACCAAGGTATTCTAGACGTCCCTCTGACCAGCTCCGTCCTCCTGAAGGATCCCGAGCGTCCCCAGACCAGGGGCCGGGGCCTCCTACCAGCTGGATCAGGAGGATCCTGATCAGATATTAAACCCCCTCAACATGAAGGAGCAGCGGCTCTACTCCGAGCTCCCTCCAGATGTCTGACTCCTCCCTGTATCTCTAAGGCTGAGACACTCTACAGAGGAAACTCATCTCAGATGCTTGTATCTGTGATCTCATTCTTTCAGTCACAACCCAGAGCTCATGACCATAGGTGAGGGTTGGGACGGAGATGGACTGGACCATGACGTATTAGTGTGAGCTATCCGCTGCTTTCCAGAATCAAACTATGGCCTCAGATTTGAAGGAGCTGACTCTCATCCTGACAGCTTCACACTCAGCTGCAACAGAACCACATCAATCAATCAATTCAATTCAATTTTATTTATAAAGCCCAATATCACAAATCACAATTTGCCTCACAGGGCTTTACAGCATACGACATCCCTCTGTCCTTATGACCCTCACAGCTGATCAGGAAAAACTCCCCAAAAAACCCTTTAACGGGGAAAAAACGGTAGAAACCTCAGGAAGAGCAACTGAGGAGGGATCCCTCTTCCAGGACGGACAGACGTGCAATAGATGTCGTACAGAACAGATCAACATGATAAATTAACAGTAATCCATATGACACAATGAGACAGAGAGAGAGAGAGAGAGAGAGAGAGAGAGAGAGATGCAGGTAATGACAGTATCTTACAACAACATTAATGGAAGTAATAATATTATAGTTATAGTTCTGGCTACTGTGGTACAATATGTTGAAAGTATGTATTAATACCTGGCAGTATACATGTGTGACAATAATCATATGTGTATAATAACAGTAGAAGTATGACTAATGACTAATGATGGCAGCAGCAGCAGCAGGAGGCATCTGGCAGGACCACGGCAGCAGCACAACCACACACGTCACGCTGTCCAGGCACCGCTGTGATATGAGTTAATCTGAGAGACAGTGGAGCACAAAGGCTCCGGAGAAGAAGCCGAGTTAGTGACATCCAGAATGGCCGAGTTAGCAAGATGCAGTAATAGAATACGAGAGAGAGAGAGAGAGAGAGAAGGAGACAACGGGCCCGGTGTATTATAGGGGGGTCCTCCGGCAGACTAGGCCTAAGTCAGCCTAACTAAGGGCTGGTACAGGACAAGCCTGAGCCAGCCCTAACTATAAGCTTTATCAAAGAGGAAAGTCTTGAGTCTAGTCTTAAATGTGGAGACGATGTCTGCCTCCCGGACCGTAACAGGAAGATGATTCCACAGGAGAGGAGCCTGATAGCTGAAGGCTCTGGCTCCTGATCTACTTTTGGAGACTTTAGGGACCACGAGTAACCCTGCGTTCTCAGAGCACAGTGTTCTGGTGGGATAATATGGCACTATGAGCTCTCTAAGATATGATGGAGCTTGACCATTTAGAGCTTTATAAGTTAACAGTAGGATTTTAAATTCAATTCTGGATTTTACAGGGAGCCAGTGCAGAGAAGCTAAAACAGGAGAAATATGATCTGGTTTCTTAGTTCCTGTTAGTACACGTGCTGCTGCATTCTGAATTAGCTGGAGAGTTTTTAAGGACTTACTAGAGCTACCTGATAATAGAGAGTTACAGTAATCCAGCCTTGAGGTAACAAAAGCGTGGACCAATTTTTCTGCATCTTTTCGGGTCAGGATAGGCCTAATTTTCGCAATATTACGCAGATGAAAAAATGCAGTCCGTGAGGTTTGCTTTAAATGAGAATTAAAAGACAAATCTTGATCAAATGTTACTCTGAGGTTTCTTACGGTAGTGGCAGGGGCTACAAAGAGCAGATGATGTCCCCTGATGTCTGTGGTCCCCAAACTGGACCCCTTCCGGCCAGCAGCTGCTGAACAATGGGGGTTTTAAACATGGCCCACTTGGATTAATCTCTCCAACCTCCCCCAGGATGGAGATCAGGCAGGCTTTACCCCCCGATCACCTCCTTTCAGGTTTCCCTATCATTGCCCATGTGAGCGTCAGAGTCCCCCAGTAGAACTGCAGGGTCTCCAGTCGGTATCCTTTCAAGGGCACCACCCAGAGACTCGATCAAGGCTGAGTACTCTGGGCTACTGTTTGGTCCATAAGCACGATCCAGAGTCAGAGACCTCATCAGCAACTTGCAGTTGCATGGAGAGACCCTCTTGTTTCCCATGGAGAACTCAAACACAGTGCAGTTCAGGTGGGGGCTCATGAGTATCCCACCAACTGCCCAGCACCTCTCACTCTCGGTGATCAACTTGATTGAATGATTGTTTGATTGTTTGATTGAGATTGATTGATTGAGGCTAGCCCCTCTTCTGGAGCTTAGTTCCACAACCAGTGCTATGTGTGGAGGTGAGCCCAACTTCATCTAGATGGTACTGCTCCACCTCCTGCACCACCTCGGATTCCATCCCAGACCAGAGACATTCAACATCCCTAGGTTGGGGGTGGCTGTGGCTCAGGACAGGTTGTCCACTAATCAGAAGATCAGCGTTTTGATCCCTGGCTCCTTCGGTCTGCACATCTAAGTATCAGTGGGGAAGATACTGAACCCCGGATTTCTCCTGATGGCCATCGGTGTGTGAGTGCGTGTAAATGGTTATTGAGTAGCAGGTGGCATCATTATGGTAACCTTAGCCACCAGTGTGTGAATGGGTGAACATGACATGTAGTGTAAAAGCGCCTTGAGTCAGAAGACTAGAAAGGTGCTATACTAGTGCAGTCCATTTCCTACCTTTGCCTACCACCCTGCTTACACTGCACCTGACCACAGTGCCTGTTCCTGCGAGTGGTGGGCCCACAGGACGGTGGCCTCATGACGTTCTTTCAGACTGTGCCCAGTCGAACCCCATCAGTTAGGGCCCGGCCACCAGACAGTCACTGGTGGGTTCCTCTCCCAAATTACATTCCAGAAGGGGGTTTGAGTTGCCATTTTCCAGGTGATCCTTCCAGGAGATACTGCCCCAGGCATCTCAGCTCCAAGAGTTACAGGGACACACAACACCCCCATCACCATCACATTAAGATGGTGATTCTTGGAGGAGTTTATCTAATAGCACTAAGACTACTTGCTACCACTGCTAATTTCACAATGCCACTGCTACTACTACTACTACTACTAATAATCTGTGTGCACAGGAAGTACAAGAGAACAGCGAACATGACCAAACTCATTTTGACTCTGGATGACATCGTCTTCATTGACACTCAAGTCAGCAGGAAGGTTAGAAACTGTTTACTTCACTAAAGTTCCCTCTAAAAGTACAGTACAGGACGAAGTGTTCAAGGATGAACTGCTGATGATGTTTTTCTTTGGTTGTTGTTGTTTTTGTAGAAACTGAATGATGAGTCGATCATGAGGAGTCTTCTGGAAATCAAAACTCCGTTTCGCTCGATCGCTCGAAGTTACATCCTGACGACACCTGAGAGCTCCAACATTGGAATACTGGAGGTACACCTTTACCTGTCTGCTTACTTGCACTTGCACCTGCACCTGTACCTGCACCTGTCTGTCTGTCTGTCTGACTTCCTGCCTGTGCTCTGATTGGTTGTTCTGTTACCAGGGTGACTGGGTTTGGCTGAAGAAGATTCCTGTTGAAAAGACAGTAACAGCTGTCAATCAAAACACTCAGAGTTTGTTCAGTCAGGTATGATGAACAGTAGGAACAGCTGATGTTTGTATTCTTACACATTATTTTGTTACAGTGTATTTGTCTTAAGTTGAGGGAGATAAGACATTTTATCAGTGCTGAATTATCTTCTCTCAGGATGTAGATCAATATGTTGACATTAAACTGATAAAATTGTTACACTATATTTTCTGTCCCTCCTGTGTCCCTCCTATGTCCCTCCTATGTCCCTCCTGTGTCTCTCCTCTGTCCAGTTGAGGGACATGCGACATGAGAACATGAACCTGTACGTGGGTTTGTTTCTGGACTCAGGGATCTTTGCTCTGGTGGTTGAACACTGTCCTCGAGGAAGTCTGGCTGACCTGCTGGCCGACAGTGACATGAGGCTGGACTGGATGTTCAAGTCGTCCTTGCTCATGGACCTCATCAAGGTGCTGCTGAGAAACTACCACAACAAATACTTGTAAAACTTCCCCTAACAATAGTCATGATGATAGTAATGAGATGTCCTGCTGAAACCTGCCGGTATGTGTTGGTGTTTCTGAGCGTCCTGTGTGGTGTTTTGTGTGGTCTGACTCTGATTTCTCTGCTGATCCTTTAATCCTCCGATCACACAGGAACTCCCTGTCTCACTGTGTGAAGTCTGAAGGTGACTGAGATTCAGTCTGCGGGGCTCTTTGAGAATATCAATCAATCAATCAATCAATCAATTGTATTTATAAAGCCCAATATCACAAATCACAATTTGCCTCACAGGGCTTTACAGCATACGACATCCCTCTGTCCTTATGACCCTCACAGCTGATCAGGAAAAACTCCCCAAAAAAACCCTTTAATGGGGAAAAAACCAGTAGAAACCTCAGGAAGAGCAACTGAGGAGGGATCCCTCTTCCAGGATGGACAGACGTGCAATAGATGTCGTACAGAACAGATCAGCATGATAAATTAACAGTGATCCGTATGACACAATGAGACAGACAGAGAGAGAGAGAGAGAGAGAGAGAGAGAGAGAGATGCAGGACAGACGGTAATGACAGTAGCTTACAACAACATTAATGAAAATAATGATATAATAATATTATAATTATAATTCTGGTTATTGTGGTAATATGTCGAAAGTATATATAAATGTCTGGCAGTATACATATGTGACAATAATCATATGTGTATATTAACAGTAGAACTATGACTAATGATAACAGCAGCAGCAGGAGGCATCTGGCAGGACCACGGCAGCAGCACAACCACACACGTCACGCTGTCCAGGCACCGCTGTGATATGAGTTAATCTGAGAGACAGTGGAGCACAAAGGCTCCGGACAAGAAGCCGAGTTAGCAAGATGCAGTAATAGGATACGAGAGAGAGAGAGAGAGAGAGAGAGAGAGAAGGAGAGAAGGTGCCCGGTGTATTATAGGGGGGTCCTCCGGCAGACTAGGCCTAAGTCAGCCTAACTAGGGGCTGGTACAGGGCAAGCCTGAGCCAGCCCTAACTATAAGCTTTATCAAAGAGGAAAGTCTTAAGTCTAGTCTTAAATGTGGAGACGGTGTCTGCCTCCCGGACCGTAACAGGAAGATGATTCCGCAGGAGAGGAGCCTGATAGATGAAGGCTCTGGCTCCTGATCTACTTTTGGAGACTTTAGGGACCATGAGTAACCCTGCGTTCTCAGAGCGCAGTGTTCTGGTGGGATAATATGGCACTATGAGCTCTCTAAGATATGACGGAGCTTGACCATTTAGAGCTTTATAAGTTAACAGTAGGATTTTAAATTCAGTTCTGGATTTTACAGGGAGCCAGTGCAGAGAAGCTAAAACAGGAGAAATATGATCTCGTTTCTTAGTTCCTGTTAGTACACGTGCTGCTGCATTCTGAATTAGCTGGATAGTTTTTAAGGACTTACTAGAGCTACCTGATAATAGAGAGTTACAGTAATCCAGCCTAGAGGTAACAAAAGCATGGACCAATTTTTCTGCATCTTTTCGGGTCAGGATAGGCCTAATTTTCGCAATATTACGCAGATGAAAAAATGCAGTCCGTCAGGTTTGTTTTAAATGAGAATTAAAAGACAAATCTTGATCAAATGTTACTCCGAGGTTTCTTACGGTAGTGCTAGAGGCCAGAGCAATGCCATCTAGAGAAACTATGTCATCAGATAAAGAGTCTCTGAGTTGTTTGGGGCCAAGAACAATAACTTCAGTTTTGTCTGAATTTAACATCAGAAAATTGGTGCTCATCCAGGTTTTTATGTCTTTAAGGCAGTTATGGAGTTTAGTTAATTGATTACTTTCTTCTGGCTTCATCGATAAATACAACTGAGTATCATCCGCATAACAATGGAAATTTATAGAGTGATTTCTAATGATGTTACCTAAAGGAAGCATATATAGAGTAAACAGGATTGGTCCGAGCACAGAACCTTGCGGAACTCCAAAACAAACTTTGGTACGTAAGAATGATTCATTATGAACGTGAACAAACTGAAAACGATCAGATAAATAAGATTTAAACCAGCTCAGTGCAGAACCTTTTAGGCCAATTAAGTGATCCAGTCTCTGCAGTAGAATCTGATGGTCAATTGTGTCAAACGCCGCACTAAGATCTAATAAAACAAGTACAGAGACGAGTCCTTTGTCTGAAGCAATCAGAAGGTCATTTGTAATTTTAACTAGTGCTGTCTCAGTGCTATGATGCACTCTAAATCCTGACTGAAATTCCTCAAATAAATTATTATCATGGAGAAAATCACACAGCTGGTCTGCGACTACTTTCTCAAGGATCTTTGACATAAAGGGAAGATTAGATATTGGTCTATAGTTGGCTAACACCTCTGGATCCAGGGAGGGCTTTTTTAGTAGAGGTTTAATCACAGCTACCTTAAAAGACTGTGGTACATAGCCTGTTAATAAGGATATATTGATCATATCTAATATATGAGTGTTAACTAAAGGAAAGACCTCCTTAAGTAGCCTAGTTGGGATGGGGTCTAAGAGACACGTTGATGATTTAGATGAAGAAATCACTGCGGTCAATTCTTGAAGAGAAATTGGGGAGAAGCAATCTAAATATATATTAGGTCTTACAGCTGTGTTTGAGGTTAGATAGGTACTATCTGGGGACAGGAGGTCATGAATTTTGCCTCTAATAGTTAGAATTTTGTCATTAAAAAAGCTCATAAAATCATTACTGCTAAGGGCTAAAGGAATACAAGGCTCAATAGAGCTTTGACTCTCAGTCAGCCTGGCTACAGTGCTGAAAAGAATCCTGGGGTTGTTCTTGTTTTCCTCTATTAAAGCTTAGTAATAGTTTGCTCTGGCATTGCGGAGGCCCCTCTTCATACAGCTGAAGTTTTGTAAAACCATCTGAATAAGGTATTTATCATCCGGCCTTTAAACAGAAACCAAAACAAAGCTCTGTGTTTGTATGATGCTTAATTTCTGTGACACTTTTTACTCTCTGATTCAAATCTTTATTGAATGATAACAAACACAGTTTTCTCTTTCAGGGGATGAAGTATCTTCATCTACGAGGTTTGAGTCATGGTCGACTAAAGTCCACAAACTGTTTAGTTGATGGGCGCTTTGTCCTAAAAATCACAGACTACGGACTTCCCATGATCCTTCACTCTCAGAACCTCAGCCTCCCAGAGGACCCACAAGGTATTTTTTTTTTAAAATTTATTTAACTTTCATTTCACCAGAAAAACCTCCACATTGAAATCTTCTTTTCAAGAGTGTCCTGACTGAGACAGGCAGCAGTAGGAGTTACAACACAGAACAAAAGTTAAAAATCAACATGCAGCTCTAAAACAAAAAGAGATCAGTTCAAAGAAAAACTAAAACTTATGTTAATATCTGTTCTAAATGAACCATAGGAGCAATGACCAACACAACCAGATAAAATACACACTAACATCAGCATATAGGTGACCACATGCAGAGCTTTGAAATGTCCCAGAGGAACCAATGAGTTCAACTTAAAGTCCTGCAGCAGAGTCCATGTGCAGACAGAAATTTGCCAGACCATGTTCAGAGCAGAGACATTTAATGTACACTCATAAATTAGATGAAATTAAACCAAGAATAACTAAACAAAAGGCTATCAATGATAAAGTCTACAAGGGTCTTTATGGGTGTTCTGTCCCTGAGCTTTTGGGTCCATTTCACCTGAACAGCGGAGCGTTTTGTCGTGTGGTCCGGTTGGTTTGAGGTGGTGTCAACGTTTGTTCAAATTCTGGTGTGAACCAAACAACCAAAGTGGTCTGCCCAAAAATGTTGAACTAAAATGTAGTTCACTTCAGGTGAGAATGTGATCTGACCTCATGACAGGAAGTGACCCAGGATCTGTGCTCACTGTCTTTTTAACAAGGTCAACACATAATCTGTCTGTCTCTCATCAGGACCCGTTTGCTCCTTCAGTATAATCTCACTTGTCTCATTCAAAAGATGAAAGGTTCAACAAGATGCTGCTCATGACCTCCTTCTATAAACGTGATCGAACTTAACAACAAAGCAAAACCAGAAACACAGAGTAAATCTGGTGTTCCTCTAACATGTCTGCGACCAGGAAGTGTTTCACTCAGATATTCTGTCCAACAGACAAGCGGCTGTTTCCACAGCGCAACATTTTTTTTTTTATAATATTCGCTTCAGTTCAGTGAACTGAGACACATTAAAAGAAATCCAACAGTGTTACAGCTGAACCACCAAATTGCTCTGAGTCTTCTGACCGATCGGTTTTCTGTTGTCATCATTCTGACAGTGAAATGTGAGGCACGCACTGACTTCCTGTCTGTCTCTGTCTCTACCTGTCTGTCTCCACCTGTCTGTCTCTACCCGTCTGTCCCTCTGTCTCTACCTGTCTGTCTATCAGAGCTGCTGTGGACAGCTCCAGAGCTCTTGAGAAATCCAGTCCGAGGAGGTTCTTTTGCTGGAGACGTCTTCAGTTTCTCCATCATCATACAGGAAGTGATCTCACGAACCCTGCCGTATGCCATGATGGACATGCCTGCCCACGGTGAGACAGGATGTCCATCTTTCTGTCTATCTGTCTGTCTGTCTCTTAGAGATTGTGGAGTGTCTGAAGCAGCCTCCTCCTCTCTGTAGACAACCTGTCTAACCACCTATCTGTCTGTCTATCTGTCTGTCTGTCTCTCAGAAATCGTGGAGCGTCTGAAGCAGCCTCCTCCTCTCTGTAGACCTCTGGTTTCAGTGGATGAAGCTCCTGCTGAGTGTCTCAGTCTGATGAATGAATGTTGGAATGAAGATCCGAGTAAGAGGCCGAGCTTTGATGACATTTTTAAACAGGTAAGACGAGCTGCACTGCTGCCACCTGCTGGCTCATGTCCTGAACTGTCTCTGTATGTTTGGCTCTTTCTCAATCAGGGAACGTCCTAGCCCTTCAAACTTGTTATGATCTGGTTTGTCCTTTGTGTTTGCAGTTTCGTGGCATTAACAGAGGAAAGAGAGCAAACATCATCGACTCCATGTTGCGAATGCTGGAGCAGTACAGTTCAAACCTGGAGGATCTGATCAGAGAACGAACAGACGAACTGGAGGTTGAGAGAAACAAGACAGAGAAGCTGGTCGGACAACTTCTGCCAAAGTAAGACACATTTAAACTTTAACTCAGCAGTCAGAATGTTGCAACTGTGGTGATATTATGGTTTGTAAAGGACATGGACATTCAGCAGGACAAAGACAAGAGAGAGTTGAAATGGAGGCAGAGACACTAAAGTGAAGACTCTTCCTCCTCCTCTTCTTCAGCACTCACATACATCTATTTATTTACTTACTACTTCTACGAAGAAACATGTTGACATAATTCAGTGTGACGTCTCATTACCTCTGATGTCCATTCAGAATAAACGTCCATAAAGAATCATCATGTGTCTCAGTTTTCTTCAGTTGATTGTTGTCTGCTGATCCAAACAGCAGCTGCTCATGTCATTCAGCTGACACTCAGGACAACATGGAGACTATTGGAGGATTAAAAAGCATGTCTGTAAAGAGAACAGCAAACAACAAGAAACCAGCAGCTTTATTTAACACAACAGAAGGCTCAGGAACTTACGAAGGATGGAAGTTTGTTTTAAATCGTAATAAACATGTGTTTCAGGTCCGTGGCTCAGGCTCTGAAGAAAGGGAAGCCAGTCCAACCTGAACATTATTCAGACTGCACGCTTTACTTTAGTGACATCGTTGGATTTACAACCATCTCAGCTCTCAGTGAACCCATTGAGGTACAAACTGTTGAAAACCCAGCTAGCCCTGACACTGACCCTGTTTACATCACTGACCCTGACCCTGACCCCTCACCATTTACATCACTGACCTTGACACTGACCCTGTTTACATCAGTAAACCTGACCCCTCACCCTGTTTACATCATCGACCCTGACACCAACCCTGTTTACCCCACTGACCCTGACCCTGTTTCCATCACTGACCCTCACCCTGTTTACATCACTAACCCTGACCCTGTTTACATCAGTGAGCCTGACCCTGACCATGTTTATCAATCAATCAATCGATCAATCAATCAATTTCATTTATAAAGCCCAATATCACAAATCACGATTTGCCTGACAGGGCTTTACAGCATACGACATCCCTCTGTCCTTATGACCCTCACAGCTGATCAGGAAAAACTCCCCAAAAAACCCTTTAACGGGGAAAAAACGGTAGAAACCTCAGGAAGAGCAACTGAGGAGGGATCCCTCTTCCAGGACGGACAGACGTGCAATAGATGTCGTACAGAACAGATCAGCATAATAAATTAACAGTAATCCACATGACACAATGAGAGAGAGAGAGAGAGAGAGAGAGAGAGAGAGAGATGCAGGTAATGACAGTAGCTTACAACAACATTAATGAAAGTAATAATATTATAGTTATAGTTCTGGCTACTGTGGTACAATATTTTGAAAGTATGTATTAATATCTGGCAGTATACAAGTGTGACAATAATCATATGTGTATAATAACAGTAGAAATATGACTAATGACTAATGATGGCAGCAGCAGCAGGAGGCATCTGGCAGGACCACGGCAGCAGCACAACCACACACGTCACGCTGTCCAGGCACCGCTGTGATATGGGTTAATCTGAGAGACAGTGGAGCACAAAGGCTCCGGAGAAGAAGCCGAGTTAGTGACATCCAGAATGGCCGAGTTAGCAAGATGCAGTAATAGAATACGAGAGAGAGAGAGAGAGAGAGCGAGAGAGGGAGAGAAGGTGCCCGGTGTATTATAGGGGGGTCCTCCGGCAGACTAGGCCTAAGTCAGCCTAACTAGGGGCTGGTACAGGGCAAGCCTGAGCCAGCCCTAACTATAAGCTTTATCAAAGAGGAAAGTCTTAAGTCTAGTCTTAAATGTGGAGACGGTGTCTGCCTCCCGGACCGTAACAGGAAGATGATTCCACAGGAGAGGAGCCTGATAGCTGAAGGCTCTGGCTCCTGATCTTTTGGAGACTTTAGGGACCCATACTTATAAGAGGGGCCTCCGCAATGCCAGAGCAAACTATTACTCAGCATTAATAGAAAACAATAAGAACAACCCCAGGTTTCTTTTCAGCACTGTAGCCAGGCTGACTGAGAGTCAAAGCTCTATCGAGCCTTGTATTCCTTTAGTCCTTAGCAGTAATGATTTTATGAGCTTTTTAATGACAAAATTCTAACTATTAGAGGCAAAATTCATGACCTCCTGTCCTCAGATAGTACCTATCTAACCTCAAACACAGCTGTAAAACCTAATATATATTTAGATTGCTTCTCCCCAATTTCTCTTCAAGAATTGACTGCAGTGATTTCTTCATCTAAATCATCAACGTGTCTCTTAGACCCCATCCCAACTAGGCTACTTAAGGAGGTCTTTCCTTTAGTTAACACTCATATATTAGATATGATCAATATATCCTTATTAACAGGCTATGTACCACAGTCTTTTAAGGTAGCTGTGATTAAACCTCTACTAAAAAAGCCCTCCCTGGATCCAGAGGTGTTAGCCAACTATAGACCAATATCTAATCTTCCCTTTATGTCCAAGATCCTTGAGAAAGTAGTCGCAGACCAGCTGTGTGATTTTCTCCAGGATAATAATTTATTTGAGGAATTTCAGTCAGGATTTAGAGTGCATCATAGCACTGAGACAGCACTAGTTAAAATTACAAATGACCTTCTGATTGCTTCAGACAAAGGACTTGTCTCTGTACTTGTTTTATTAGATCTTAGTGCAGCGTTTGACACAATTGATCATCAAATTCTACTGCAGAGACTGGATCACTTAATTGGCCTAAAAGGTTCTGCACTGAGCTGGTTTAAATCTTATTTATCTGATTGTTTTCAGTTTGTTCACGTTCATAATGAATCATCCTTACGTACTAAAGTTTGTTTTGGAGTTCCGCACGGTTCTGTACTCGGACCAGTCCTATTTACTCTATATATGCTACCTTTAGGTAACATCATTAGAAATCACTCTATAAATTTCCATTGTTATGCGGATGATTCTCAGTTGTATTTATCGATGAAGCCAGAAGAAAGTAATCAATTAACTAAACTCCATAACTGCCTTAAAGACATAAAAACTTGGATGAGCACCAATTTCCTGATGTTAAATTCAGACAAAACTGAAGTTATTGTTCTTGGCCCCAAACAACTCAGAGACTCTTTATCTGATGACATAGTTTCTCTAGATGGCATTGCTCTGGCCTCTAGCACTACCGTAAGAAACCTCGGAGTAACATTTGATCAAGATTTGTCTTTTAATTCTCATTTAAAACAAACCTGACGGACTGCATTTTTTCATCTGCGTAATATTGCGAAAATTAGGCCTATCCTGACCCGAAAAGATGCAGAAAAATTGGTCCATGCTTTTGTTACCTCAAGGCTGGATTACTGTAACTCTCTATTATCAGGTAGCTCTAGTAAGTCCTTAAAAACTCTCCAGCTAATTCAGAATGCAGCAGCACGTGTACTAACAGGAACTAAGAAACGAGATCATATTTCTCCTGTTTTAGCTTCTCTGCACTGGCTTCCTGTAAAATCCAGAATTGAATTTAAAATCCTACTGTAAACGTATAAAGCTCTAAATGGTCAAGCTCTGTCATATCTTAGAGAGCTCATAGTGCCATATTATCCCACCAGAACACTGCGCTCTGAGAACGCAGGGTTACTCGTGGTCCCTAAAGTCTCCAAAAGTAGATCAGGAGCCAGAGCCTTCAGCTATCAGGCTCCTCTCCTGTGGAATCATCTTCCTGTTACGGTCCGGGAGGCAGACACTGTCTCCACATTTAAGACTAGACTTAAGACTTTCCTCTTTGATAAAGCTTATAGTTAGGGCTGGCTCAGGCTTGCCCTGTACCAGCCCCTAGTTAGGCTGACTTAGGCCTAGTCTGCTGGAGGAGCCCCCATAATACACCGGGCACCTTCTCTCCTTCTCTCTCTCTCTCTCTCTCTCTCTCTCTCTCTCATATTCTATTACTGCATCTAGCTAACTCGGCCATTCTGGATGTCACTAACTCGGCTTCTTCTCCGGAGCCTTTGTGCTCCACTGTCTCTCAGATTAACTCATATCACAGCGGTGCCTGGACAGCGTGACGTGTGTGGTTGTGCTGCTGCCGTGGTCCTGCCAGATGCCTCCTGCTGCTGCTGCCATCATTAGTCATTAGTCATACTTCTACTGTTATTATACACATATGATTATTGTCACACATGTATACTGCCAGATATTAATACATACTTTCAGCATATTGTATCACAGTAGCCAGAACTACAACTATAATATTATTGCTTTCATTAATGTTGTTGTAAGCTACTGTCATTACCTGCATCTCTCTCTCTCTCTCTCTCTCTCTCTCTCTCTCTCTCTCTGTCTCATTGTGTCATGTGGATTACTGTTAATTTATCATGCTGATCTGTTCTGTACGACATCTATTGCACGTCTGTCCGTCCTGGAAGAGGGATCCCTCCTCAGTTGCTCTTCCTGAGGTTTCTACCATTTTTTTCCCCGTTAAAGGGTTTTTTTGGGGAGTTTTTCCTGATCAGCTGTGAGGGTCATAAGGACGTCATAAGGATGTTGTATGCTGTAAAGCCCTGTGAGGCAAATTGTGATTTGTGAAATTGGGCTTTATAAGTAAAATTGATTGATTGATTGATTGATTGATTGAGTAACCCTGCGTTCTCAGAGCGCAGTGTTCTGGTGGGATAATAAGGCACTATGAGCTCTCTAAGATATGACGGAGCTTGACCATTTAGAGCTTTTAAGTTAACAGTAGGATTTTAAATTCAATTCTGGATTTTACAGGGAGCCAGTGCAGAGAAGCTAAAACAGGAGAAATATGATCTCATTTCTTAGTTCCTGTTAGTACACGTGCTGCTGCATTCTGAATTAGCTAGAGAGTTTTTAAGGACTTACTGACCCTGACCCCTCACCCTGTTCACATCACTAACCCTGACACTGTGTGTGTAGGTCGTCGACCTGCTGAATGACCTCTACACCATGTTTGATGCCATCATTGCCACACATGATGTTTACAAGGTAGGAACCTTTAATGTTTCTCTCACCACTGTTGGTTTGTCCACAGGTTGAATTAATAAACTCCTCTTCTTTTCCCTCTCAGTTTGAACCTTCGTTTAGACTAAATCTGAGTTTTATTGAAACTCTCCGTAGTTTAAATTTTAAATAGGCTAAAAGTTAACAAACATAGATTTACCCACCTTTGTTTGTCCAGCTGTGTCACCGTTATCTCTACTTAAACACCTGGAGACTCAAGACAGCTTTGTGGAGTCAAAGTGTTTCACTCAATTGACGTCTAAATGCTCACTTTATTTTTTAAAAAAGATCTTGTTGATAAGGAGTTATTGAGCATCAGCAAACATGTCTGATCAATATATTTTTAATAAATGTACCCATCAAACTGCTGTAAGGTGTTTGTGTGTGTGGTATTTGCAGGTAGAAACGATAGGTGATGCCTACATGGTGGCTTCAGGTATTCCCAACAGAAATGGGAATCGACACGCAGGTGAAGTGGCCAACATGTCTCTGGACATCCTGCACTCGATAGCAGCTTTTAAGATCAGACATATGCCTGAGATCAAAGTCAAAATACGCATCGGATTGCACACAGGTACACTCACAGACACAAAGACACACACACACACACACACACACACATACAGATTTGATCACTTTTTCATATGTGAAAAACTCTGCTGGTAATCGTTATGTTTCTACAGTTCAGTCCTCCAGCCTTTCTGCCAGCTCACAGAAGAGGAGCCTGATAGCTGAAGGCACTGGCTCCTCTTTAGGACCCACAGTAACCCTGCGTTCTCAGAGCGCAGTGTTCTGGTGGGATGATGGGGCACTTTGAGCTCTCTAAGATATGACGGAACATTTAGAGCTCTGTAAGTGAGGAGAAGAATTTCACAGGGAGCCAGTACCACGGTGTTCTGGATCAGCTGGAGAGTTTTTAAAGACTTGTCATGACCTGGTCCAGAGAGGACAGATGTTCTGAGCAGTTTCTCTGAGGCAGGATCATTTCTGTTATATTGCACAGATGGAAGAACTCAGTCTGTGACATTTGTTTTATCTGATCAAGTATTACTGCAAGGGTCCTTAGGGTTGTGTCATTGGTCAGAGGTCATTCAGAGAAACTATATTTGTAGACAGAGTTTTATGTCCTGAAGTTTAGTTAACTGATCTGTTTCTTAAGATTGACGGATTTAACTGTGTTTCATCTGCATAAAAATGGAAGTTTACAGAGGGTTTTCTAATGATGTTACCTAAAGGAAGCAAATAATAAATAAAGTGAACAGAACTAGTCCAGGTTCAGAACCTTGTGGAACTTCATAACCAAACTACTAAACATAAACAGTTTGTGCACTAACCACATGTTCTGTGTGGTCAGTAAACTCTGAGGAGTCAGAAACTCTCAGGTGATCAGTCATTTTGGTGGTTGTCATGGTAAATAAAACTTTTGTCTACGTGATAAGAGCTGTGTTAAAAAAAACAAGCTTACCTGTGTTAAAGTTGATGACGAAACACATGAGTGAACCTGTGTCTTCAGGTGCGGTGGTAGCAGGTGTGGTCGGTCTTACCATGCCCAGGTATTGTCTGTTTGGAGACACAGTGACAACGGCCTCACACATGGAAGCCACTGGACTGCGTATGTAGAAAACACTAACATCAGAGATTTATTAACAGAGATTGTGCAGGACATATTCTGATCTGAGCTAAGTGTTTCTCTTGTTGTGGTGTTTGTGGTCTCCAGCCTACAGGATCCACATCAGTCTGAGCACAGTGAAGGTCCTGACCAGTCTCAAGGCGGGATACCATATAGACACCAGAAAGGCACAGGTATACTCACCTGCTCAGACATTTAGCTTCAGAGATGTAGAATATCACTTCATGGTGTCAACATGAAACATTAGAGAACACTTTAAAAACAATATCACTGAATTTAATTTCTACATTTCATGACTCAGATTTCTGATTTCCTGAAACTGAGCCTAAAAATATTTCATAGTCTGAACTGAAGAACTGACGTGTTGTTTAACAAGCTCCAACTGAAGTGTTCAACAAGTGACCAAAATTACTGATCCATCAATCACTTCAAATTAACGTTATCACAGATCAAGCATCGGCCAATACCGAAGCCACTTTTTTCAAAACTCTTCACACAGTCTGCACACCAACATGCATCTGATCCAAATAGTGAATGTCTACTCCAAAACTCAGTCAAACTACCGAAACTCTTCCAACACATCTCAGGTGATTGGACCAAAACAGTGATATCACTTCTCACTCTGAAAACCTTGACTCATTAATAATGATGGACAACAACAGAGAGGATGACAGAAACCATTTATCTTTAAATTATGTTCCACATAAATCATCCTAAAACGTCACATTCAATCAATCAATCAATCAATCAATTGTATTTATAAAGCCCAATATCACAAATCACAATTTGCCTCACAGGGCTTTACAGCATACGACATCCCTCTGTCCTTATGACCCTCACAGCTGATCAGGAAAAACTCCTCCAAAAAAACCCTTTAACAGGGAAAAAACGGTAGAAACCTCAGGAAGAGCAACTGAGGAGGGATCCCTCTTCCAGGACGGACAGACGTGCAATAGATGTCGTACAGAACAGATCAGCATAACAAATTAACAGTAATCCATATGACACAATGAGACAGAGAGAGAGAGAGAGAGAGAGATGCAGGTAATGACAGTAGCTTACAACAACATTAATGAAAGCAATAATATTATAGTTATAGTTCTGGCTACTGCGGTACAATATGTTGAAAGTATGTATTAATATCTGGCAGTGTACATGTGTGACAATAGTCATATGTGTATAATAACAGTAGAAGTATGACTAATGACTAATGATGGCAGCAGCAGCAGGAGGCATCTGGCAGGACCATGGCAGCAGCACAACCACACACGTCACGCTGTCCAGGCACCGCTGTGATATGAGTTAATCTGAGAGACAGTGGAGCACAAAGGCTCCGGAGAAGAAGCCGAGTTAGTGACATCCAGAATGGCCGAGTTAGCAAGATGCAGTAATAGAATATGAGAGAGAGAGAGAGAGAGAGAGAGAGCGAGAGAGAGAGATGCAGGTAATGACAGTAGCTTACAACAACATTATTGAAAGTAATAATATTATAGTTATAATTCTGGCTACTGTGGTACAATATGTTGAAAGTATGCATTAATATCTGGCAGTATACATGTGTGACAATAGTCATATGTGTATAATAACAGTAGAAGTATGACTAATGACTAATGATGGCAGCAGCAGCAGCAGGAGGCATCTGGCAGGACCACGGCAGCAGCACAACCACATACGTCGCGCTGTCCAGGCACCGCTGTGATATGAGTTAATCTGAAAGACAGTGGAGCACAAAGGCATTTTGAGAATGCACCTTTTACTCTGCAGTAACATCAAGTGTCTTAAAGCTCAGGCTTTTTTATATGCTCTTACAGGTGTTTACACCTATTAAATTATTGAAAGAACGACTAAATTATACAAATGTTCTGCTCTCCTTACTTTCCAGTGACACGATAACTGTCAGTGTATTCCTGGAACTAGACTGTTGTTGTGTGTTAAAATATGTTGTCGAATACAGAACAATCACAAAATGTTCTCTGGCCTGACATATTTCAGTGTAGCTCTCATAGAAGTGTTTGATTTGAACACCAGGCTGTCTGATGCTCTCTGAGCCTTTAGCACAGCAGCACTTTGTTTGACATCATGTTAAAAACTAAACTCATTCCCTATATGCACAGATATAAAAATTAACATGTGTATGATTTATTCAAATCTTAATATTTAATTTCGTTATTAGCAGACCTACAAACTAAGCAAACATACTTCTGAGAAAATGGGCTGACTTCTAATCAAGGTCTGGTGCGTAGGATTTAGTGTCATCTAGTAGTGAGACTGGAGATTACAACCAGCTGAAACTTCTCCATGTGACAAGTATGTAGGAGAACTACAGTGGCCAACACAAAAGCATGAATGTCTCTATCTAGAGTCAGTGTTTGTTTGTGCCTTCTTGGCTGCTGTAGAAACATACAGTGCAACATGGCGATCTCTGTAGAAAAGGACCTGCTCCCTGTGTAGACATAAACTATGGTAAAGAAAACACTAACCACGTTTTCAGGTGTATTAACGTTATAAACAAAGCACAAAAAGTAATAACATTTGCAAAAAAAAAAAAAAGCAAAAAAAAAAGCTGTTTGGCATTGGTTGGGAAGATTTGGCAAATTTTTCATGGGCGCAACCCACATACTCAGCTCTGCTGCTCATACCACAAATGCACATTCCTTACAAATGTGTAACCATTTTAAAGAGAAATAAACAGGCTTTCCAACGGCATACGATTTATTGCGAAGAAGCTTTGTTACAACAAAGAAATAATCTACCAAACACACATGTTATTAGTTTTTGTGCTTAGTTTATTTAATTTCTGTCAAAGATCTCTGAATCGTACACATTAGATCTTTTATTAATTGTACAGTCATTTGACTTGATGTTCCTATCATAATGTTTCAGCTGCTGGTTGTCTGAATCCAGCTGTGTTCTCCCTTTACCAGCTGAGGGAAGCATCCCTCAGCTCTTTCTGTATCTGCTGGCTCTCACCTTCATGTAGCTTGCTGCCTAGAAGTTAGCCAGCTAGCTAGGAAGCATAGATACGGCATGACGTGATGAAAGAGTGACAAGCTGAACATCGTTTCAAAGTATTTGTGGAGGCTTTTATTTGTAGAGCATCCCATTAATTGAGCCATTCATCATCAATTATTCCCACATCTTAGAGTGACTGACGGCACCAGAGCCCTCAACGACAATGACAGTACCAAGTCTGGAGGTCACAGTGTCACATGACAGGCCGCACTCAGCATGTGTTCTTTTCTGGCTCTGGGTGGCTCCATCTCTGTGTCCCGTGGAAGCATGGCGATCAAAAATAATAAAAGTCTGGATGATGTGGGAATTTAATTTGGTGTAATTTAAGCAAGTATGGGGTGCTGCTTGTATTTATGCTGCCTGGTGAGACCATCTGATGACATCCTGTATCAGTCTGGATTCCACCACAGACACTGTCAGTGGGCTGGAGTACTTGCCTTGACAATCTCCTTCAGCCAATCAGAGCAACAAAACACGTCTGAAGCATTGTGGACAATGTTGTGCACGGTGGTGATCTCCAATTTTGAGACTGCTCATATCTGGTCTGTCATTAGTGTAATTAGTGGTGAAACAACAGTGAACACTGGATTTGTTCTGGGAACATCTTCTTCATCCCCAACGGAGCCTGTCGATAAATCGAGCTTTTCCCAAATCCTGTCAGAGTAACGGTGACAATGTTTGTTCCTGTGAGAAATTCAGTGAGGTCAAACCTGTGTACTTGTTGTCATTGACCCTATGTCTGCAGTAAGATTACTTATTGCTGTGTTTAGTGTGCTACCGTTAGGATTAGCGCTTGTTGCTTCAAGGCAAGGCAAGGCAATTTTATTTATGTAGCACCATTCATACACAAGGCAATTCAATGTGCTTTACAAGAGAAATACATTAAAATAAAACACTAAAGCAACAATAAAATTGTGTTTGAGATTATTAAAAACAAAAGCAAACATAAAGCAAAAGCAACAGCAGACAAATATAAAAACAATAACTACAGATTATCCTAACAATAAGTTACATATCTAGTTCACTGGTAAGCTGCAGTAAATAGTAATGTTTTAAGCCCTGATTCAAATGAGCTGACAGTTTCAGCCGACCTCAGATATTCTGGAAGTTTGTTCCATAGGCGGGGAGCATAGAAACTAAAGGCTGCTTCACCTTGTTTGGTTTTGATCCTGGCAACACTGAGTAAACCTGTTCCAGATGATCTGAGGGGTCTGGGGGTTCATAATGTACAAGTATATCAGAGATGTATTTAGGCCCGAGACCATTTAGTGCTTTATAGACAAGTAACAAGATTTTAAAGTCTATCCTTTGACACACAGGAAGCCAGTGCAGTGACTTAAGCACTGGTGTGATGTGCTCCACTCTCTTGGTGTTGGTGAGGACTCTGGCAGCAGCGTTCTGTACGAGCTGCAGTTGTCTGATTGATTTTTTACTCAGGCCTGTGAAGACACCGTTACAATAGTCCAGCCTTCTGAAAATGAAAGCATGAACAAGTTTTTCTGTATCTTGTTTAGACAGAAATTCTTTTATTCTTGCTATGTTTTTAAGGTGGTAGTAGGCTGATTTAGTAATTGTCTTAATGTGACTATTGAAATTTAGGTCTGAGTCCAGAACTACACCAAGATGTCTGGCTTGATTTGTAGGTTTTAGTGTCATGGCGTCAAGGTGAGCACTGACTATTGATCTTTGTTCCTTGGGGCCAAAAACAACTATCTCAGTTTTGTCTGTGTTTAGTTGTAGAAAATTCTGGCACATCCACGTATTGATTTCGTCAATGCACTTATTTAGCAGAGGTAGGGGACTGTAGTCATCTGGTGACACTGTTATGTAAAGTTGTGTGTCATCTGCATAAGTATGGTAGGAGATGTTATGATATTCCATAATCTGAGCAACAGGGAGCATATAGATGTTGAACAGAAGAGGCCCAAGAATGGACCCTTGAGGAACTCCACATGTAATTTTCGTTTGCACAGATTCATAATTGCAAAGTGACACAAAGAAATCCCTGTTTTGTAAATAAGATTTAAATCAATTTAGGACAGTGCCAGAAAGTCCCACAAACTTTTCTAGTCTGTCGAGTAGTAGTATATTATGGTCAACTGTGTCGAATGCAGCACTGAGGTCCAGTAATACCAGGACCAAAATCTTTGATGCATCACTGCTCAGATGAATGTCATGTAAAACTTTTACAAGTGCAGTCTCAGTGCTTTGACGTGCTCGAAATCCAGACTGAAAGGCATCAGGAAATGGTGTTACTGTTCTGCAAGATGCGGCCTGAATATTACATCATCAGCTACAACACAGTCCCTGATTGGCTGCTGACGTTGTCAGCTATGGTGTTGATCCCTGATTGGCCATGATTGGATTTTAGTTCCTGGACATGAGGCGGGGTGACAGCGAGTTTTACACTGATACAGAGAGGGATCTAGAATGTTGAGCTGACGTCATTAGGACGGTCTCACCAGGTTTTATTTATGGAAGCACAACAGCAAAAATAAAAGTTTTTTTTTTTCCTCCAGAGTGTCAGCTCAGCCAAAGAGGGCAAATGGGCTGCCGCTCGGGCAACTTTAGCCCGGCCTTGTGCACGCCCTTTCTCCTGGGGAAGTGCAGCAAACCAGTCTGCGACTGCAGCAGAGTTGTGGGATGACACATTATTTCACACAGCATCGAAGGTAGGGGAGTTTCTTGCCCCTTGACTTCTTTCCTCCGTTGGCACAAGTAGATGATGCAGGTTAAGCAGAACAGAAATGAGCCTTCATGTGTTGTAGGGACCAATGGGCAGTGCTGCACTCTGGGCCTCATTCACAAACAGATGGGTCTTAAACCGTACATTTTACTAGAAATCTGGGATTCATCAATATTTTCTTGAATTTGTTTCTGATCTGCGAAAACCTTTAGATTTCCCTCAGAAATGATGAAGGCCTGGCTGTCTCAGAAAATTCAAACACTTTTTAATGAACATATTAAAGCTATGTCCAATAAAAAGGCTTCAAGAGACAACAATATATAAAACTGTCAGGTTAATAATGCTCTTTTATCTTTATGAATTATTGTCAGAATTAAAATATTAAATTCTAAAACTTGAGTGTCCCAGTCCAGCTTATTTGACAATGTTCATTTTGACATGAAACCGTTCACATTGTTTTCACTGGATCTGCCTGTAATATGGCTCCTCCCACTGTTTCTACTGCCATGACATGATTATTATTAACAGGGTGTATAAAACAGTCTGATTTACCTCCTAGCAGGATTTTGGACGTCGTACGTGACCCCGTTAGAGGATGTTCCAGTCCTTCAGGACAGAGCTAATCAGAGAATGAATGAATTGAAGAAAGAGAGACGAATATTTGATCAGCTGTTTCTGACTGACGGTCTGACTCTGCAGTGTCAGGACTTTAATATGTATTTCTCCATCACACACCTGGAGTAGAGAAAGGGGACGTGGCATTGTGTTGATGGCAAATAGAGCGGTAGACGTCTGTCAGTTTAAAATGATTCTGATTCACCAATGTATGCACGGCAGTAAAAACAAAATCAGCTGGTGTGCATGTGTCATGAATCTGATGGTAATTTTGCGTATGCACGTATTTTATGCACCGACTGAGAACATTTCTATGCACTTGTTTGTAGATGAGGCCCAGTGTGACGTTAGCTACTCTTTGACCTTGGACATCCACAGTCTCTCTTTGTGCAATCACAGTATCCGTTCTGTGAAATTTAATGTCAGGTTCAATGTCAAGCTTCATCCACAAAGATCAATGTATGTGCAGTTTGTCTGGGTCTATCTCCAGTTCTTCACATCATGTATCCTTTTTGTGTTTGAACAGAGGTCTTACCTGGACACATTGATGTCACATTTTTTGTGAACGCTGCAGTGTTATTGTGATGACTGTGTTTATGTGACCAAAGGTGATATCCACAGTTTTATGGTTACAAATAACCAAGTCAATAACGACAGTTTCCGTTGCACCTGAAAATATTCTGTCCGTCCCTCTGATGGGAGCCATCCTTTGTGTCGTGGTCTGGCACAATTGTCTTGACGACGTGAGCTCAACATCCTGTTTTGCTCCCTGTGTCCGTCTGGACTCGCTGCTCGTACAAACACTTGCAGTGGGCAGTATTATTCACTTTGACAGACAGACTCTTTCAGCCAATCAGACTAACAAAACACCAGAAACATCTTCTTCATCACCATCAGAGCCCATCAATAAATCAAGCTTTTCCCAAATCTGTTCAGAAGAACGGTGACATCTCTCCCTGTGAGAAACTCAGTGAGGTCAAACTATTGTTGTTGTTTACTTGTTGTTATTGACTATGTCTGCAGTAACATCACTTATTGTTGTGTTTACTCTGTTAACATTAAAGGATTAGCGCTTGTTGCCTCAGCAAATGCCGTTACTGTTCTGCAAGATATGGCCTGAATATGACATCATCAGCTACAACAGAGTTCCTGATTGGCTGCTGACGTTGTCAGCTATGGTGCTGATCCCTGATTGGCCCTGATTGGACTTTTGTTTTTGGATATGAGGCGGGGTGACAGTTCGTACTGATACTGAGACTGAACCAGAATGTTGAGCTGACTTCATCAGGACGGTCTGTGCATGCTTGTCTTTAATCACTGATACATGAAAAAATGTAAACATATTTTATTAGAGAAATGATGTATCGTTAGGGTCAGGGTGTATCATCTAGTTGAGTCGGGGTTCAGGGGTGTAAGATGTAGTTGAGTCAGGATTCAGGGGTGTATGATCTAGTTGAGTCAGGGTTCAAGGGTGTAAGATGTAGCTGAGTTATCACTGATGGAGAAACACGTGTTGTGATGTACCAGAATACAAGTCCTGTTGATGCAGTGGCTGAATGTGGCTGCACTCTAACTAATTGAACTCTGTCAAAGAGAGACAACAGTTCCCAACATAATAACTGTGGATCTTGTCCGTTGGGCTTCCACTTGGCTGTCCTTCATGAATTGTCCCTCTCCCAGCCAGAACTTGTTGGTCTTGATCCATTTGTCCGGTTAAAATCTTGTTGGCAGTCGTCCTTAGTTTGCTAATGAGACTAAATCAGGACACCTGGACAGGTTTTCAGCTCACACTTAAGTCAGCTGCATTTAAAATGATTAATAGTTAATTTCACTTTCTGTATTCTATAAATGTTGATGTGTTTAACTTCGTCTGTGTTTAATGTATATGAGTGACAATGTTTAAAAAATGTGCTGCAGATAAAGAGTGGATGCTGGTGGCAGGGTGTGAACAAGTTTGTGGATTTTGGAAAGGTAGTCACAGTTAGGTCCACACAGACTTTGCTACACTAAACGTGTGAAGAGTTTTGACAACTTGACGTCAGTTATGACCGATGTGTGTTAGCGTTAAAAAAAAGAATAGACTGATTTAGGCTCAAATGTACAGTGGTGATGTTTTCAGAAGTAATGATGTAATGATATGATGAAATGATGTAAAAAAAATATCAAGAAGAAATTCTGTTTGTTTAAAAATATTAAAGTCAGGACTCAACGTTGGATCAACACGTCATAAGCTGCTGGATTTAAAACTGACTTTCTCTCAAACTAACTTTGTTATAGTTATACTGTTTAACCTGAGACAGATCAGGTTCAGGACTGTACTGTGACAGAGATGTTTACATGTTTGTAGTCTGGTGTGTGATGACGTATTTGTTGTGACTGACCTTCAGGTGAAGGGAACGATGGACACGTACTGGCTGATGGGACGAGATGGTTTCGATAAACCTCTTCCTGTTCCTCCAGACCTGACTGGAGGGTAACAACAACAACAAACAAACAAACAAACAAACAAACACACACACACACACACACACACACACACACACACACACACACACGTATTTGCAAAGCATAATTTTTTTAATTTTATTTTTAGACTTAAATAAAATTATGACTTTTTCTAACTTGTCTGTGTGTCTGTCTGTCTGTCTGTCTGTCTCAGGGCCAGTAATCATGGGATCAGTCTGGATGAGATTCCAGTTGAAAGGAGACAGAAGTTTCTGGATCGGCAGAAGAAGATGAAGAAATGATGCTAAGAAACACACACACACACACACACACACACACACACACACACACACACTACCTCAGGACTGGAATTTATTTTAAAGGACATTTATTCAGCTGGTGAGAAAGTTTCAGCCAAAACATGTGAAATCTGAATGAGGTTCTGAGCGGGCAGTGACATCAGTTTGTGTTTGTAGCTGGAGGTCAGTCAGTTCTTAATGGTCAACATCCTTTCATCCAGTGAATATTGAACCAGTACATTTCTGTGCCTCACACGGGTCTACGACACGACTTACAGACATGATAGAACAATACGTTCATAAAGTGATAAGTTTGTATAATGAAAATGATACCTTTATAAAATGATAATAAAAAATAAATAAATAACTAACAAAGTAATAATACTGTCTTAAGGAGGTCAATGTAAGTAATGACATTAATGACCCTGTCATCCAGCTGTGGATACACAGAGTTCACAAAAATGTTTTTATGCTGTAGTCACATGTCCTAGAGTACTGTGCATGCATGCATGCTGGGAAATACTCCTGACTCCCTTTGTGAGACTGTTAAAGGATGGATGGATGGATGGATGGATGAATGAATGAATGAATGAATGAATGAATGAATGAATGAATGAATGAATGTATGTATGTATGTATGTATGTATGTATGTATGTATGTATGTATGAATGAATGAATGTCAGTTTTTCATCAGGATCTGCCATCATATTCTTTTGTGTTTTACCTTTTATCAAACTGGAGCTGGAGAGTGATTAGCTTGTTATAATAAATAATCAGTTTCCAGATGTGTGGTTGGAACCAAAAGTACTTATTTGTTTTTCAGTCACATGATGATGGCGTGTTAGTACTTATATTTTTTAGTTTTGATTTTGTTGTGTAAAAAAAAATAAAACATCATCAATAAGTGAAGACAAGGTTAGAATGAATCAAAAACAGAAGAAGAAACTTCCCACAATTCACCTTCCATTTTTTCACACATTGAACTGAAGCTTGGATTTTATGTGATGTAATTGAAGGCACCTTCCACCTTTTAAAAGTAAGACAGCAGGTGTGAAGAGCAGCAGGTCAGACGTGTTTGACGGAGTTGTGAGTTTAGTTATTCAGTTCTTGTTCCAGTGAATAAATTAAAGTTAAAATGCAGGATGCTATGCTGGATTACGATGTTTGTCTCAAAGTGCATGCTAGTGAAACACTTCTTCACGTTTTGTTTTGTTATTGTTGTTGCCATGTTACTAAGAATAAAATAAAATTTTAATTATACTGCTCGTTTGTCAGAAAAATGTTTGAGAGTAAAACTTTGATTGTTTTGTTTTGTATGTGTCCATTTATGTGTTGTTTTAGGGTTAGGTTGTGAATGTAAATTTGTGTTTAAATCTTCACCAGATTACTGGTGTTTTTAATAAACCTGCCAGTGAGCACGGGCACACTAGGCAAATTTTAATTTATTTTTTTTATAGTGACTCATCTAGAGTTCAGAAAAAAGGCCAGAGAGAAGAAATAGGAAAAGAAAAGAATAAAAACATAGAAAACAAAAGACAATCCAAGAGAAGAAACCCAAAAAAGGAGGTCAGGGAGAGAAGGAGAACAAATATATATATCTATTTTTTAATC